>NW_022196906.1:16649935-16665614 GCF_008632895.1 Mastomys coucha
GTCGACTCTGCTACCAAGAATGTGCAGATCCACTACCATCACCTGGAAACCGGAAACCCGGACGACAATACTCTCGAGGTTCAAAGCCCACCACCTCCAGCCTCTGCTACTCAACAGCCCGCATCAAGACCATATGGGCAGCCCCTGCATTTCCAGGCTGTACGAGATGCTGGATGGAGAGCTTGGTTTTGCCCTAGACGCCTTTGGTGAACCCTAGTAAGATCCTCCCGCCCCTCGTGACTCTCTTGCCTTAACTGTCCTTGGCCCTCTGTGGTTTTACCCCACGGCCAGTAGACCTGGTAAGTCAGTGACCTGAAGTGGATGGATAAGACTCGACCACCTAAGACAGGGCAGCCTCAGGTGGGGGGGCTGACCCAGAGACGGGTAAGAGCTCGAGCACCGCCCTCTAACAGGCTCAGGTCCACCGTGAGACCCTCTCATTGGCCGGGATCGTGTTAACTCTTTAATCAAGGGTTTAGCCCTCCCGGGCCAGGGTTGTAAAACCACCCCCCGAGAACGCGTTGCAGAGAGCGCCTTTACTAAATACAGAGGGGGGAGATGTTGGGAACCAAATGGCACTTGGCTGACCTGCCTCCACCTGACTAGTATCCAGAGATAGATATTCTGCCTGGCAACCACAAATTTCCTGTTTGGCCCTGAGAGAAGCATGATCAGTGTACCTTGACTTTTGAGAAACCATTACCTACCCAACCGTTTCCTCCCTACCTGTTGTCCTCGGGGTTCCACCTCAGAAGATCTTGTAATTCTTCACTGTACTCCCTCCTGCCCCCCGCCCTTCCAAAACCTTGTTTTAAATTTGAGCTCCTGCTTTTAGTAAATGGCTCTTGACAAGCAATGCTTCCTTGAGTCCTGTCTTCTCTCTCGCCCATTCTTTATTTTCGTGTCCCCCGAATTACTGAGACCCGCGGGTTGGGTCAGGTGCTGGCTTTAAAGAAAAGAAAATGACCCCCGTTCCTAAGGCTGAGTATATCTGCCTTTGCTTTTCTTCCCTGCGGTGCTGAGGCTTGAGCTCGTGTAGGGTCTGTATATGCTGGGCAAGCCCTGCCACTGAGCTGCACAGAGCCACCTCTGTGCCTCTGAAGCCTCTCTTCTCAGTCTGAGACAAGAGCTCACTACACTGCTCAGGTTTGTCTTTCAGTTCTCACATCTCACACTGCTGACCTGCTAAATAGAGAATACTTTTAATTGTAGTCTTTTTCTCCTTTTTCTTTTTTTCTCGTCTGAGACAGGGCCTCATATAGGCCAGGTTGGCCTCAACCTCACTCTGTAGCCAAACTCACGATCCTTCTCCTGTACCCCTAAGTGATGGCATTACAGGCATGCACCATCATGCTTCCTTAATGCTGTGCTGGGACTGGAACCAAGGGCTGTGTGCATGCTATCAAAGGAGCCACACCTCCGCCCCCGCCCCCCTCCCGTGAGCTGTTTGTTATCTGTCACAGAGCGTGACAGGTTGATTGACAGCTTCGGGGAAAAGCTGTACAGAGCAGTTCACTATAGACTACCCAGCTAACATTGCCATCTGTGCCAACTGTAAATAGTGACAGAATGGGGTTTTACTTACAACTCGGAACTGTTCTAACTTCTGGTTGCCTTTGATAAAGAAAGGGCATTCTTTGTCGCCTGTTCGATGGCCATACCGTTTGCAACGCCAACCTAAAATCACACACACAAAACAACAAACAAACAAAAAACAATTCTCTAAGATTATATGTTCTCATCTCACTGAGATAATGTTTCAGTAGATTCAAGTTTTTCTTTAGACTCCAATTCTAAAATACACAGGATTAATGGATGAAACCATGGAGGTCCCAGAAAGCGATGAGGGTCAACTAACTGCTTCCTTACACACCTTTGGATCTTGTCAGGTTAGGAGTAAATGTTCCATTACCAGATATTATGAAGCAATGCATTGCAAAAATATCAATAAAATGTGAATTTACTCAGTGTACTTTACTACATTTTATAGAAATAGGGTCAATGGTGGTGCCTAGCACTGACATGGTGGCCCACAACCACCTGCAACTCCAGTTCCAGGGCATCCAATGCTCTCTTTTGGCCCCATGGGCTGCTGTATGCATGTGGTAAACATGAACTCATGCAAGCACACATACACATGAAAATAATTAAAAAGTAGAATACTCTTTTTATTTGTAAAATGGCTCTCAAGGTTAGTGAGAGAGAATGGCTCAATGTGCTTAAGGCTACGGTTAAAATCTCCAGGTGCTCATCAATAGTATCTTCTTGGGTTGAGTAAACCAGATATGGAGTGCCACACACACACCCGACCCAGGTACAGTTCGAATTTCTAGACTTAAGTGATACTTACCTCTGAAGCCCTAGGACTTAAAGGGCATACTTCTGTTCTATTTAAGGGCTAGCCTTGAATTCACAGAGATAGCCTGCCTCTCACTTGGAGTGCTTGGATTAAAGGCTTGCACCATAACTAACCTGACCTTGTTTTTTTTTTTTTTTTTTTTTTTTTTTTAAAAAAAACGTATTTTTAAAATATATGCAGGCTGGTGAGATGGCTCAGTGGGGAAGAGCACCAACTGCTCTTCAGAAGGTCATGAGTTCAAATCCCAGCAATCACATGGTGGTTCACAACCACCCGTAATGAGATCTCACACCCTCTTCTGATGCGTCTGAAGACAGCTACAGTGTACTTACATATAATAAATAAAAATAAATCTTTAAAAAAAAAATATATATATGCATCTGTATCTGAGAATGTGTTTGTACACATAAGTGCACTGCCCAAAGAGGCTAGGTAATGGTGTGGGATCCCCTGGAACTGGAGTTACAGGTGGTTGTGAGCGATCCACTGAACTGTGGTCCTCTGCAGAGTACTATGCACACTTAACTGCTGAGCCAGCAGCCTCTCCAGCTTGAGCCTCATGTTTAAACAAAACATTCTCTTTAAATATTAGTTCCATTAGAACTACATCATAACCTGAAGAACAGAGAAACCATGTTTAAAGACATTTTTAGTTGTTGTTGTTTTGCTTTTTGTAGCTCTGCCTGTCCTGGAACTACTTAGACCTCTAGAGCTCAGAGAGAGCTGCATGCCTCTGCCGATCAAGTGCTGGGATTAAAGTGTGTATCACGATACCCGGCTAAAGAGATTTATAATGAGAAGTAGCTGAAGGCCCTGAGGACCTGATAAAATAAACACATATAAACATGTTTCAAGTCACAGAATCAGGCATATAACTCAAAGTAGTGAATATGGACTTGTGTGGTGTGGCAGCCCGAGTTGTGTGACACAGCAAGGATGGAGTCCCAGTTGCCCCCACATCTTTTCACTCCATCCAGATGGAGGCAAGTCAGGGCTGCCTGGGGACAGTGAGCCAAGTGACAGCTGTGTTTAGGTGCTGACCAAGGAGGTCAGGAAACAAGAGGCTGCTGGAAAGATAACCTCACTTGGTCCACGCCTGCAACTACAGAAAGCATGCTGTAAGGGATTCAGAGTCCTCTTTGGCACCTGCATTCAAATGTGGGAATGTATGATTCATGTCAAGGCTAGACCACTCTCTGCCTTATTCCCTTCAGAAACAGTTTACCACAAAGTTGCTATTTGGGCCAGCCAATATGCTCTCAGGAGCCCCATCACTACCGTCTAAAGCTTGGGTTCCTGGCATTTCCATGTTTTACATGGGTGCTGGGGATCCTTTAAGGATGACTTCTGACCTGCTTTTATCCTCATGGGTACCAACGTTAACTTACAGAAAGAGACACACCTAAGCCTAGGACTAGGAAAGATGTGGCAGGCCTACCCTGAGTTCCAGGCCAGCAAGTGCTGTGGCAAGGCATCTCATCTCAACCTTTCCTCCAGTCATCCAGTACAGCCTGAAGATGAAGGACCGCATACTGAACCAATGCTAGCCACATCAGCAATACTCAGGGGATGCGAAATGCCAAGGGGCATGGCTGGACACATACACATCCAAGTGCATATTAGTTTTGCTCAAAATTATTTCTAAGAACATGGAGGGACCCATGGCTCCAGTTGCATATGAAGGAGAGGATTGCCTTATCTGGCATCAATGGGAGGGGAGACCCCTGGTCCTGTGAAGGCTAGATGCCCTAGTGTAGGAGAATGCTTAGGGTGGTAAGGTGGGAGGGGGTGGGTGAGCAATCTCATAGAAGCAGGGGGAGGAGGGATGGGATGGGGGTTTGCAGAGGGGAAAGGAGGAAAGAGGAAAACATTTAAAATGTAAATAAATAAAATATCCAATAAAAAATAAGAATTGAAAATAATAATAATAATAGTAATTATTATTATTATTATTGGCTTTTTCGAGACAGGGTTTCTCTGTATAGCCCTGGCTGTCCTGGAACTCTATAGACCAGGCTGGCCTCCAACTCAGAAATCTACCTGCCTCTGCCTCCCAAGTGCTGGGATTAAAGGTGTGCACCACCACTGCCCTGCGGGGAAAATAATTATTTTGTTTTTGTTGTTTTGGTTTTTTCGAGACATCGTTTCTCTGTATAGCCCCAGTTGTCCTGGAACTCACTCTATAGACCAGGCTGGCCTCGAACTCAGAAATCCGCCTGCCTCTGCCTCCCAGGTGCTGGGATTAAAGGCGTGCACCACCATTGCCCGGCGAAAAAAATTATTTTAAAGTGAAGGTAACATACCAGCATGGTGGTGGTGGAAACTTGTAACCCCAGCACTTAGGAAGCTGAGCCAATATGATTGCCAATTCAAGGCCACTCAGGGCTGTATAGGAGATGGTATAGCAAAACAACAACTACGACGACGACAACAACAACAACAACAACAACAACAACAATCACCACCACCACCACCACCACCACCACCTCCAAAAAACCCAAAAGATGATCCTGGTAATTCTGAATGTGGTCCACAGCAGACGTGAGAACATGAAAGTACAATTAGTAGTGCAGACTCTGAGGAGCCCTCAGCAATACAAACGTAGACCAGAATGTAGCCGTGTTAGCAGGGAAGGGACTATGACAGCTCAGTGGTGGGGCATACAGGGAGATGCTGCAGTTCTCTGTGCTACATGAAGAATCAAAAAGATGGGGTAAGGATGAGGGATTGTGATCTGTACACTTAGCAGTTTGAGAAACACTTCTCTTTTCTATATATATTTCAATATTTTATGTTATTTTGTTTGTTTGTATAGAAAGACAGACAGATATGTCTGTCTGTCTGTCTATATTCCACATTCATGTCTGGTGTCTAAGGAGGCCAGAAGAGATCACTGGATTCCTGGCACTGGGATTGTAGAGGGTTGTTATGCTGCCATGTAGATGCAGAGACTGGAGTCCCAGTCCTCCGAAGAGTAATGTGTTGGTTTGAATGAAATGGCCCCAGAGACTCGACCTTTGAATACTTGGTCCTCAGCTGGTGGAACTATTTGGGAAGAACTAGGTGTGGCCTCATTGGAGGTATGTCTCTGGGGTTGGGCTAAGAGGTTTCAAAAGCCCACACCACTCCTAGCTGGTTCTCAGCCTCCTCCTTATGGATGAGATGTGAGCTCATAGCTCCCACCCCCTTGCCAGGCCTGCTGCCTGCGGCCATGCACCCCATCATGGTGTCATAGCACTCTCTGAAAGCAGCCTCAAACTCAACACTTTTGTTCTATGTTGCCCCATCCACGGTGTTCTGTCATGGCAACAGAAAAGTGAGCAGGACAATTGGCCAGTGCTCTTAGTATCTAAGCCATCTCTCCAGGCCCAGAGCCACTTTTCTTAATACCAGAGCCAAGGAGAGTGTGCATGTTTGTGTATCTGTGTCTCTTTCTTTTTCTGGTCTGCTTTGTAAGACCTGGAATGTCTTACAAAGTGGGTAGAAATAATTGTGAGAAAAAAATACAAAAATATCTTGTTTTCAGAAACTGTACATCATCATATGAACAAGAACACATTCCTGGGAGCACCATAGGACTCTTGACATGTTTTTGGCTTAAAAACATGGTACCAGCAGGAATCCATTTAATGAGGAAAATACAGACGTACCCCAAGAAGGACCAGGAGATAAACTTCATAGCTCTCTTCTTTCTTTTCTTGTTTATATGTTTCTATGGGTGCTCTGCCTGCAGGTGAGTTTGGTGCTCTCAGGGTCAGAAGTTAGCACCCTAGCCTTTGCACTGGAATTACGGACTGCTGTGAGTTGCCCTGGGGGTGCTGAGAACCAGCCCCAGGCCCTCTGCAAGGGCAACACGGTGCTTTTAACCACTGAGCTGTCTTTACAGCCCAATCTGTTTTTAATTAAAAGTAATAAGTTCTAGGCCAGGCTAGGCTACAGAATGGGAGTCTGTCTCCAAAGCAAGCAAGCAATCAAGCAAACAACTAACTTAGGGGCTAGAAAGATGGCTTAGCAGTCAAGAGCTCTTAATAGTCCAGCAGAGCACCCATATTCGGCAGCTTACAACTCTAGCTTAAGGGAACACATGCACATAATAACAAAAATAAAATCTAGGGCCCTTGAGAGATGGCTCATCAGTTAGGAGCAAAGGAGACAGGTTTTGGTTCCTGGAGCTGGGCGGGCTCCACCACCTCTGGCCACTCCAGGCTCTGCAGTCACGGCCCATCTCCTCACCACCACACTAGCACACAGAGTCAAAATAAATCCTTAAGAATCTTCTAAACAGGTAATGAAAATAGTAGCAAATTATCCTACACAACTTTCTTCAGATCTTTACAAATTAGTCACAGGCTTTCCATTGAGAATAAAAAAACAATTTTAATCAAAGATAGCTGGCCATCAGGGTTAATATCCATAAGCCAGCCCTATCTTGTGAAAGTTTGTAAATTTTGTTTTTAAAAGATTTATTTAGGGGCTGGCGAGATGGCTCAGTGGGTAAGAGTACTGACTGCTCTTCCAAAGGTCGTGAGTTCAAATCCCAACAACCACATGGTGGCTCACAACCACCCGTAATGAGATCGGACACGTCTGAAGACAGCTGCAGTAAATTACGCCGGAGCGAGTGGGGCCAGCAGAGGTCCTGAGATCAACAGCAGCCACACACGGTAGCTCACGGCCATCTGTACAGCTACAGTGTACTCATACAAATAAAATAAATAAAAATAAATCTAAAAAAAAAGATTTATTTATTATTATAAATGAGTACACTGTAGCTGTCTTCAGACCACCAGAAGAGGGCATCAGATTTCATTATGGGTGGTTGCGTGCCACCATGTGGCTGCTGGGATTTGAACTCATGACCTTTGGAAGAGCAGTCGGTGCTCTAACCCACTGAGCCATCTCACCAGCCCCAGAAAGTTTGTAAATTTTGATTTAAGGCTATGGTTGCACTGCCTGCATATGTGTCTGTGGATTATGTGTACATAATGCAGGCCAGAAGAGAGCACTGGATCCTCTGGAACTTGAGTTATAAACTTTTGAGGCACCACCTGATAGGAACCCAAATTCTGGTCCTTTGTAAGGACATCATTGCCCTGTCTGGCACTCAAGTCTTTTAGTTCCCCTGCCTGGTAAACTTGTCCACATCTCCTCCAGCAGATAGAACTTTTGTTTATATAAAGCCTGGCAAACACTCCAGGAACTGGATAAGCCCCAGCTCTGTTCCCTCTGAGGTTCCTTCACTTATACTTCCATTCTTAAACACTGACTAGCCATAGAAGCCTGTGATGTTGGACCTCATCCAATGGAGGAAAGGCACAGTCAATGACATCAGAACAAAAGTCCAGGCACTTGCTGACACTCTGTGCTTGGTCGCTTGGTTTAGGTCATGGGACACTCTTTTTACACCCTTACTGAGTCACTTGCCCTTTCTTCTTGTGTCTTTGTGTAACACTGAGTACCTGCTTCCAATACCTCAATCTAAGGAAATCTATAACCTTGCCCAGCACACCAAGGAGCCGGCCAGTAAGCAGCATTTCTCCATAGCCTTGTTATCAGCTCCAACCTCTAGGTTTCTACCCTTTAAGTTCCTGCCTTGATTTCTCTCAATGGTCTGTGACTTAGGACATACAAGACAAATAATAAGCACTTTCCTCCCTACGTAAACTAAGACACATCCTTAGGCTGGGTATCAACTGGGCAAATAAGAACCCAGGCAAACACTTAAAACAAAACAAAACAAAACAAAAACTGGGGACTGATACACTCAAAAGAGGCTCTCAGAAGTCCTGACAGGGCCCTGGTTTTGTAGAGCCCTGCCAGGGCCTGGGACTGTGCACATGCCTTGGGAAGATGCTAGAATCCAACTCTCTTACTCCTTTGTGACCCGAGGCCTGAGACGATAGAGCCATGTGTGGTGACATACATCTGTAGGCTTTAGCTACTCAGGAGGTATGGCAGGAAGATTAGATAATACAGAAGACCTGACAAGAAGAGAGTAAGCTAAAGCAGAGATTTAAACTGTGTCAATTCCTTCCTTTCTCTGTCTCTGTCTCTCTCTCTCACACACACACACCCTCCCTAGCTTACTCATAATAAAGGTAGGTTTCTTGGATTTATGTGGTTGAAGAGATCCCTGACAAATTATTAGCTGACCATACTAACTGAGCCACACACTTCAGAGAATACAGACTTTCAGAATTGTCCTGGGAAAGTTACTACTAAGATGCAAGAAATGTGTAAGAAAAACTTGTGTAATGCACACACAGTCCAGGTAATAAAGATGCCACACCAACTGGTCAGACCCTCCAAAGCAGAGTCAGAATTCTTTGTCATGAAATCATTTGAAAATAAGAAGAAAAGAGTTTGTTTCTCAGTTTCTACACAGAGGTTCACAACCATCCCTATCCCTAAGCCCAGCCAGGCCCTGGGGATCTTCTGACTTCTGAGGGTGCCAAGCATGCATGTGGTATACATGCATCCATGCAGGCAAAACAAAACAAACAAGAAACTCCATGACTAAACTTTTTGAAAGCTATATAGTGGTACAGATTTAACATAGCAACATTCTATGGGGAGACCAAGGCAGGAGGATTGAGAATTCAAAGTCAGCCTGGCTGGGGCCAGATGTGGAGACACACTTTGTTTGTTTGTTTGTTTTTTAAAGATTTATTTATTTATTATATGTAAGTACACTATAGCTGTCTTCAGACACTCCAAAAGAGGAAGTCAGATCTCATTAGGGGTGGTTGTGAGTCACCATGTGGTTGCTGGGATTTGAACTCAGAACCTTCAGAAGAGCAGTCAGTGCTCTTAACTGCTGAGCCATCTCGCTAGCTCCTGTTTGTTTTGTTTTTGAAGACAGGGTTTCCCTGTGTAGCCCTGGCTGTCTGGGAACTCACTCTGTAGACTAGGCTGGCCTTAAACTCAGAGATCTGCCTGCCTCTGCTTCCTGAGTGCTGGAATTAAGGATGTGCTCCATCGCTGCCTGGCAAGGAGGCACACACCTTTGATCCCAGCACCAAGAGGCAGATTTCTAAATATGAACTCAAGGGCAGTCATGGCTATATAGTAAGGCCTGATCTTAAAATCTAAAAAAACCATGCTGGACAGCGGTAGTGTGTGCCTTTAATCCCAGCACTTGGGAGGCAGAGGCAGGTGTTTCACTGTCAGTTCAAGGCCCGCCTGGTCTACAGCCAGGGCTACACAGAGAAACCCTGTCTCAAAAACCAAACAAACAGAAACACCACACACACACACACACACACACACACACACACACACACACACCCCAAGACAAAGAAAAACCCAAAAAGCAAAAACAACAAAACCAAGGGAACAAACAAACAAAACCCAAATACCCCAACCTGGGCCGTGGAGACTGGGCCTGGTTTCAAAAAGAACAAAATGCGACAGTAACCTGACAGGTGTATCCTGTGAAGTGCTATAATTTGTGTGTAACAACCCTGGAGGCAGGTGGCACACAATATGCATGGAGAACTCTGCCTATCCACGGCCAGTGGCCTGTGGTCAGTCTTGTCCGGCCAGTGGAAAAGCATCACTTGACACTGGCAGCCTGTGAGCAGAGCTCTGCTGCACCCTTCCTACGGTGTCTCTCATGGTTTGCTTCTTTTGTTGAGGTAGTACTACCTCCCTGCCCATGGCTAAGGAAAGATCACTGGATTCCAACGTAAAAGCTTTGGAGTCCGGTCAGCCATAAAGCTCAGCCTATAACTGCATCTGCCATGTAGGGGAAAAGAACCAACTCCCACAGGTTCTCCTCTGACCTACACATGTATACCATGGAAACTACATATACAATAGATACATACACACAGTAATTAGTAAATAAAAATTTAGGTACTAGTAAAGTACTCATCTGGCATGGGCAATGTCCTAGAGTTGATCAGTTGATCCCTATAGCAACACAGACAGACAGACAGACAGACACACACACACACACACACACACACAAACACACACACACACACACACACCGTGTGAAGAGAACAAGCTAAGTAAAAGAGGTATGGCACTGTGAAATACGGCATATAACATGTGTGTACAGAGGAATGCTGTAGTTTGGATCTGATTTGTCCCACGAAGGTTCCTGTTTTGAAAGCCTTGTTCACAGTGTAGTAGTGTAAGGTAGAGAACCCTTTAAGATGTGGGTTAGTGCTTAGAGGCAGGTTTCAGTCATGGGGACTGCCAGGTCTGGAGTG
The DNA here is from genome assembly GCF_008632895.1 of Mastomys coucha. NCBI lineage: Eukaryota > Metazoa > Chordata > Mammalia > Rodentia > Muridae > Mastomys > Mastomys coucha. The sequence continues at coordinate 16,660,514 of NW_022196906.1, forward strand.
ACTGTACGCCCATCTCCATCACTCCCTGCCTGTGCTCTCTTTGGCTTCTTCATCACGTATGATGCTAGCAGGGAACACAGCCCAGAATGCTCATGCTGTGCTGTGTAGACCCTGCAGCCATCAAACTGTGGGCCAAATAAACCTGCTCTTGAGTTACCCACGCCCTGCATCTTGTTTAGTAGACGACAGACTGCCAGACAGCACTCAAGCCCTTGCACACTTACATTGCATAACTTTGACCTCTCTCCCCAGGGGCATCCACAGTCCTTTAGTCGGAGCATGAGCCAGAAACTCCCTGGCATGTTCGTTGCCAGGCACATCTGGTATACAGTCTTCTGGCTTCGTCTCATCCTCCTACAGGAAGATATCAGTGTATAAACAACAGAACAAAACCAGAACCAAAAAAACAAAATTGAAACTAAAACAAGCAAACAAAATGAAACCAAAACAGGACTCCTCCTTGCAAGGTTACTGTTGTCTGGCTTCCTCTCTCTGTGACAAGGCCCACCCTAACAGGACTCCCAGGGACTACACAAGGCCCACCCTAGTGGCACCCCCAGGGGCTGCAGAGGCAAAGAATCAGTGAGACAACTACACAGAGAAACAGCTCAGCCTCTAAAGTCACTATGAAGCACAAGTTCCATGCAGGAATGACTTGTGACCTCCACGCACTAAAATAAAATACATGAAAAAGGTTTCACTTTTTTTCATAGCCTGTGTATGGAGGAAAGGCAGTCGAACATTAGCGAGAGATGTCACATGAAAACAGCTCTAAAACACTGACACCTGGGGAGAAGCAGACTCCTCCCAGGAGGCAGGTGGGGTGGGAAGACAGCCTAGGAGGCTGTCCGACTTCTCTCTTAAAGGCCACTTGCGTCTCTGATGGAGAGTTTCACCAGGGTATAACTGTATTTAGAACTGGAGTATTTCTTTACTTTCTGGTTATTTAAAACATTTCTTTTACTGGAAGTCTTCTGGGCTTTGCCTGCTTCTGAGTCCCTCCTACTGAAACACCCAGATTCTGTTGCTAGGCTGCAGGGGGTCCCTAAGAGTGCTGCCCTAAGCACTGAGCGTGTCCTCTCAGGCCTCTTCTCAGGCCTCCTCACAGGCTCCCGTAGCTGAGAGCACTCAAGACTCCAAGCCTAAATGTACCGAGGAGATGGCTGAGTGAAGAAGACAAGAACGGACAGCAGAGCTTCTAGAAGATCCTACCAGAGGCAGAAGGAAGCTGTGTTTCAGGACTTCAAGTGTTTATACTAGTTCCTTGGGACAGGGGATGACAGCAGATTAAATTTCTAGGAAGGCATAGCCTTTGTGACAAAGTTCACAATTAGGGTTCACCTGGTATATGTTTTCCTATAAGGCAGTGGATCTCAACTTGTGGGGTGGTGATTCCTCGGGTTTAAATGACCCTTTCACAGGGGTCAGCTAAGACCAGTGGAAAACAGATACTTTAGGATTCACAACAGTAACAACATTACAGTTATGAAGCAGCAATAAGATAATTGTATGGTTAGAAGTCACAACATGAGGAACTGTGTATTAAAGAGTCGCAGCATTAGGAAGGTTGAGAACCACTGATACAAGGAGATTGAAAACACACACACACACACACACACACACACACACACACACACACACAATTTTTCTCCTAATACACCACTAAGCTCACAAGTACATTTAATAGAGTAGCCAAACATACAGCCGCTTACCTTTATAAACCCAGGAGGAGGTTTCTCATAACTAGAAAATGAAACACAAAAAGCTGGCTTTATCAAACAGGTTAACAATGCACATACATCTACACAGGGCAAAGCAGAGGCTTGCTGCAGATTAGAACACCTCTTCAGAGGCTTCCCCTGCCACACCCAGACACTAACCACAGCCCCACAATCTCCACAGGAGCCACTCCAGGCTCATGAGGTTTGTCTGTGGGGCAAGTGGCAGCACAGGAGGGGGAGTGATGTGCAAAGAACAACACTCGGGTGCCCCAAGATTCCTATGACCTCCCCAGAGTGAACAGGACACTTCAGTCTGACCCACTCCTCTTTAAGCCCCAGAAAGTGCTCATCGCTGGAAGGCCGAAGGGACAGAAAAGCGCAAGGATGTATGTTTGCTTTGTTCTGACTCTTGTATGCAGGGCCTAAGGGGTCTTCAGATTTTCCCTTTCCTGCTTGGAAATGTAGGAGAAATAACTTGGTAAGGGAATGGCAGAGGTTGTCTTCTGTTGCTGTCACCAACACCATGACCAAATGCAACTTGGAGAGGAAAGGGTTTATGTCAGCTTACAGGTTAGGTTAGGTTATCATTGACTGAAGCAGAGACCATGGCTTGTTCTGTATAGCTTGCTCAGACTACTTTCTTATACGACCAGTGTCCAAGGCTGGCACTGCCCACAGTGGGTTAGGCCTTCTCACATTCATCATTAATTAAAAAAAATGTCCCCAGACTTCCCACAGGCCAATCTGATGGTAGGAATTCCTCAGTTGAGCTTCTGTTTTCTCAGGTGTCTTTAGTTTGTGTCAAGTTGACAAAAACTAACCAGTATAAAGATGGGCTAGAAATGCCATGAATCCAGAGCCTTTAAAGGTCGGGGCAAGGTTGGATCCTCTGAACGCGGCATAGTAAATGGCTGGGTAGGATCAAAATCAGCTTCTTAGGCTTGGTGTAGTTAGTGCCTTTTCCAAAGCAGATACTTAAGACGTTTTCAACATGCAGTGACACAACACTAACTCGGCAAAGCCAATAAAAACCTGGGTCATTTGGCTACACTATAGTCCATCAGTAGCCATTAATTACCAATATCAACAAAGTCTCAGGCATCGGGCCTGAAAGGAACTTGCTAGTAAAGTACATGAACCCCCAAATCTACTACTGAGCTACAAGTGTTGAACAAACAACATACGGCCAATTATAACAGGGTCAAAATCCACAAATAAGATGTATCTTAAGACTGTAAAGGAATGTGATACAATTACAGATTTTGAAATTTGTTATTATTAGCAAAAAGTGTTCCATAAAAGTACATTATATAGATGTTTTTGTAAGTTCAAAGTAAGGTGACTGGTATTTATCACTAGGACAAATAAATTCATATATTCAAAAAAGATACTACACCTTAAAGTATTAGTCAAGTGCTAAGTAAAAGAGATTAAGAAAGTAAAATAAATTTGTTTCCACTGTGACAGTTAACAAAATCTAGGCTGGCTGAGTGTGGTGGTGCACACCTTTAATGTCAGCACTTGGGAGGCAGAGGTAGTTGGATCTCTAGTTCTAGACCAACCAGGACTACATTGTAAGAGCCTGTCTCACAAAACAAAAAAGGAAAGAAATGTGGGACTGGAGGCCCAAGAGGTGGGCACCTCAGTGGAAGAGCATCAGCCCATCACGTACAAGACTTTGACTCCAGAACTCCCATCCCCAAACCCCAAACCTACATTTGGATGGAGGAATAGTTTGGTGGTATAACCTGGGCCTGGGCTCTTTAGCTGTAGACCAAATCCCCAGGACTAATGTTAAAAAAGGAAAACTAAACAAACAGGTTAAAAAAAATAAAAGATCAATTATTTTTGTTATTGTTTGAGATAGGGCCTTATTTTGTAGCCTAGGTTGGGCTTGAACTCATGACAATCTTTCTGCTTCAGTCTCCTGAGTGCTGAACTCCAGAAAGGTGTAGTAAACTTCTGTTGTTGTTGTTGTTGTTCTTCTTCTTCTTCTTCTTTTTTTTTTTTTTTGGTTTTTTGAGACAGGGTTTCTCTGTGTAGCCCTGGCTGTCCTGGAACTCACTCTGTAGACCAGGCTGGCCTCGAACTCAGAAATCTATCTGCTGGGCACAGGGACACATGACTTTAACTCCAGTACTCAGGAGCCAGGTGGATCTCTGAGTTTGAGGTCAGTCAGGGCTACAGAGAGAGTTCCAAGATACCAGGGCTACAGAGAGACCAGGTCTCAAAACAAGGAAAAAAAAAACCTCACATAAGCATCTTCCCTAGTCTCTCACTTTAAAAGTTTTATTTTATTTCATTTTAAAGACAAATTCTCACTATATTTTCAAAGGTAGCCTAGAGCTCATTATGTAGCATAGGCTGTCCTTGAACTCAACACAAGCCTCGTATTTCAGCCTTCCTAGTGTACGATGCCATGGCTAACATTATAGTGTCTCACTAGCAAATATAAGTTGAGAATCAAGAATATTTGTTCAGACAACAAAGACAGAATGAAAAGGCAAAACCACAGGTTGGAGATACAGCTCAGCCACTACAGTGCATGTTTTGTGGGCAAGAGGACCTGAGTTAAATCCCCAAAACTGATATAAAAGAAAATAAAAGCTGGACATGCTGGCATGCACTAAAACCCCAGCACTAGGATGAGCCCACAAGCAGAGCCCTTGGGCTTACTCACTAGTTAGGCTAGCCTGCTTAGTGAGTTCTAGGCCAACGAGACACCCTGTCATTGCATCACCCCCGAAGAATGATATCCAAGTCCTCCTCATGCAGGTACAAACACACACACACATACACTGGGGATTTATATATATGGATTTGTTAATGAGGCTATCTAAAGGCCATTAAGTAGATGATTGGTCTATGTTGTAATCCCACAGAAGTTCTAATAACAGTAAAGGATAGATGAACCTGACACAGAGAGTGAGGCAAGCAGGCAAATCGCTTCCTTCTTTTATGCCCTTTTTATGTGGATTGCCACCAGAAGATGTGGTCTAGACTTAGGATGGGCATTCCCACTTCAATGGTCTGATTAAGAAAATCCTTCACAGGGCTGGCAAGATAGCTCATTGGGTAAGAGCACTGCTCTACGGAAGGTCCTGAGTTCAAATCCCAGCAACCACATGGTGGCTCACAATCACCCATGAGATCTGATGCCCTCTTCTGGTGTGTCTGAAGACAGCTACAGTGTATTTACATATAATTAATAAATAAATCTTTTTTTTTTCTTTTTCTTTTTTTGGTTTTTTGAGACAAGGTTTCTCTGTGTAGTCCTGGCTGTCCTGGAACTCACTCTGTAGACCAGGCTTACCTCGAACTCAGAAATCCATCTGCCTCTGCCTCCCAAGTGCTGGGATTAAAGGCGTGCGCCACCACTG
>NW_022196906.1:16665702-16667179 GCF_008632895.1 Mastomys coucha
CAAAGAAAAGGAAGCCTTTCTTAAAAAATTAAAAAAAAAAAAGAGAGAGAAAAAGAAAAAAGAAAATCCTTCACATCTGTGCCCAACTGCTTGGTGTTTAGCTGATTCCAGATGCAGTCGAGATGACAACCAAGGTTAGCATGGAAAGTCTACCCCTTGTCAACTTGAGATCAATCACTTTTCATTTCAGCGTGTTCAATGTCTAGAAAACAATAACCAGGTCAGGATTCTACCCGACATGATTTAACTATGACAAGTACAACCACAAACGCATTATGTACGATAGAATAGGTGGAAACATCCCTTGAGAAATGCTTAGTCTTACACTGTCTCATAACTTAAGTGTGGTAATAACCGATATTCTGTCAAAATGTACTACATGATGAAGAAACAAAACAAAAATATAGCTTAATATATGTTTAGATATGTACAAACATGTTCTTAACAAAACAGGACTGAAGTACTCTAGTCAATTATAGACCTAGTTTCTGCAACTGGCCACTTTCCTCTGCTACCCATTCCTTATTTCCTCCACCCTCTGCAAGCACCTCAGCAGGTCTCGGCTCTTTTCCTGGAGGAGTGACCCATACCTTCATTCCTGATGGGTCTGTATCCTTTGTCATCCTGCTTGGATTAGGCTGCTGTAATTTCCCATTGCCTTTAATCACAGGACATGGAAGTACTAAGAGACATCCTAAGGGATCTCCTGCACTCCAGACATAATCCTGCCTACCTCCATTGTGGAGAGGCAATCCCCATGGTAATGTGGATCTATCACCCTTCCTAACACTGTTACTTCTTTCTTAGCCAGTTGGTCTAAGGGAATCAGAAGACAAAATGACCAGGGGGAAGTCTGAGCTTCCAGTTCAGTGGAATGCTTATTGTAGCTCCAGGCAGGAACACCCCCAACTCCAAAACTACTAGGCCAGCAGAACAGGGAGCAGTGGTCACAGTGCTTTTTGGGGTTTCCTGGAATCACTCAATTTAGAATGGAAAGTCTGTTTCCTTTCCCCTAGTATATACTTAACCCTTATAAAAGGCTCCTTCTGGGAGAGGATGGGAGATGTGCTAACTAGAACGCGTACAAGTTTAGCTAGGTCCTTTCTGTGTTAAAATATTTTATTGCATTACATTTTTATATACTTACTTATTAATTTATTTGGTGTACACATAAATGTGAACACACATATGTGCCAAGGCATGTGTGTAGAGGTTAGAGGTCAGGAGTCCATCATCCTTGCCTTCTTCCATGTGGGTCCTGGGTATTGAACCCTGGTTATCAGGCTTGGCAGCAGGACTTTTCCATCTTGCTGAGCTGTCTTGCTGGCCTAGAATATTTGATTTTAAAAATTGCTGCTGCCGCCTTTAGTTTCATAAAGAATTGTTCCAGCCGGGCGGTGGTGGCACACGCCTTTAATTCTAGCACTTGGGAGGCAGAGGCAGGCAGATTTCCGAGTTCGAGGCCAGCCTGGTCTAC
>NW_022196906.1:16667322-16669482 GCF_008632895.1 Mastomys coucha
AAAAAAAAAAAAAAAAAAAAAAAGAAGAAGAATTGTTCCATGGTGATGGAGAGATGTCTCAGTGGTTAAGAGCACTTTCTGCTCTTGCTGAGGACCCAAGTTTGGTTCCCACCACCCACATGGCTGCTCACAACTGTAAGTCCAGTTCCAAGGGATTCAATACTGTTTTCTGGATTCATCTGGCACCAGGAACGCAGGTGGTGTAAGTACACATATGAAGGCAAAATAGTCATAATAAATTGATCTTTTAAAAAATGTTCAGTTAGGGGCTGGAGAGATGGCTCATTGGTAAAAGCACTTATAGCTCTTACAGAGGTCCTGAGTTCAATACCCAACAATCACATGGTGGCCTGCAACCATCTGTAATGGGATCTGATGTCCTCTTCTGGTGTGTCTGAAGACAGCTACTGTGTACTCATATACATAAAATAAATAAATCTTTTTTTTCCTCCTTTTATTTTTTTGAGACAGGATTTCTCTGTGTAGTCCCTGCTGTCCTGGAACTCACTCTGTAGACTAGGCTGTCCTCAAACTCAGAAATCTGCCTGCGTCTGCCTCCCAAGTGCTGGGATTAAAGGCATGCACCACCACTGCCCAGCAAATAAATAAATCTTTAAAGTTCAATTAGTTTTTAGTTAGGATCAAATTTGCAACTATTTCTGAAACGGCTCTAAACATACTCCTACTATTATAGTATATTCTATGTACTTATGCATAGTGACAGTGGAGTCAAAGCTTCAACAATTATAAAATCAATATATAAAGTGACTCTGAAAAATACTGAAGATGTTCTACACCCTTCACCATTCAGATATGCAGCCAAGGTTAAATTGTGTAAAAATAAACAAGTAGTATATCTCATTAGTAGTCCAATTTGCTTTTGTTTTTTGTTTTTTTCCAGAGCTGAGGACCGAACTGAGGGCCTTGCCCTTGCTAGGCCAGCGCTCTACCACTGAGCTAAATCCCCAACCCCTTGCTTTTGTTTTTAATAAACGGTAAAATTACATGTATTAGAAAGAACTGTTTTAAACACATTTCCTTATGTCTTACTATAAGTAAGTGTCTGACTTGTATCCCCTATTTTATATACCCATACACCTGCAGGAGTGTGAAAATGTCTTAGGGGAAGGAGGTCCCACATAGAGACATTTAACTTAAGAGGCCCCGCTCTAGGCTAAGGTGGGAGGATCAGGAGACCTTGTCTTAGAAACGAACAAGATACACGGGGTTGTGGGGGGATATAAGGAAAGCTCCACACTGAAACACCATCACTGAACGAAGAAAATAACAATGGACCAGTGATGTGTCAAGCATAAATAAAATGATCAAGTCTGAAAACAAGGTGGCAGGCACGTGAGGTAATACACACACACACACGACTTGTCTGCATAACAAATAAACCTCTTCTACAATCTCCTACAACGTCCGGTCCTCATCATGCTGACGTCCCCAAATCTCTCCTCCCTGGTTCTGACTTTTATCCCGGCTTAGTCTGTGGACCGGAGGCCCTCCACCTTCCTTCACCTACGTGCGACTTTACAAGCGTCGCAGGTCATCGGGCTCCACCCTCAGGCCCGGCTGCGGGGTCCGCCGCCTTCCCGCGCGTCCCCCGCAGTTTCCACCCTTAGCTTCCCGCCGGTGCTGTCGGTGGTAGAGTACGGGAGGCCGGCGTCGTACGACGCCCAGGGGCTCCGAGCTCGGCTTCCGGACGCGGCGACGGTGGCGATGGCCGTCGCCGTGGTGGGGACCGTGGCCGGCCTCCCTCCCGCGGAGAGAGCTGGAGGCTCGCCAGGCCGCGACGCCCGCCCACCCGTCGGCTGCGACCCGCACCGTCCGCGCCCGGCCCCGCCGACTCACAAGGACTCCAGATGCTTGAGCTGCTGCAGCTGCTGCGCGTCGTGCCGCCGCCGTTTCTGCTCCCGCCGCCGCTGCAGCTCGTGCTCCGGCGGCTCCCGCGGCCGCCGAGACCCGGCCCCGGACGACATCGCGACCCGAGGCGGGCTTAGGAAGTGGAAAGACACCTCTTCCGCCCCGCAGCGAAACCCCGCCAACGTCTCACCGACCCGTGCCGCGGAGCTCCACCGGGGAACGTGCAGCCAGGCCCCCGCGGCCCCCGCGGCCCCCGAGGCCTGCGGGAACCTAAGCTGAGGGGGGCGGGGC
>NW_022196906.1:16669570-16688445 GCF_008632895.1 Mastomys coucha
CAGGCTGGCCTCGAACTCAGAAATCTGCCTGCCTCTGCCTCCCAAGTGCTGGGATCAAAGGCGTGTGCATCCACTTCCTGGCAGGGATTTCTTAGATGACTAAATAATAAGTATGGTGCATCTGCCCCATCTAGGTGTGTAGCTGGTGTTTATATCAATTGAGTTTTGAATTCATTGTGCCAGCGTTTTGTGGGTTGAGAATTTACTAATATAAATCTAACTGATAAATTGCAAGCCTCTAGAGTTTGACTTTACCTGGTTATGGGGATTTGTGACAGCTAGATGGGCAGGCACTACATGGGGCTAGCCACGGAGGCAGAGAGACAGAGTGGCAAGCATGTCACTAACTGAGCTACTCTGCCTCTTTCTCCTGGCTCTATATCCTATTATACGGCCCAGGCTGCTCTCAAACTCACACTCCTCTTACATCAACCTTCCAAGTGCTGGGATTATGGGTATGAACAGGTGTGTTTTGAACAAGCATAGCAAACTTAGAAAGGAAAAATTATAAAATATATGGTATTAAAAGGGTCATGAAGAACAGCTGAGGCTTGGCACTGTAAGAGGCCATGGAGGTAGGCTTGCACCATGAAGAAAGCCTATGATAGGCTATTGGTGAAGCCTAGTTGCAGCGGAAGACCCCATTGTATTGTAGATTTCAGTACCATGGGATGATCACCAAGAACAGCAGCAACAGTGGAGTAAATCAACCTGAACTTAGAGTGCAACAGAAGGCAGAGCTGGAGAAGTGACACCAGCCCTTTGGAGGATCCCAGAAGATCATGTGTGGTCCCAGACATTGGAACAAGAAGCTGTAACCTTGAAGCTGCCTTGGAGACCCTAAGACGTTCGAGATGCCAGAGCAGTGGCTATCTGCTGAGGAAAGTTGCTAACAGGGAGTGGAAGCAGCCCAGGAGAAAGAACTTTATTGTAGTCAACAAAGATGAGAAAGGAGTTGGAGATCTGAAGACCGCTTTGACATCAGACATGGAGATGCAGAGTTTGGAGTTTGCCCAGCTGGTTTTCTGTTTTGCTTTGGGGATTACTGTTAAATGATTGAATGAGTCTCAGAAGAGACCTTAAACTTTGGAGTTTTAACACTGTTTCAACACTGCTATAGACTATAGGGACTTTTGAAGTTGGACTAAATGTATTTTGCATTATGCTATGTTTAGGTATGGCTGACATAGATGCATATATTTGACCAAGCCTGTGGGGGCCATGGAGTGGAAGATGATGGTTTATATGCTCAGCCCATGGAGTTGTACTATTAGAAGGTGTGGCCATGTTGCAGTAGGTGTGTCACTGTAGGCGTGGGCTTTAAGGCCCTCATCCTAGCTGCCTGGAAACCAGTATTCTGCTAACAGCCTTCAGATGAAGATGTAGAACTCTCAGCTTCTCCTGCATCATGCCTGCCTGGATGCTGCCATGTTCTGCCTTGATGGTAATGGACTGATCCTCCGAATCCGTAAGCCAGCCCCAATTAAATGTTGTCTTTGTAAGAGTTGCCTTGGTTATGGTGTCTGTTCACAGCAGTAAAACCCTAACTAAGACAGTCATTGAGCTTGGTTGATTCTTTTTTTTTCAAGACAGGGTTTCTCTGTGTAGCCTTGGCTGTCCTGGAACTCACTCTGTAGACCAGTCTGGCCTTGAACTCAGAAATCCACCTGCCTCTGCCTCCCAAGTGCTGGGATTAAAGGCGTGTGCCACCACCACCGGGCTGGTTGATTCTTATTCAAAACCCACATATGCTTAAAATAAAAATAACTTAAAAATACATTGTATGAAATTCTCAAAGAATTAATAAAAATATATTAGAAAAAAGAATAGTAAATGGCCATGAAAGAGCTGAGTTTTTCAAAGACAAAACTTTGTCTTTGAAAGTCACTTTCAGTCAAACTCAACAAAAGAAAGAGGCGACCTAAATTATTTGAGAGTGGAGATAAAAACAGGATGCCACATGGATACCAGTGAAATTCAGAGGATCATCAGTGAACATGTTTAAAACTTGGATCCCAAATTAGAAAATCGAGAAGAAAAGGGTCCTTCTCTAGAAGCACATGACCAAAGTTCCATCAGGAGGGTGGACACAGCTGAAGCAGACCTGTGACAGGCAATGGCACGGGAGTAGAGACAGTCTCCTGAATAAACAAACCTCCAAAGCAGAGGAGCTCACTCTGTCAAAAATTAACACTAATTCATCTCATAGGTTTCCATAAAATAGGTGGCTGGAGGGATGTCTCCATGGTTAATAGCAAATCAAGCGCTTCTCTAAGACCTGGGTTCCATTCTCAGCATGTGCATGTAGGTGCACAACGGTCTGTAACTTCAGTTCAAGGGCATATAGTGCTGTCTTCTGTTCTCCAGAAGCACCAGGCATGCACATGGTGCACTTACATTCACACAGGCCAAACATTCATATGCATAGATATAATAAATCCAAGAAAAATTTCCTCATGAAATAGAACTGGAAAGGACGCTTCCAAATTCATCTTGTAAAGCTAACTTCTGATACCAAAAACTTGGTAAAAACACAGCAATCCACCAACCTAAACCCAAACCAAACTAACAAAACAAAACTATCATGTAGAAATTCCCCAGAAATGCACATAACTTGATACCATATTTTTAAAAAAACATACAGGATGAACAAACTTGGCTTCATTAGAAGCATGCTGGGACAGTCCAACATATGCAAGTCAATAAATGTAATACAGTACAGAAAGATTCAGGGAGAGAAATCGCATGGTTGTCTCGATACACATAGAAAAGGCCTCTGACAAAAGTCTTATATTCTTTTATGATAAAAGGCCTGAAGAAAGTAGTGGCCATGCTTCAACGCACTAGTTTGCTTGCTGTTGCTTTGATAAGTGCCATGACCAAAAATGGCATGGAGAGCAGACTGCGCCTGTTTCATCTTACAGGTTACAGTCCACTGGTTAGGAAGTCAGTTCAGGAGTCCAAGCAGGGCAGTGGCTGAAGCAGATCCTGCGGAGGAGCTGCTCTCTGGCTCTCTTTCTTATATGCCCAGACCCACCAGCCTAGCTGGGCTCTCCCACACCACTAAGCAATCAAGATATGCTTTCAGATGTGCCAACGGGTCAACTAAATGTAGGGAATTTTCAGTTGAGGCTCCCCCTTCCTAGGTGTGTCAGGTTGACAACAAAGACTAGCCATCTAGACTATATACGTTAGTGTATAGCCTATATTACACTACATGTAAGAAACTGTAGCCGGACATGGTGGCGCACGCCTCTAATCCCAACACTTGGGAGGCAGAGGCAGGCAGATTTCTGAGTTCGAGGCCAGCCTGGTCTACAGAGTGAGTTCCAGGACAGCCAGGGCTACACAGAGAAACCTTGTCTCAAAAAACCAAAAAAAAAAAAAAAAAGAAAAAGAAAAAGAAACTGTAGATATTTTTTCTAAACAAGTAAAGAAACAAGAGGCTCTATTCACTGATATTCAATACGGTGCTTGAAATCGTAGCTACAGCACTTAGGCCAAGGAAAGAAAGAAAACGGATTTAACAGGAAAACCATTATATGCTCAGGCCTAGGTAGGTATCCTACTAACACCTAAGCACAGGTGGATGTGGTTTGTGGCAGGAGCACCTCCGCAGGGGCGGGACTTCCGTCGACGCTGTCCTGAGGGACAGGCCTGCTCACGTGGTTCAGAGGCGCCCAGCCCCACCCCGCACGGTAGCCACTCTATTCCACAGGGGCGGCCCAGGAAACTACCCCAACAACTCGTGCTCGGCCGCCCGGACTACAACACCCAGCAAGCCCTGCGGCCCCGCGTCTGACTTGCGCAGTAGTCTCCGTTGTAAAATGCTATGACAACAGGGCGAAGGCGGCTTGGATTTAGGCTGGAGTGGGGAGGTGTCTTCCGCAGGCTGTTGTCTTGCAGCCTCACCCCTCTTACAGTCTCCCTGGTGGTTTCATCCTCTCTGTGAGCATCCGGACTTGGAGTTTTTCTCTCTTGTCTTGTGGCTTCGGAGGAATCCATGTCGTTTCCCCTGCTTGCCTCTGGGGGATGACAAGAGGGTGCAGGGGATCTTGGGACTCATTTCACCTCCGTGGAGCTTGTGGTGCTGCTTGGCAGGATTCTGTCTGCTTGGGGACGTGGAAAACTTCGAACACAAGACCAAGAGGTACCAGTGGAGTTAAGTGTTGCTTTTCCTTGCACGGCTGTTACTTCTGTTCCAGCACTGGATCCACGTCAGGAGGGAAGTCTGTGGATAGTGGGTTCGTAGCAAGGTGAGGCAAAACCCACTTGTTGGCATCAGGTAAGAAATATTCCAGAAATTAATCTTAGGATGTATAAAATGCATTGGCTGTGCTTGGTCAACAAGACTAATCCTCAGATGCCATGTAATGGTTTGGAAGATGTAGTATGATCTGTTTCCTAGAAAGGAGGCTTGCATTCAAACAAACTGCTAACACGACGTGGGTAGATCCTATAAACACCTTTGAGGGAAGAGTGGTTTTTAAGGATTCCATGTAGCAGTCACGTGGAGTAAGGGCTTCTTTCTCCTGTGACATTTCAACAGGTCTTGTGAGCAGAGCGTCAAAGCAGTTCTCAGTCTGCGACTGAAGCGGGAGCATGTTGATGCTCTCCAGTGCTGCCTGCAATAGGATTAATGGTTATCCTTTCTCTTTGCTTTGCAGACACAGCAGTTTAGATGGACTAAGCTGATTTTATCAGCAGCTCCTCCCAAGCAAGGTCTGCATTTGGCTTCGATTTTCTGGATAAACGTATAGATTATTTTTTGGTATTTCACATTGTCTTTAAATAGCAAATTGTGTCTAATGTATACACATATATACATCTTACTTTATACACACAAATTGAAAGTGGAGTTTTTATCTTTTCTTCCTTCCTCTTATTTTTGTAAAAATTTATAATGTGGCCCAAGCTGGTCTGGAACTTACTGTGTACCGTAGGCCATCTTTGAACATATCTTGCCTCAGGCTCCCAAGTGTTGTTATTACAGGAGTGTACCACCATGTAATGTGTTACTGTTTGCTGACATTCCAAGAGACAAGGAGTAACATTAGCAATAATTGAAGAGATAATGCTTGAGATTGAGTTTTTCTTCTTGTGATGGATTGGGCCATTATAAGAATTAAAAACAAGAATCTTTATTTTGAAAACCATTTACAAGTTATTTGTAAGAGTTTAGGGATTTTTTATTATGTATAATGGTTGTGGTTATACCTCCCACTTATGTTTATGCTATGGTTTTAAAAATGGATTAGATTTTAATATTTTAATATTTCAGTGCATGTATGTGTGTGGGCATGGGTACCACAGAGAGGGTGTGGAGGTTCGAGGGCAGCTTGCAAGAGTCAGTTCTCTCCTACTCTGTGGGTCCTGTCAGGCTTGGCAGCAAGCATCTTTGTTTACTGAGCCATCTCACTGACCCTATGGGATAGCTTCTTGATGGAAATGCTCTTTGCAGGGAAAAAAAAATCTACTAGCAGTACTGTAAAGTTTTATGTCTTTTCAGATATATAGGAAGTCTCATTTCTCAGAATGTATGTATGTACACGTGTGTGTGTATGTTTACCATTGGACACTCCAAACCCCTCAGATATTTTTGAAAAGTATTGAAATATATCAAGTCATAATAAAACATGTTTGCTGATTATAACATTTATAAGGACTGGGAGTGTGTAGCTCTTTCAATACCCAGTAAGACACACATTCACCCATATATACAGGTACCTATGCATACTTGCGTGCACACACACATGCATGTACTCATGTACACACACATGTACACATTCTCACTAGCACACACACACACACGCTTTCTGATCTACCCTTTGAATGTCCCAGTTGAAATTCTTCTGTGCCAATAAGACCTTGCAGTTGCACCTGGATGGCCACCACCACAACTGCTTCCTTAGTACTACTACTGGGTTACTATTGGCTTTTATTAAGTGGTTGTAGTGGTTGAACATTGGCTAAGGGATTGCATAGCCTAGACCACTGTATTTTCCCACTACCAACATCAGTTGGTAGAGTATAATGGTAGAGTATAACTCTGAGGTTGTGTGTTTGAAACATTAGGTCAGGAAGTGTACACAGGTCTATCTGAGCACCACTCCTGTGCCTTTCACATCAACTGAAAACTCCAATACAAGCCCTTGTCATAATGGTGTTCTTTTTCTTTTTCTTTTTCTTTTTCTTTTTTTTTTTTTTTTTTGAGTGGTAGTTCAAGACAGGGTTTCTCTGTGTAGCTCTGGCTGTCCTGGAACTCACTCTGTAGACCAGGCTGGCTTTGAACTCAAAGCTCTGCCTGCTTCTGCCTCCACAGTGTTGAGATTAAAGGCATTCACCACCATTGCTTGGCTGCCATATTGCTTTCAAAGATATATTTGTTTAATTTTGCATGACTGTACCATTGTCCTGAACCAGACAACTCACTTGCTATTTCCTGAAATTTAATGACAGAAATATTATTTGGAGGGCTGGAGAAATGGCTCAGTGGTTAAGAGCACTGACTGCTCTTCCAGAGGTCATGAGTTCAATTCCCAGCAACCACATGGTGGCTCACAACCACCCATAACAAGATCTGACTCTTGCTTCTGGAGTGTCTGCATACATGAAATAAATAAATCCTTAAAAAAAAAAAAAAGAAATATTATTTGGAGAAAGTTCCAGATGTGAACAACAGGAGCTTTAGGACAACTTCCTGATTTCAGAGCCTGCCTCAGACTTGCAGGTTGCTCCCATGGCATTCTTTGGGTTTATATGGCCATCGATATTAGTTAGTTCTACTTGTGTGAGTCTAGCTCAGTGATGTATTAAAACTGCCTGTCTCATACATAAAACTTAAATATTAGTAAGTGATCACTTGGGCAGATTTCTTAACTTCTCTGTGTTCAGGGATACTCAAATAATTGTATCTTTGAGCTTTGTAGAGTTAAAAAATTTTTTTCCTTTAAAAATACATTTATTGATTTATGTTGTATGTGTGTGCGTGTGTGTGCCACAGCATATGTATAGAGGTCAGAGTACACCTTTGGAGTTGGTTGTCCTTCTACCATATTGGTCCCAAGAACTAAACTCAATTTGTCAGTCTTGGTGGCCAGTGTCTCTCCCCACAGAGCTACCCCTACGGTCTGATTAAAACAGAATTCTTGCAAAATGTTTATGCATTGAAAGTCTGTAAATGACAACTAGATACTAGATATTACCTCCCTTCACAATGGAAGGACAGAATAGTCATTGGAAACTTTATTTTTGGTTTTCACCTTTTGCTTAAATAAATGCCAGTGATGGCTGTCAAAATGGCTGAGCAAATAAGGGCACTCGCTGCTAAGTGTGATGATGTGGATTCCCTGGGGACCCACATATAGAGAGAACCAACTTCCACAAGTTGTCCTCTGACTGCCACAGGTGTGCCATGGCACAAGCCTCTCTCAAATATCCTTTAAAAAGAAAAACAAGTGATGTATGTATGGTGGAGGATTTTTGTAATCCCAGCTTTGCAAAAAACTGAGGCAAGAACATTCTGAGTTCACAGCCTGCCTTGTCACAGAGCAAGCAATGGGGCAGCTCAGGCAACATAGGAGACCTTGTCTCAAAAACCAAAAATCAGACAAAAAAAGCAAAAGAAATGAAAGCCCTGTACTGATACATGCTTTTTTTTTTTTTAATTTCCCCAGACATTAAATTGTACAGCATTATTAGTACGTACTGAAACAGGGGTCTGAAACCCGGACAGCGCATGCGTAGAAGCAAGGTTGGTCAAGGATGTGGAATTTAACTGGAACTTTCCCATAGCATGCTAGGATGAGGCATCTCACCAGTCGTGGGTGGTTTACCTTTTCCCTGAATGCTTTTACCAAACCTGTGTTCAAATCTTTTACTAAATTCCAACTCTGCTTGGAAAGCAAGACCAGACAAAACCAGAATTCGAGGACTACTTGATTAATGGATACCTCCAGCTGTATAAGCACTTTGATGCTGACAAAATTAATTCCTCCATACTTTGGAATGACAATTAGAGGTCCTAGGAGAAAGAAGGGCAAGATAGAGCTGTGATAGAGGAATGCTCACTTAGGCTGCCAGGCTTGAGCTGAGCATCTTCTCATCCAGAGCTCAGAGAGCTTCAAAATCTGAAATCTTAGAGTGCTGATGCGATGCCACACATGGGACATCCCACGCTTACCTCGCCTGACAGGTTACAGTTAAAACTCAGATACTCCAAACACTTTGTATAAAATTACACTCAGGCCACATGTATAAGATGCTTATGGAATATATGCGAATTTAATGTTAAAAGTTGGCTCTTCTCTAAGATGTTACATATGAAAATATCCCAAAGCCCGAAATCCAAAATGGCTGGCCCTAGGCATCCTGGGTCGGGGATACTCTCTGTACTGTAAATTGGACCTTCTGATACTGTATGGTGCAGCTTGGTCTCCTGTGGGTGTTGTTTGAAGGGGACAAGCACATGCATTTCTAAAAGCTCCTGGGTACCAACACCTTGAGTCTCAAGACAAGACCAGATGTTTGAGAAGGTGACCGTGGAGGACTAACAGAGTTGTGGTTGACTGATGAGAAGTTGGGAAGTCCGAGAAAGAAGGGACAGTCAGTTGTTGTCTGTCTTGTCATTAGAGACAGGTCTTCAATTTTTTTTTTTTTTGTTAGAAACCTGTGGGAAATTAGTATTAATAGATAAAATTAGAAAGTTAGTTTTCTTTGTTATTTAGAAAAATTGTGTGTGTATGTGTGTGCGCGTGCACGCGCGTGCACGCCACATGTACGCACATGCCTGCACGTGCATATGCCCATTCCACCTTGTCTTACAAAGGTCTCTGTTTTGTTGTTCCTTGCTGCATGTGGCAGGCTAGTGGGCCTGTGAACCTCTGGGAATTTTCGCCTTTATACCCATCCCATGTCTTGCTCTGTGTAGTAGTGCTGAGATTATAGATATGAATTACTCCACCTGCTTTTATGTGGGCTCTGGGGGCTTTGAACTCAGGTCTTCACACTTGTATGACAGCTTCTTTACTGAGTTAGTTTAGAATCCAAGTTAGTTTTATTACTACACTTTTTAAAAAAGTTTTATTTATTATATATAAGTACACGGTATCTGTTTTTAGACATACCAGAAGAGGGCATCAGAGGGCATCAGATCTCACTATGAATGGTTGTGAGCTACCATGTGGTAGCTGGGATTTGAACTCAGGACCTTTGGAAGAGCAGTCAGTGCTCTTAACCACTGAGCCATCTCTCCAGCCCCCTACATGTTTTGTTCTGTGTTTTCTCCCTGCCCCCCCAGAGACAGGGTTTCACTATGTCACTCTGGCTGGCCTTGAACTCACAGAGCTCAGTCTGCTTCTACCTTCCAAGTGCTGGAACTGAAGGCTTAAGCCACTACTCTCAGTTTATTGTGGTTTTGTCTGTCTCCTCTTTTTTTTTTTTTTTTTTTTTTTTTTGGTTTTTTTTCGAGACAGGGTTTCTCTGTGTAGCCTTTGCTGTCCTGGAACTACTCTGTAGACCAGGCTGGCCTAGAACTCAGAAATCTGCTTGCCTCTGCCTCCCAAGTGCTGGGATTAAAGGCGTGTGCCACCACCGCCCGGCTTGTCTGCTATTCTTTATTGTAGCAATCTGCCTGTTCTTTACAGATTTCCTTTTCTTTTGTAGTTCATGTTGACTCCAAATTTATAATCCCCGTCTCAACTTCTCCAATTCTGTTACTGCCGGTGTCTGTCACCATATGATTACCATGTGGTAACTCTAATAAAGGTTTTTAAGGGCATTTTCACACAGCGGGTATTTTCATCGATAGAGTTATGTTTTTTACATTCAAACTCTGTGTGTCTCATTTAGCTAAATACTTTTTTTGGTATGTAATTCATAGGAGACCCTCTCTTCCCATTATTTGTGGAGGGTTAGTATGTCTTCTAGGCAGGTCCCGTGAGAGTCCTTTCTGCCTGCCTGAGCTGAAGAGAGTCTCTCTGGGTCTGTTGAGCAGCCTTCTTCCTCTCCATCTTCCTTCCGCTGAGCAGCCCTAGCTCTCCCTCTGTTCTCCCTTTGCCTCACTGCTGCACTGTGCTAGAGGATCACTTAGTCCTCAGTTGTTGCTATTTCCTTTTTAACAGTGAGTATGACTCCAAGTTTCCATCCTCTATGACGTTTCAGCCACATTTGATGTAGTTGTTATATTGGTCGGCTTTCAGGTACTATAACAATATACCTGAGATAATTAATTAACTACACTATAACAATATACCTGAGATGATTTACAAATGAAACAGTGTATTAGGCTCCTAGTTTCGGAGGTTACAGTCCACAGTCACCTGTTGCTGTGGACCGTGGAAACACATGGCAGAGCAAAAGTGTTCATGTCAGGACTAGGAAGCAAAGGAGAAGTGGGCAAGGCACACAGCCCCGTGTAGGGGTTTCCCTGATGATGGTGACCTTGAATGTGGTCCCTCTTTTTTTGTTTATCTAACATTTTATTGATTTTTTGTGACTTTCACATCATGTGTGCCAATCCCTGTCCCTTCTTTCCCGCCCTCCACCCTTGCAGCCCACCTGTGTGTCACGGTGTGTCACATAGTATACCCCTTTGTCCAAACATCTTTACTTGTAGATATTTACTGCAGTGAGCCATTGGTTCTGTTGGAGGCCTCTGGCTTCGATCCACCATCAATGCTGGATCCTCAGCAGGACTCCTCTCAGATATCCTGCTGTTGCTCTATGTCATGGAGCTCCTGCAGCTTTGGATCTTTAGAACTCCCCAGCAGTTCATATATGGGATAGATGCTGGGGTGGGCCAACTCAAAGCCTTGGGTCTGGGCCTGGGTGGTAGCTGGGTGGTCAGCCCACTGGCTCTTCTGCACCCACACTGCTGAATCTAGCTCCCCAGCACTGCAGCTGAGCCCCTCTGAGGAGCCTGCCACTTCTCACAGAGCAGCCTGTGGATCAAGCCCTTATCGGAGGCCGTTCAGGATCATGCTTATAGCAAGTGGTCACAGCTTACTCCATACACTCCCCACTGTTTAACCAGATGACCTGATTCAGTGTCTGCTGAATTCATCCTCTCTACCACATGTCTCAGGAAAGGATTTACTTAATTTGCTGCTCTGGGCTATTAGCTGGGCATGGTGGTGTACAGCTGAGATTCTAGCACTCAGGAGGTGGGAGGTCAGGAGTTCAAGTCTGGCACAGACTGTATAGCAAGTTTGAGGCTAGCCTGGGCTACATGAAACCCTGTCAAACAAAGGAGAGATCTGGTATGTGGGGAAGTGATAAGACCAAAGTGTATAATGTTACTAGCTTTCTGTGTATCTGGAGTATGTAATGAAAAAAATTGTAGTCTATTAAATACCGTTGCTTAATTCAAGTAAAAAATCCAATAAAACTATAATAAAAGTATTTAATGCACTTTTTTGGGTACTCAATGCTGGGTCATCTGGAGTTAGTGTGATTATGTAAAACCATTAGTCATGAGTGATATGAATACTGTTCAGAAACCCAAATATGTATTGGTACTCTCATATTTATTTATATCCTCGGCATTAAGGGCAGGAGTGCTTACCCTATAGAGGACAGAGCTCAGTGCTAAGGGCAGTGCTTACCCTATAGAGGACAGAGCTGGGCACTAACAGCAGTGCTTACCCTATAGACTGATAGAGCTCAGCACTAAGGGCAGTGTTTAACATTCTATCTTAGAAAAGCTTTAATTTGCCGGGCGTTGGTGGCGCACGCCTTTAATCCCAGCACTTGGGAGGCAGAGGCAGGCGGATTTCTGAGTTCGAGGCCAGCCTGGTCTACAGAGTGAGTTCCAGGACAGCTGGGGCTATACAGAGAAACCCTGTCTTGGAAAAAAACAAAAAAAAAAAAACCAAAAAACAAAAAAATAAACAAACAACCCCCCCAAACCCATGTGTTGGAGTGTGTGTGTGTGTGTGTGTGTGTGTGTGTGTGTGTGTGTGTTGCCAACTGAACTCAGGCCCTTTAAAAGAGTAGTATGTGCTCTTAATTGCTAGGCTATCTCTTTAGCTCTCACTAGTGGCAATTTTTAACAGTGCTTTAAAAATGCTGAATATCTGCCTAGCACTCAGGGAAAGGCGGGTCTCCCTTCTCTGTCATAATAGTTTATTGAATGACTCATTAAAAGATATTTAGGGCCAGGTGTGGGAGGTTTGGGAGTTTAGGCCAGCCTGAGCTACGTGAAACCCTGTCTTAGAAAACAAAAAGAGACAATAAGACAGAAGAAACAACAACAACAACAAAACCCTCACACCCGCTCCCCAACCCCACTCCCTCCCCCCAAAAAAGATCCAAGGAAGCAAATGCTTATTTTGTATTTTGTCTTGAAGTCCTGGTGCTAGGAGGAAGCTGGCACATTGTGCCTGCAGCCAGAGAGCTGAGAGTCAGTGCTGGCACTCGGCCGGCTTTCTCCTTTTATGAGTTTAGGACCCAAGCTCATAGAATTGTTTAAGGTAGCCCACATTTAAAGTAGATCCTTTCACCCCAACCTACCGGAGTGCCCTCTTCACAGACATGCTCAGAGGTTCCCATGGTGAGTTTAAATCCTCTCAGGTTGACAAAATTAACCATCACACTGGATTTCCATTCATTCCATTTATTTATTTGTTTGTTTATTTATTCATTCATTTATTTACTTGTTTGTTTATTTTTGGTAGTCCTGGGGATGAGCTTAGGACTTTGGGCACACTAGGTGCTAAGAGCTTTGCCACTAACCATCTCTCCAGCCCTATAAATGATTTTAATTTGGGGACAGAGTTTCACTAAGTTGCCCAGGCTACTCTTGAATCCATTTGCCCTGTAGCCTACGTTGTCTTCCTGCAGCTTCCACAATAGCTGGGGTCATTGGCCTGTGGGATCCACGTGGCTCTAAGGAAGTGCAGTGGGATCTCACAGCATCTCTGATTGGCATCGCCTTGGCCAGTGATGCTGAGCAGCCTGCAGATATTTGCTGGCTGTTTGCAGATCTTCACTGGAGAAACGCCAGCTCATTTGTTTGTTTTGGTTCTTTTTCCTGTTGAATTGTAGAAATTCTTTATATGTATTGGATGTTATCTCCTTATTGGATAACTGAATTGCAGAAAGCTTCTCTAATTCTGTAGTTTGCATCTGCTGCATTATCTAACACTTACACAGCATTCTTCCCTTTATTTTGTAGATGAAGAGGCTGAGGTATGGCAGGGTTAGCAGTTGCTTTTCTCATTGCGCTGACAGAGTACCTGACCATGCAGTTTAAGCAAGGATGTGAGGTGGCTGGTCACATGGTACCTGCAGTTAGGAAGCTGAGGGATGAATGCTGGAGTTCAGCTGCCATCTCCCCTGTTCCATTTTTACCTTGTCTGTGACTGAAGCCACTGTGCTGTTTAGTTTATTGTCAACTTGGTACAAACTAGAGTGTGGGAAGGGGGACCTAAACTGAGGAGCTACCTCCTCAGTGGACTTGACAGTGGGCATGTCTGTGGGCCACTTTCTTACTTAACTGATGTTAACTCACCCCTGATGCTCACCCCACTGTAGGTGGTGCCGTCCCTAGGTAGGTAGGTCTAGGTTGCATAAGAACAACAGCTGAGTAAGCTAGGGGGAGCAAGCCAGTTTTCCAAGCAGCATTCCACGGTGGTCTCTGCTTTGGCTCCTGCCTCCAGGTTCTTACTTGAGTTCCTGCCTTGGTTTCCTGTCATGATCAAGTATGACCTGCAAGTCAAATGAACCCTTTTCTCTCTGTAGGCTGAGGGTGTTCTTCTTCTTAGCTAAAATTTTCTGGAAACACCCTCAGAGACATGCCCATAATGGATCTCCTAGGCAGTTCCAAATCCAGTCAAGTTGACAAAGGTGGTTATCACACTTTGTGGTTGTATGGTTGCATGGTTGCTATGTGCTGTCACGGGAGTCCAGACTCATACAGCCTGTCTCCAATGGGTGAGATTTTCAGCATTCTAAGACAGTTTCTTTGTTTATTTTAGATGGAAGAACATGGCCTTGGTTTCTATGATTCATGCATGTAGAAGGCCTACTTCAAGGAACAAGTTGTTCTGTGTGTTTAAAAAGTACAGTTGGTCTTTGTTATTTTCAGATTCCGTATTTGTGAACCCGCCAGTTGCTAAAAGTTAGTTGTAATCTCAAAATCAGTGTTCTCCGTGTGTTGTAGTCATCGATGGCCGCTGCTTGAGCATCGAGGACTGTAGTCTGCAGGCTCCCAGGTGCCAAGGCTGCTCTTTGTCTTCTCTCAATTCTTACGCTATAAACAAGAACAAGCTGTGAGAGTCTGTTCTCTCCTTCCATTCCGAATCCCCGGGATCAAACTCAGGTCAGCAGGCTTGGTGGCCAACCCTGCTGAGGCTTTTCACCAGGTCTGCATTTCTTGTTTCGTGTATAAGCAGTGGTTAGTGGTGGTACATGCTCTCAATCCCAGGACTCAGGAGTCTGAGGCAGGGGATCAAATGTTCAAAGCCAGCCTGGGCTACACGATGAGACCATGTTTCAAAAAAAGCAAAGCAAGACAAGACAAGACAAAACCACAACAAAAGAAGTAATTGTTGAAAGGCCGACTAATGTTCCTAAGTGCAGAAAATCCACGTGATAAGAAGTGTTTTGGGGCCGGGTGGTGGTGGAGTAGGCCCTTGATCCCAGCACTTGGGAGGCAGAGGCAGGCGGATTTCTGAGTTCAAGGCCAGCCTGGTCTACAGAGTGAGTTCCAGGACAGCCAGGGCTACATAGAGAAACCCTGTCTCAAACAAAAAACAAACAACAACAACAACAAAAAGTTTTGGTCCGGCTGATAGCGTTACAGTGCTCTTGACCGTGAGTTCAGTGGTTATGGTCAGCAATATAAAATAAGGTGTCTTTATACAGAAATACATAGTGACACTATCTACTGAGCCATAGAAATGTGGTACCCAGAGGCACAGGAATTAAGTCAGCACTCCTGTGAGCCGTGGCTCTGTAACCAACTCATTTGACTTGAATGTTTGCGGAGACCTTCCTTAGTAACTGTAAAGGAGGAAATGTCTTCCCTGGGTACCACTGAAGCCTGTGCCGTGGAGGGATGTTTCATGTTCATTAGAAATGGATGCAGAAGTGGGGTGTGGTACTCAGTCCCAGTTCTCAGTGGCTGATGTAGGAGAGTAACTAGGTTACCTTTGAGCTATGAAGGGTTGGGGATGCTCATTCTGTGAAGGAAATCAAGGTACAGACCGAGGCTGTGGTTGTCTGAGGACACACGATTAGGTATATGGACCTGCAAACCAGTCTTTCTGGGGTCTGTCTCTCTATGTGTGTGTACATGTGTGCACGTGTATTCATGCCTGTGATAAATTTTCTCTTCCACTCACCTTTTCTGGAGGAAGCAGAAGCTCTCTGAGTACCTGTAGTTCCCCAGCAGAGGATGTTGCAGTTAGTACTCTGTGCTACGTACTACATTTCAATTTTTTTTTTTTTTTTTTGAGACAGGGTTTCTCTGTGTAGCCCTCGCTGTACTGGAACTCACTGTGTAGATCAGGCTGGCCTCCAACCCAGAAATCCGGTTACCTCTGCCTCCCAAGTGCTGGGATCAAAGGTGTGTGCCACCACTGCCTGGCATAGTGATCCTTTAGAAAAATTTTTTCCCCATTTTTGTGTAATTCCTTCCTAAAGTTCTCAGAAAATAGGACTATTTCAAAATGAATATATAGGTTCTTAGCCTAATTCATAATGGTGTTGCAGAATATCTGATTAATTCTTGTAAGCACTTGGAATTGTAGTTTCATGCTCATGTATAGAATACAAAGAGTGAAAGTTAACTGTGAACACGAATCTCAAAGCTATGAAAGTTTAATTTGCTATGTGTTAGGAGAGAATTAATTTCAGCAGGGTGTGGTAGCAAATGACTATGATCCAAGTGCCTGGAATGTGGAGGTAGAAGATTAGGAGTTCAAGATCATCATGGGATACACCAAATTCTGTCTTTAAAGACAACAACAATAGCAACCAAAAACTCCAAGAGTTTATTTTAAAGGTCTTTATTTTTCAAAGTCATTTGATCATAATTAATTCACAAATAAAAAGATCACACAGTGTGGTAAGGTGGATGCTCAAACAGCTTTGAACCCTCTGCATCTCAATGAGTATACAGTTAGGATGGCCAGGTGGAAGGCTGTGTCCACACTTAGGGTATTACACTGTCAATTAGATTGTAGATCACTTATCTACCACACGGAGAGAAAGATATGGTAGTGGGAACTAGAAAGATGATTTGGTTTATGTCTTCTTTAATGATACCCATGACCTTTGCCTGCATTTTCTCTTTACTGTCACCCAACATTACCCCTTCTTAACCTACTTTCTAAATGTTATCTGATACCCACTGTTATTACTCTCAGTTTAAACTGAAGTGTGTGTGTTTATACATTGTTGATCAGAATTGGCACACGAGGGAGAATACATGTTTTTCTTTTCTTTGTTTCTGAGTTTGGGTGGCCTTGATTGATACTTTACATTACAGTCCTCACAGTGCTGTCCGCCCCCCGCCCTTTGAGTATAGCTTGCCTAAATACATGCTTCTCTGTGTGCAGGAAGTAAGAGTCCAGGTGATGCTAGTGACATAACAAGCCCCCTCTGGTCTGACTAGCATCACATCACATGCCTGCACACACAGAGGAATTGGTGTACACATGTGTTAATACCAGTGACAAGAGCAGGCCACTTGCAGAGTCCCAGACTGGCAGGCAGAGAGAGCTGAGCCACACACATTTGGAAAGTGGTTACTTTGTATCTTATTCCTTCCCTAAGAAATTTCCAGCTTTGATCCAGTGCAGTGTGGATGGGTCTTCTAGTCTTATTGATTATTTCAGGCTCTAACAAACAGTTCATAAAAGAAGCTGCTGGGTTCACCATAGAGAACTTTTTAGTTTGGTTTTCTGCCCTGCTTAGATTTTTAAAAGGTATATGCATAGGTTGTCAATTCCTCTTGCTATAAATAAAGTTCTTTATGCATGGTAACAACAACAACAACAGCAGCAGCATAATTTATTAGTACAGGTTCAGAAGCTCGTGGTTGGCCAAATTCAGTCATCTCAGACCTAAACTCTTACCATTTTTTACTGATGTTGTTATTTTTTTTGTTTTTTTTCAAGATGTTGTTATTTTTAAATGTGAAATATGTTTATAAATGTGCCCTGTATTTAGCCTGCTGTTCCAGTTTTGATTTTTCTTTTATTGTGTCTTCTCCTTGCTTTCTAAAAGCTAGGATGCTTCAGGCCCATGTACAGTTAAAAGTGAGGCCTTGTTGAGCTTGAAGGCATGGAGAACACAACATTCCATGTGCTGGCATGAAAAAAGTCTCCTGGATGTGTGTATTTTTTTAAAAATCAAAATTTTCAAAAGTAAATAGTAATTAGCCATCTGTGTTTCCTTTTTTTGGTATACTGTTCATTTCGTTAGCACATTTGCTGTCCGTCAGTTTTATTTCCTTGGTATTTAATTTCTATCGTTCTTTGTAAAACCTGTAGGCTAGCTCCTGTCTGACGCATAAGTGGTAAAGGCTTTCTCCCCTCTGTGGTTGTGTGCTCTGTTGGTGGGCGGCTTGGCTGTGCAGAAACTTCTTTCACGTGCTCCTATCTGCTGAGAGGGGGCTGGAGCCTGTGCCGCTGGTGGTCCATTCTGAGATGTTCTTGTCTACTCCAGGGTCTCCCCCCCCCCCCCAGTGGCTTTGTAAATTGTATTTTGTTTTAGTGTGTGTGTGTGTGTGTGTGTGTGTGTGTGTGTGTATAGTTTAGTTATTTTCATTGAAAAATTTTTACACTATATATTTGGCCATGTTTTTCTATCCCCCTTTCTCCCAAATCTTCTGTACCTTCCCACCACCTTACTTTATATTCTTTTTTCCTCTTAAAAGACAAAAAAACAAGAAACACTCAAAAATCCTCACAAAGCCCACAAATATAGTAATCAAAACAAACAAGCTAAGAGATCAGTAAGCCAAAAAATGCCCAAGCAAAGCAAAGTGAGATAAAAAACAAATCTCCCAAAATGCCATCAAGTAAACTTCGAGTTGGCCGCCTTCTCCTGGCTATGAGGCCGGCCCTGAAGGGTTAGTACAATGAGCCCCATTCCTTTGCAGTTGGGTTTGACTTTTAGCTAGCTTCTTGGTCAAGGGTGAGGGCCTTTGCCTTCCTCTCAATGCCAGGACCCCATGTGAACCTGTGAAGGCTTTGTTCACGCTGCCACAGTCTCAGTGAGTTCCTGTGTTTATCATTGATCTGATGTGTCTGGAGGACTGTTTCCTGGAGATGCCCATCATCTCTGGCTCCTGTTATCTTTCTGCCTCTTCTTTCCTGTAGATCCCGGGCACTGAGGGAAGGGTTTGATGGAGACATCCCGCTTAGGACTGAGTGTGCCAAAGCCTCTCAGGCCCCACACATCGTCCAGCTGCGGGTCTCTGCAGGAAGCTTCTCTGTTGAGACCTCCGATACCCCAGTGTCTTGAAGAACATCCTTCCTGTTCTACTCTAGCAGTTTCAGTGTTTCAGGTGTTAAGCTAAGGTCTTTGATATATTTTTGAATTGATTTTTGTGTAAGATGAAAGATACAGATTTAATTTAATCCTTTGCAGGATATCCAGTTTTGCCTGCACTATTATTTGTTGAACATGATCTCTTTTTTTCTATTGCATGTTTTGCCTCACTTGTCAAAAGCTAGGCAGTCATAGTTTTCTCAGTCTATATGTGGGTCCTCTATGCTGCTATAGTCGTCTGCCTGTCTTCTTATGACAGCACAAGGCTGTTGTTACCACTGTATAATTTGGGTTTTGTGTACCTCCGATGTGTTCTTATCACTGAGAATTACTTTGGCTCTTTGTTGTCTTATATGAATACTTGGATTGTTTTT
>NW_022196906.1:16688455-16692015 GCF_008632895.1 Mastomys coucha
TTTTTTCTAGATCTGCACAGCATAACATTGGGATTTTGATAAACATTACATTAAACTTGTAGATTACTTTTGGTGGTATATCCATTTTGTAATATTAATTCTGTTAACTCAAGAGTGGAGAAGATCTTTCAGTCATCTAGCATCTTTGATTTCCTTTTTCAGTCTTGATGTCTCAATTTGTTCCTTAGGTGTACTCACAGGTACTTAATATTTAAATTAATTTATCTTATCACTGTTATTTTTAAATTATGTGTATATGTCTGTATGGGGACTTATGTCTTGAATACAGTGCTTTTGAAGGCCAGAAGAGGATATTGGCTCTCCAGGACCTGGAGTTACAGGGAGTTTCAGCCACTCATTGTGAGTGCTAGGATTCAGACTCAGGTCCTCTGGAAGATGAGCATGTATTCCCAACTGCCAAGCCTTCTCTATGGCCCATGGGTACTTGACATTTTGGGGAGTTATTATGAATAGGCTAGTTTTCCTGATTTTTTTCTGGTATATATGAAGGCTATATTGATTTTGTATCTTGTAACTTTCCTGTGTAAAAACACATCTAAGAATTCTCAAGTGGATCACATAGAGTCTTTTAAAAATAGAACCATAGCATTTGCAAATGGGATAATTTGACTTCTTCTTTTCATAAAGTTAATTTTGATTATAAACGAATGTTTTATTTTTAGGTTGAAAGGAAATGTCCTTATTTAAAGCCCGTGACTGGTGGTCTACCGTGCTGGGAGAAAAGGAAGAGTTTGACCAGGGCTGCTTGTGCTTGGCTGATGTTGACAACAGTGGGAACGGACAAGGTGAGTGCCCATGGCTGTGCTTTTGTTGTCCCAGTGTGGGGACAGAACTCGGGGCCTCACACATGCCAAGGAGGTTGTCTGATTCTGGCCTTAAGTCTGCACCTCCCCCGTGGAACCAAACATTAAAGACAGTAAATAAAAAAGACTCAGTTTTAAAAACATGAGCTCATGAACTTAGGAGAGCATGACTGAAGTGTGGTAAGTATAGCCCAGGTTTGAATGTACCTACCTCCACACTCATCATTCTCTCTCTCTCTTTTTTTTTTTTTTTTTTGAGATAAACTTTTCAAGGCTGGCTCGATCTCACTCTGGTCTTCTTGGGTTTGGGATCACAAGTGTGTGCCACTGTACCTGGCGTTTCTCTTATAAGTAGGCAGCGGGCTGGCATAAGCATTCTTACATCCGTTTTATTTATATCATGTGGCCTTTGTTCATGCTGTCATATTACTTGGTAGAATTAATAGGCAAGTCACATGGCACCACTCGGCTTGCTTCCAAATGGGGCCTTCTAGGGCTGAGGTAGTAAGATGTTTAATCGTTTGAAAAATTCCTTTTAGAAATCATTTTCAACGAAAACGATGTGCTCTTCTAGTTGAATCTGAAAGCATCAATGTCATGATAAAGCCATGTGGATTCTGCTGCTACTGAGGGGGGACAGTCGCTACACCATTGCTTTCATGTTTGTTTTAGAGAAACCAGCTACTGTCCTAGCCTTACATTGCTTGCATATGTACAATGTAGCCTTACATTGGGGCATAGTCATGTGTTTCAAGTCTTTAAAAAGGGTCTAGTTCTATACAGTTACAGTATGAAATTAGTACTATGTTTGAATAACTTGTATATCATGAGCTTTTTTTTTTTTTGCAATACAGATAATCATTGGCCTCCAAGAAAGAACATTTAACTTGCTGATATGAATATTACTTCTTTCCTTTGATTTTACTTCTATTACCTGTAATGAAACAAGGGGCAGGGTTATATTTGCAAAGGAAGCGAAGGAGAGGACTGGGAAGAGGAAGGGAAGAGGCGGAGGAAGAAAAGAAAGGGGAGGAGGAAGGAGAGGAGGAGGAGGAAGAAGAGGAGGAGGAGGAAAAGGAGGAAGAAGAGGGAGAGGAGGAGGAGGAGGAGGAGGAAGAGGAGGAGGAGGGAGAGGAGGAGGAGGAGGAAGAGGAGGAAGAGAAGGGAGAGGAGGCATAGCGCAGGGTCTTAAAGTGCAGAAGTGTCCTCTGATTTGTTTTTGAGGAGAATCTGTGCCTCCCCCCACCCCCAACACACACACACTGTAAAGCTGGTCAGAGGCCACCTGGGAGCTCAGTGATCATTCCCTTGCATTTGTTTCTGGAGAGTCATGAAGACATCTACCCAGGCGGCATGCTGAAGCTCACTCCTGTCTAACGTGTTCAAAGCTCAGCTTGGTTGAACATTATACTTCTGAAATATGTTGCTTTTACTTATTTCTGTTAGGGTGCTATCCTGGGGTGCTAGTTGTGAGCACTGTCTCCTGTTTCCCTAATCTGTGCTATTTATATGTCATTACATATTTGTGGGCTGGAGAGATGGCTCAGCCGTTAAAGGCTAGGCTCACAACCAAAAACATATTTGTGTGCCAGATAGACAAAACCAATGATCATCAGTGCTGGATAGCTGTCCTGTAGTTTCCTGGAGTGACTATTACATATGAGATTGTCTGTTCTAGACACGAGAGCCTGTCTGGTGCTATGCTCTGGGGCTGCATGGAGGTCTGGCTCAGGCATCTGCATTGTGAGTGTTCAGAAGTTGCATGGCCTTCTCTAAAGCTTGGTAGTTACTGTCGATCTGAGGGAGGAAGGGATTGATGCAAACAGTTTGAGATCTAGTCTTTTCAGGATAACAGAATCTTGTAGTCAGAATAGAGGTAGAGGTTTGGAAGTAAGTGCTTAGAGTGTGTGAGAACACGGAGACAGTGGAGTGAGAGAGAAGGAGATGGCAGACCATAACTTGGAGATTGCAAGTAGTAAATGGGGTAGTTTGTGAAGTAGTCAGAAACAGATTTTGAGAGGACTTCCAGAGAGTCAGAGGGAACAGCTGGCTCTTTTCTCAGGAAGTAAGGCAGACTTGTTTGCTTGTTTATAAAGGGTCTCATGTAGCCCAGACTCTTCTCCACCTGACTGTGTAGCTGAGCATGACCCTGAAGTTCTGATCCTTCTGCCACCAGCTCCCAAGTATTGGGATTACCACTACATGCCACTGTGCCTGCTTTTACACGATGCTGGGGATGGAACCCGTATAAATCCATGCTAGGCAAGTACTTTGCTAACTAAGCTACACCCCAGCTTAGCGGCAGAGTTTCTAATGACAAGAGGAATGAAAGGTTCCCAATCATTTAGAAGTAAGTGGCTCATTAGTGTTCTTTGCAAAAACAGATTTTTAAAATTACTTAAAGAAGTTTCACGTGTCCATCACGTGTCCATCTGAGTCCAGGCGTTGGATGTTCTGCAGTGAGATTTTCAGGTGCTTAGCTGTGAGCTACCTGCCTTGGCCTCTGAGAACCAGGCTGGGCTCCTTTGTAAGAACAGTAACAGCTGGAGGGATGTCTCCAGCTGCAGGGAGTATTCTTGCCGAGGCTGGGTCAGCATTCACTAGTAGATATGCAGGGAGTGAGGGAGTGACAGAGTGGGTGCTGGAGAGACTATGGCTCTCTAAGGAAACCTACTATAAAAAGCAAAAGGGCTGGGCGGTGGTGGTGTCTGCCTTTAATCCCAGCACTTGGGAGGC
>NW_022196906.1:16692025-16696902 GCF_008632895.1 Mastomys coucha
AAGAAAGACTGAGGAAGTTCGTAGCCAAGAGACTTTCCCTCTGTGACAAAGACAAGAAGATAACATAGGAAGTTCCATGCCTGTTTAAATCTAATGAGCCTTTTCATCCCTGTATTGGATTCCATCTCCCCAGTCCTCTTTATCAGACCTCTTTAAAGGCAGCTGCTTTATCAGGTCATCCTCTGGGCTGCTGTGTCTCTGACCCTCTGGGCTGCTGTGTCTCTGACCCTCTGGGCTGCTGTGTCTCTGACCCTCTGGGCTGCTGTCTCTCTGACCCTCTGGGCTGCTGTGTCTCTGACCCTCTGGGCTGCTGTGTCTCTGACCCTCTGGACTGCTGTGTCTCTGACCCTCTGGGCTGCTGTGTCTCTGACCCTCTGGGCTGCTGTGTCTCTGACCCTCTGGGCTGCTGTGTCTCTGACCCTCTGGGCTGCTGTGTCTCTGACCCTCTGGGCTGCTGTGTCTCTGACCCTCTGGGCTGCTGTGTCTCTGACCCTCTGGGCTGCTGTGTCTCTGACCCTCTGGGCTGCTGTCTCTCTGACCCTCTGGGCTGCTGTGTCTCTGAACCTCTGGAGTTAGTAGAATTCAGGATCCTTGGGTATTTGCTTTTTCCAAGTGCATCTGTGCCTTACTGATGGATATATTGCTGTGAAGAGGCACCAAGACCATGGCAACTCTTACAAAAGAAAGCATTTAGTTGGGGCTTGTTTATAGTTTCAGTGGGTTAGACCATTATCATCAAGGCCAGAAACATGGTGGCATGTAGGCAGACATAATACTAGAGGAATAGCTGAGAGTTCCACATTCAGATCCTTAGGCAGTGGGAAGAGAAAGCCCCTGGGCCTGAATTAGGCTTTTGAAGCCTCAAAGACCATCTCTAACATCACACTTTCTCCAATAGGCCATCCCTCCTAATTCCTTCAAATAGTGCCACACCCTTGTGACCAGTCATTCAAATCTGTGAGCCTATGGGCGCTGTTCTCATTCAAGCCACCACAGTCTGGTAGAGAAGAATCCTAGGACAGTTTATATTAGGGGCAGGAGAGATGACTCAGTGGTTAAGAGCACATAGTGCTGTTGCATGATATTTGATCACACTGTCAACCCAGAGACTGTGTTATTTACTAGGAAAAAAACCTGTTTCTAGTTGTGGTGTGTAGCTCATCCCTTAGTACTCTACACACTTTTGATTCCTCTGTCTGGAATATAGACATGCTCTCAGTATATACCTCTAATCCCAAACAATGAAAGTAAAGTTAGTTTGTAGATGGAAGCACCCATGTTTAAAAGTGATGTCTAAGAAAGTGGCAGAAAAAGTGACAAACCAGAGAAAGATTTGACAGACTAGGATATGCCCAGCTCTCATGAGAAGAGAGAGGAAAGGGAAGCTACTTAAGAGAGAGCATCAGGGGTGGGCTGGGGAGGGGGGAGGAGCAGTTTTACCAGGATTGTTTTGCAGAAACAAGCTAGACATGGATGTACTGGCTGGAGTTATCACAGAGAAAGGAGCTTCAGTTGAGGAAATACCTCCATGAGATCCAACTGTAAGGCATTTTCTCAATTAGAGATCAAAGGTTAGGGAGAGGGCCCCTTGTGGGTGGTACCATCCGTGGGCTGGAAGTCTCGGGTTCTATAAGAGAGCAGGCTGAGCAAGCCAGGGGAAGCAAGCCAGTAAGAAATATCCCTCCATGGCCTCTGCATCAGCTCTTGCATCCTGACCTGCTTGAGTTCCAGTCCTGACTTCCTTTGGTGATGAATAGCAACGTGGAAGTAAGCTGAATAAACCCTTTCCTCCTCAACTTGTTTCTTGGTCATATTTGTGCAGGAATAGAAACCCTGACTAAGACAAATTGGTACCAGCATAGTGGGGTATTCCTGTGACAACCTGACCATGTTTTGGGGAGGATTGTGGAAGGACTTTGGAACTTTGGGCTAGAAGATCAGTGTTAAGAGCTCTGTGGGGTTGGGCAGTGGTGGCAAATGCCTTTAATCTCAGCACTTGGGAGGCAGAGGCAGGTGGATTTCTGAATTTGAGGCCAACCTGGTCTACAGAGTGAGTTCCAGGCCAGCCAGGGCTACACAGAGAAACCCTGTCTCAAAAAACAAACAAAACAACAACAAAAAACTCCAGAAAAAAACCAACCAACCAACCAACCAACCAACCAACCAACCAAACCAAAAAGAGTTCTGTGGGATGTTCTGTAGGAGCTTGGAAAATAATGTTCAAAACAGTGTAGAAGATGGAGGCCTGGCTTGTGGAATTTCAGAGGGAAGATTAAAGACTCTTATCAGGGCCATTGCTGTTTTGATTGTGAAGATTTTGTGGTTTTGGTTAGGTGGGGCTGAAGAATCAGCTATGATTAACAAATTACTAGAACTACTATAGCAAAACTTTTGCATTACTGGGACTATTGATGCTGGTTAGCTGGAGCTAAGAAATTTCTTAGTGACAATTATGAAGAGACCCGCATCATTAAGGTGTAATCTTCTGGGAAGTGTTTTCTGAGCGCACAAAGAGACTGTGTTCCAGAGATAGCCAAGGTTGTACCTTGTGCTGTGGCTAGACTTGGTAATGTATAAGAGTCACCCAGGTGGTACTGGCTTTGAAGGCATGAAGGGGTCATGAAGAGCAGCTGAGGCTCGGCACAGTGAGAAGTCACGGAAGGCCATTGGTGAAAGTGCAGCCTCAGTTGCAGTTGATGACCCAGGACTGAAGGGGTCATGCAAAGGAATCAAGGCTTGGCACCATGGAGAGAGCCTATGAGAGGCTATTGGTGAAGCCTAGTTACTATGGAAGGCAGTACCGTGAGATGACCACCAAGAACAGCAGCAGCAGTGGAGTACAGGCATCTGGAGCCTAGAAGACAAGGTGTGTGCTACAAAGGGCAGAGCTGGAGAAGTGACCCAAGCCCTTGGAGGAGCCCAGAAGATCGTGAGTGGATCCCAGACATCAGATGGTTGGAGTTTGATTTTTCCTTTTGTGAGTGTGCCCTGATATTTTTCCCTCTTGAAGGAAGAAAGTATTTTAGTGGAGCCCACAGTTAAGAGACTTTGAATTTTAAAGGCTATTGGACATTTTAAAGGGATTGAACTTTTGATATGTAAAGACTGTGGGACTTTTAAAGTTATTTAGATCTTGGGGATGAATAAGAAAGTAAGGGTTGAGGCTTAATAGTGATGTGTTTGTGTGTCAAGTTGACACAGGCTGGGGTTATCACAGAGAAATGAGCTTCAGGTGAGGAAATGCCCCCATGAGATCCAGCTGTGGGGCGTTTTTGGGGTGAGAGGGCCCTTATGGGTGGTACCATCTCTGGGCTGGTAGTCTTGCTTTCTGCTATAAGAAAGCAAGCTGAGCAAGCCGGAGGAAGCAAGCTAATAAAGAACATCCCTCCATGGCATCTGCATCAACTTCTGCTTCCTGACCTGCTTGAATTCCAGTTCTGATTTCCTTTTGTGATGAACAGCAATGTGGAAGTAAGCTGAATAAACCTCTTCCTTCCCCAACTTGTTTCTTGGTCATATTTGTGCAGGAATAGAAACCCTGACTAAGACAACAGGTGAAGACAGAATGTGGCAGAGAATGAGAAGGAGCTAGAAGATTATAACATATTGTCAAAGTTAGTATGAGGCCAAGCAGAGCAATTCAGTGAGAAACTGAGAGAAACCAGATTGAATCAGTCATCTTGGAGTGGAGTTGGAGCCAAAACAGCTGAGATGAACCAGTCAGCCAGGGATCAGAAAGAACTAGGAAGGGTGGGAACTTGTTTGGTAGCAAATCTCAGAGGCTGAAAATATTCTAGGCCCAGATTTGATTGTTTAGAGGCTAGAAGCTTCCAGGACTAGGCCTAGGTTAACAGATGGAGGCAGTAAGCTTCAGAGATGACAGTTATATCAGGTGAATAAAAGTCACATTTACACAATGCTTTCCCAGAGGACAGGATTCAATTCCCAGTAGTTATCTGGCAGCTCACAACTGTCTCTAAGTTTAATTCCAGGAAATTTGATGCTGTTTTCTGGCCTCTGAGGGCACCAGGCTCACACATGGCACACAGACATACATGAAGGCAAAATAAAATAAAATAACAATAATTTTTAAAAATTAGAGGCAATGAGAATAGCCAAGTCCATAGTTAATAACCTAAACTTAAAAGAAAATTGTAAACATATGAATTTTAAAAGGCCTGGCTATTACAATAACCAGATATCAGATAAAAGTTTTACTCGGATTTCAAGCTATGATAAATGCATTCATTCAAATGAGATTTCATGGGAAACATTAACTGAAAAGCCATTAAGACCACTTCTGCCTTCTTCCCCCCAACTCCCTTGAGTAATAGTTTAAAGAAAGCACATTTATCACATTACTTAAGGCCTTTTTCCTCACTTATAAACATAAGCATTTCAGGTCAGTGAAAAACAGCCACCACAAGCTTGTAGACAGTCACAACTTCTTGCCCATTGTCACACATAAGTCAGAATCAGGACAGGATTCAGATCCCCTGGAACTGGAGTTAAAGAAGATTTAGAGCCACCATATGGGTGCTGGGAATAGAATCCAGGTCCTCCAGAAAAGTGACAAGTGCTCTAACTGCTGAGCTATCTCTCTGGGCCTCCACCTCTGATTTTTGAAGGTCTCTGTTGAAGTCAAATCTTGGCTATTTAGTGAGGTAAGATGGGGTGTGATGGAGTCTAAGTCATGACAGCACGTAAGGGAACTCAGTAAGGAATGAGCTTTCCAGGCTCCAGTAACTGTGTTATAAGCTTATAGCCCTGTTCTACTTTTACTTAAGAGATCCAAGATTTGTCAGCTTATGTTTTACTGTAGTTTAAAAGCCAAAGAAATTATCTTTGAATTAGATTTTTTTTTTTTTTTTTTTTTT
>NW_022196906.1:16696939-16700778 GCF_008632895.1 Mastomys coucha
TGTAGACCAGGCTGGCCTCAAACTCAGAAATCCGCCTGTCTCTGCCTCCCAAGTGCTGGGATCAAAGGTGTGTGCCACCACTGCCCGGCTACTTGAATTAGATTCTTAGTGATAAGTTCCACTGATGTAAATGTTAATTTTTTCTGTAGAGTCTGACTTTTTTGATCTTTAAATGTACCATAGCTGTATTCTAAATTATCCAGTGTCTGCAGAAAAAGCTGACTTACATATGTTGTCATTTCTCTTTTCCGTCTGGATGGCCAATGGCAGCAGGTGACTAGTCCACCAGAGTGTTATGGGGAATGGGCATGTGCTGGTTAGTTTCTTCAACTTGATACAAACCACAGTCACCTCCAGTGAGAGAATCTCAATTCAGGAGTTAGCTCTATCCGAGTGGCCTGGGATGTGTCCCTGGGGCATTTTCTTGATTAATGATTGGTGTTAGAGGCCCTGGCGTACTATGAGTGGTGCCGTCCCTGAGCAGATAGTCCTGAGCTATATAAGAAAGCAGACTGAACCAGCCATGGAGGAGTGTGTTCCTCTGTGGTCTCTGCTTCTGCTTTCTCATTCCTGGTTCCTGTCCTGACTCATGCCAATGATAGACTAACCTGTAAGCCCAGCAAACCCTTTCCCTCTGTACATGGTTTTGGTCAGTGTTTTACTGCACCAACAGAAGCAGTCTAGGACAGAGCACCAGGCTCCGGATGGTAATTTATCTGTTCTATTTCTTGGAGCAGTGCATACAAGGATTCAGATGTCCTCCTTGTAGGGATATTCATGCTTACAGTTTTCTCTCTGTGTTAATTTCTACATTAATTAACTTTTTTGGCTACAAGTAATATGACATCGTGATAAATTTAAGTAAAAAGGATATTGGAATGAGAGGGCCAACAATCCCTAGTT
This sequence comes from Mastomys coucha, assembly GCF_008632895.1. Classification (NCBI taxonomy): domain Eukaryota; kingdom Metazoa; phylum Chordata; class Mammalia; order Rodentia; family Muridae; genus Mastomys; species Mastomys coucha. The sequence goes on from NW_022196906.1 coordinate 16,697,843, forward strand.
GCAAAGCTCCTCAGTGGCTGGGACTTGGCAGGGACAGAACTGACCGTGGGTCCACTGATCTTTCAGACCTCCAGGATGCTGCCATGGGGTCTTCTGGAGTCCTGATGGCTTTATGTCTCTTTAGGACTGAAATCCCCATGGGAATGCCTTTCCTGGAGAGGAGTGTTGAGGACTTAGTTAGTCTGTGGGAGCCATCTAGTCCATGGCTTGGCACAGTAAGTTATGAGGAAAGCAAAGGTAGCCCTCCTCCTAAGTAAGTTGAGATTTGTTTCTTAGTATCATTATAACAAATATCACTTCAGTGTCTTAAAATGGCATCAGTACATGCTGTCATGTGATAGATGCTAAGCTTTGGAAGTGAAGGTGTTGTCAGGGCCGTGCTACTTCTCAGGTTTCTAGCATTTCTTTGTCTCTTCTAGAATTTTTAAAGAGTTAATTTTTTATTATTTAATTCATCTAATTTAATGTGTACAGTATATGTGTTGGTGTGAGTTATGTGTACTGTATGTTGCAGTACTCCATGGCGACCAGAAGAGGGCATCAGATAACCAGGAACTGGAGTTGCAGGTAGTCTTGAGCCATCATGTGAGTGCAGGGAATGGGCCCCAGTACTTACTTATGCAAGAGTTGTAAGTGCTGTTAACGTCTGGGCCATGTCTTTAGCACCATTTTCTAGTTTTACAGAAGCTTCTAGGATCCTTCTCTGTTTCTTCTAATTTCCAGTAATTCCACACACTCTGGTTTGTAGATGTGTCCATCCAGTTTCTGCAGGTATTGTCAGATGGATATCTCCCAACCTTGGCTTACCTTCTTCACTAGCCTAGGCTGGCCTTAAGCTCACAGTATAGCTCAAGATGGCCTCCAGTTCTTTGTCTTCCCTCAGCTTCTGTTGTAGTTTAAATGGGAGTGGCCTCCATAGGGTCATCAATTTGGATACTTGGTCCCCAGTTGGTTGGAATTATTTCAGAATGATTAGTAAGTGGTCCTGTTGGAGGAAGCGTGTCTCTGTGGGTGGGCTTTGAGGTTTCAGAACCCATGTCATTACAGTTCTCTCTCAGTTTGTCTCTCTCTCTCTGTCTGTCTGTCTCTCTTCCTCCCTCCCTCCTACTTTTGGGAGAGTATGTAAGAGAGTAGTTAGTTACCACTCCAGTGCCATGCCTGCCAGCCTGCTGCCATGCACCCTGCCTTGGGAGTCATGACTTTGCACCCATAAGTCCCAAAACAAACATTTTCTTTTTTTGGGGGAAAGAGGATTTCGAGACAGGGTTTCTCTGTGTAGCTTTGGCTGACCTGGAACTCAGTCTGTAGACCAGGCCAGCCTCGAACTCAGAAATCCGCCTGCCTCTGCCTCCCAAGTGCTGGGATTAAAGGTGTGTGCCACCACTGCCCTGCCAAACATTTTTTTTTTATAAGCTTCTTTGGTCAGAGGCCATAGAGGAAGTACTTAAGATGGCTTCCCAAGTGCTAGGGTTCTGTGCCTGTGTCATCTCACCTTGACTGCTTGCATCACAGTTTGTCATTTGTATTCTCCTTGCCTTTCCCCCTAAAAGACAGCCATATCCTCATTTTAACCTGGTTCTATCTGCAAAGACTGTTTCTAAACTAGAGCACATACCTGGAGCAAGGATTTGAACATGCCATTTTGGGAGACATACTTTAAATTGTTGCACACGTCCTTTCCTTCGCCCTCTTGTACCTAAGACCGTTCACTATTATGGGGTCACTCTAGCAAGACCCCAACACCCCCTTCAACAGTCATAATCAAATATAGAGTTAACATTCCATGATGAAGCCAGTTTGTAATCTTTACCAGTCTTTTGAGATGGATACCAGTTGATGCTTAAGAAAAACATGCTCTAATTCCTAGTTCCTCTGACTTTGGTGGTGTAGAGCTGTTTTTTGCAAGGTTGTGTGTGATCAAGTAGGATTACCTTAATCCCACCATCTGTTAAAAAAGTGACTTTTTGTGTTCGAAGCAGGGTTAGAATCTTTGAAAATCCTGTCTCCTTTAGTCTTCAGAAAGTTGATTCTTGATATTTGCCAATGTCCGTTTCTTACTCTGTGTTTTCAAAATCTGTTTACAGATAAGATCATTGTGGGCAGCTTCATGGGCTACCTCAGGATCTTTAATCCCCACTCTGTAAAAACCGGAGGTGGGCCTCAGGCTGAAGATCTACTTCTAGAAGTGCATCTGCGGGACCCAGTGCTGCAAGTGGAAGTCGGGAAGTTTGTCTCGTGAGTAGAGCTCACTGATCCTGGGAGTTTCCCTCTTGGGGATTAGATCTGTTCCTTATAGTGACACGTTCATGGATTTAAAAAATTCATGAACTATGTATGCTGTAGATATATGTCATGCAGGCAAACTTTATGCTCTAAACACTTTATGTAGAAACAAGTACATTTAAGATGCGTTAACGCAGGGGTTTATTTGTACCTTTGTGTCTGTGTGAGGGCGTATGCATGTGTGTAGGTGCATGTGCACACTCTCTGCCTCCTTTTCCTTTGAGAGAGTGAACCTGAACCTGGGGCTTGCAATTTCTTGTCTAGTGTGTACACAAAGACCCAGTCCCATCCAGTTTCTGCCCTCACCGGAGCTGGGGTTACAGGAGTGTAAGGGATGCCTCATGGATTAGAAGGGTGCTGGGATCTGAAGAGTGGTCCTTATGATTGCTCAGCAAGCTCACTTCAATACTCAGAACACTTTTATAGTAGTGGGACTTGAGATACCAGACATCTTACAGCACCAGGACAAAGAGGTAAACTTATAAACAAAGCCAAATAAAGAAAAAGCAAATATTTATTTATTAAAGAACGCTTCACTGGAGTCAGGTATATATCTGTTTAATAAGTACACAAGGGTTCAAATAGAAAGGCCCTGTCCTAAAAGAAATCTATTACAAAGTTCTTTCTTCTTTCTTTTTTTCTTCTTCCCCTTC
>NW_022196906.1:16702296-16702716 GCF_008632895.1 Mastomys coucha
GACTTGAGTGAGTGACTTTATTCTCAGCCCACAGAGAACAGGTTACATTCATTTAAGAAATGCTGTATATAATAAGATGATCTATCCATAAAGTCATTCACAAACTGTTTCAATGAACAATGGTTCTGCTTGGAGGGTGGCACAGACGTTAGGTGAGGGTAAGAATTTGGTTCATTAACTGTGATAATTTGGAAAAGCATTCATCTCAGAGAAAGAGTAACATATAAAGTCCTCTTCTTCAAACTTGATACAAGAGTTACAAACATCAAGCAAAGCATTCAGTCTCACTTTGTTGTTCTTACAAGCCACCTCCCTAATTAACCGTCTATGTTTCTTTTGGATATATAAATAATTTTGAAATATATAAGCTGTTCTGAAAATCATAGTATAGTGTAAAAACATGAAATAAACAATACTACT
>NW_022196906.1:16703774-16719190 GCF_008632895.1 Mastomys coucha
TATCCTTAGGTTTGGTCTTCTCATTGCATCCTGGATTTCCTGGATGTTTTGGGTTAGTAGCTTTTTGCATTTTATTTGACTGTTCTGTCAATGTTTTCTAGAAAGACATAAATAGCACCCTCAAAGAAATACAGGAGAGCACAGGTAAACAGCTAGAAGCCCTTCAAGAGGAAACACAAAAATCCCTAAAGAACTACAAGAAAACACAAACAGGTGAAGGAAATGAACAAAACCATCCAGAATCTACATATGGAAATAGAAACAATAAAGAAATCAGAAAGAGAGAAAGCCCTGGAGATAGAAAACCTAGGAAAGAAATCGGGAGTCATAGATGTAAGCATCACCAACAGAATACAAGAGATAGAAGAGAGAATCTCAGGGGCAGTTTTTGTTTTTGTTTTTGTTTTTTTATGACAGGGTTTCTCTGTGTAGCCCTGGCTGTCCTGGAACTCCCTCTGTAGACCAGGCTGGCTTTGAACTCAGAAATCTGCCTGCCTCTGCCTCCCAAGTGCTGGGACTAAAGGCATGTGACACCACTTCCTGGCTCAACTCCTTGGGTTATTTATTAATCACATCAATCCCCAGCCTTCTTGGTGAAAACCAGGTCACTGTCCATCCATCTATCCATCCATCATCTTTGAAGAGACAACCCTGGGTGTTTAACATTCCAGTTCCCCTAGTGCTTACCTGTGAGCACAAGGACCTTTGTACCCAACACTGAACAATGACAACTATTGATACACATGTTAATGTGGAGGGGAGACAGTCCCTCCTCTACTCAAAGAACCATAAGCAGACAGTGAAGGCCCAGAGAAGGAGACTCAGGCACCCCAAGGACTAGTGTCCTAAATGGTTAAACAATTTGTGCATCTCCCTCCCCCACCCATGCTACAATATCAATGAAAAGGAGGTTGTTTGAGAAGGCAGTAGGGAAGAACACAGGAGGGGTCAGAATGAGGAAAAGAAAGGGTGAAATGATGTAATTATGTTTGAATTTACATAAATCCACAGGCTGGAGAGATGGGTCAATGATTAAGAACACTGGCTGCTAGTTCAGAGAACTCAGGTTTGATTCCAAGCACCCACATCACAGCTCACAGAAATCTATAACTCCAGTTTCAAGGAGATCCATCTCTCTCTTCTGGCTTCTGTGGGCACTGCATATATGTGATGTATAGATATACATGCAGGTAAAATACCCACCACATTGAAGAAAAAGAGTCAGTCTTGTGATGTGATCCCACCACCTGAGATAAAGTTAACGTACTGTGGAAGTTATCCACAGGTCGAGTGGGCTTGTCTCTTCTTTGTGAACCCCTTTGCCCTCCTAAATCTGATTAGTCTGTATCCTTGTTCAGTCCTCTTGTTCACTGCTGTCGGCAGCCAGTGGCATTTATTCAGAATTCTGATATCTACTTGAAAACCAAGCAACCCTTATAAGTATTGTCTCAGCCAGGGTTTCCATTGCTGTGATGAAAGTTGGGGAGGAAAGGGATTTTATGCTTACATCAATGTTTATCACTGAAGAAAGTTAGAACAGGAACTCAAACAGGGCAGGAACCTGGAGGCAGGAGCTGATGCAGAAGCCATGGAGGGGTGCTGTTTACGAGCTTGCTCCACATGGTTTTGCCTTTTTTTTTCTTTTTTTTTTTTTTAAGTAGAGCCCAGGACTACCAGCTCAGGGATGGGTACCATCCATGGTGGGCTGGACTATCCCCCATCAATCACTAATTAAGAAAATTCCCTACAGCCTTGCCTGCAGCCCAATCTTATGAAGACATTTTTTTTTTCAATTGAGACTCCCTCCTCTCTGATGACTCCAGCTTGTGTCAAGTTGACTTAAAACCAGGCAGCACAAGTATGCACTCTCTTGTAGTGTTATGCTTCATTTATTGGAGACATGTATCATGAATGCATTAGGCCAGTGCCTGGAGTAAGACTTTTATGGCTTGCAGGGTATGATTATATATGCCTATAAACCAGACATTTGGGAGGTGGAAGCAGGAGAATCAGAAGTTCAAGGTCATCCTCAGGTACATAGCCTGTCTAAGGCCCGCCTAGACTACATGGTACTCTGTTTCAGTTGAGCTCCCTGCCCCCTGCCAAAAAGAAACAAATAAACAAAGAAAACCCAACAACAACAAAATATCAACAAAAACAAGCCTTTTATGGATGGTGATAGGCTGAATCATGGTGATAGGCTGAATCATGGAGATGCTGTCATTTAGGTGGCTGATAAATTTTGATTCCATCTAAATGTAGCTGGTGGTTAGGTGGCCATTGTGCACATTGTGGACAGGTGATCGTTGTGAACCTGGAGACGGGAGGTTTACAAAGTAGGACACACAAAGGGTTCTTGCATCTCAGGTGCATTTTTACCTCTCCATTTTATTTTTATTTACTCTACCAATGAAATTGTAAGACTGTGTCAAGCCTTAGCTTACTGGGGACCCTCTGAGTGAACCACATGAAGCCTGGATTGATGCAAAAAGCAAGAGGATTTTATTGTTCCAATGTACTGGGGTCATCCCAGGCAGAAAGAGAGGTGGCAACCCACACAGCTTGTTCAGTGAGCTTTTATACAGATTTTGAGGGTAGACTTGGGTAATAGCATGAATTGGTTTATGCCCATTTGAGGTCAGCACTGACCTTTCTTGGCAGTGGTGGCCCCAGGTGTGGTCTTAATCACCAGAAGGCAGAACTGAAATATTTTTGGTCATTCGTTATCTGCACCTGCCCTGCTTCTTTTCAGGGACTTCCTGTAAAGTTTGTATTGCTGGGACATTCTGGGAAGGGAGCATGCATTCCTGGCAAGGTCTTTCAGCAGCCATCTTATGTTCTCTAAGGTCACACAAAATCAAGATAGAGTCTCATTGTATACACCCCTCTGGCTTCAACTAGTGCTGGTGCTCTTGCCTTAGCCTCCCAGTGGCTGGATTTACAGCTGTGTGCTACCAGAGGTGTGTGCCACTATTTGAGAATTTTATTTATGCATACTATATACTTAGTTCACATTCACCCTCATGCAGTCCTCTAACTCCCTCTGGATACTTCAGCTTCAAGTCATTCTTCTCTATTTCTTTTGATAACCCAATTAATACTGAGGCTAATTAGAGCTGCTGGTACATATGTGTGTGTGGGGGGGATAGGGCCATCTACTATAGCATGAGCAATATGCTAGTGGCCATACCTCAAAGGAAAATGACTTTTTTTCTCCTAGAAACCACTCTAAGAAGAAGTTCCCCTGACTGAGGGTGAGCATAGCAGGTCTATGGGTGTGAATATAATCATTGACAAAGTAGCTTGACAACTGGATTGGTTAGCATAACAATCACAGGTTCTCCCAGGTCCTATGACCTCTATCCATGGGCTTCTGACCAAGTTTATGGCACCTGGCATGAATTCCTTCCTGTAGATCAGACTCTAAATCCAGTCTGAAGGTATTTGGTTACCCCCTCATACATAAGCTCTGTGCCATTATTTTACCTGTGGGCAATAACTTTATTTTATTTTCTTCTATTTTTGAGACAGGATCTTACTATGTCTCCCTGGCTGGTCTGGAATTTACTATGTAGATCAGGCTGGCTTTGAACTGAGAGATTCACCTGCCTCTGCTTCCTGAATGCTGGAATTAAATGTGTGTCTTAGCATGCCCAACTAACTTTACATTTTTAATTTCTGTCCTCTTCCCTCTCCTCTGCTGAGTTCAGCTTGGCCATGGAAGGGAAAGTATGACATGGGTTCCTGCCCCTGGAACAGAGCCAGCAGAGCATGGGCCTCCATGAGTGTTGATAGTTGCTGTAGGCATAAGGCTTGTTTGTATAATAGTGGACATATTTTCATGTTTCTCTTTTGAGGAATGTTCCCTCTGCCAAGGTTAATGACTCCATGATAATCAGAGACTGCGCAAGTCCTGGAGGCCAGGGTGATTCTATGTCTCAGCGAAATGGTAGAACACTGTGATCTTCAGGACAGCCTTAAGGCTGTGGGAAAGAACACTGAAACCATGAGTACAAAAATATATAATTTCTCAACTATGCAAAGCATAAGGATGCAATATTAATTGTATAAGGATCTTCACAGATCTAAAGGAACAAAGGCAGCTGCACTATGAGCCAGCTTGAAAGAAAGGTACAAAGACAGACAGATACAAATGCGGGCAGATTCCTTAATTTCAGCCTGGGACAGAGCAGATTTAAGTCCAGGCACAGTCAGATGGATAATTCCAGAGTGGGGTCACACCTAGCTATCTTATTGTCTGTGCTTGTGCTTGTTGTCTCTTCCTAAGAATCCAGAGGATGGGATTGTGGGATACTGATTCATGGGATAATGAAAGGGAACCTGGAGTAATGACAGAATTGATATGTAAATTAAAAAACTGGGTTTTTGATCTGCAAGAGATCCAGAGAATTTTTAGAATAGCAAGAGAGAATTACTTGAAGAACTGTCTCTAGTAGAGCATAGAGCAGTCTGGAAAGCTGTCACAAGTAGAACATAGGTCACTAGCTTTGATTCAGCTTTGAGTCATTTGTTTTGCCTCTCTCAAACATCTCTTCTGAGAACCCCTCCCCAAGCTGAAGCTGGTCCTTGGCACCTCTCTCCTCCCTTCTCCTCCCCTCCTTCCCTCTCCTATCATGTCCTCTCTCCTCTTCTCTTTTGCTCTGTTTTCTCTGTAGTGCTGGGGATTATAGCCCAAGGTTTTGTGTATGCTAGGCAATTGTTATACTATTGAGATGTGCCCACCTTGCCATTTTAAAAAACATGAGTTAATGCAATGCCTTAATATTATAAGTCCCAGATAGAGAACCAGGAGAAGCCAGAATCAAGGACATTTTAAAGTTTGTGATCCAAAGTCTAGTTGGATGGGCTTCTAGAATATGTTTATTGCTCTCTTATGTTAACTCGTGCTTGTTCCCGGTTCTTCATGTGACATGTAGAGTTAGTTATCTCCCCATAGGGGGAAGGATGAGGACAAGAGACAGAGGTTAGAAAGGTAGTTCAGGGATGGGGCCTCCATTCTTGTTCTTGGCCATAAGCAGGAAATCTCCTCAGAAGGAAGTCTCGATTTCTTTGCTCCTATGAGTGCACCTGCTTGGAAGGTTTAACACAAGGTAGAACTAAAACCCCTGTCCTGACATAATCCCTTAGGTGAGCAGCTTTGAAACCAGATCTTTGGATTTTCATGGTAGAAATGGTCCACATCTATTACAATTTCATCCTGCCTCCTACATGAGTTTAGGGCTACCTCTTCAGAGCACAGTATGTTACAGTGAACAGTAAAATCTGCTTCTGGCTTTAAGCACGCAGCTGTCTCCAGTTGGGCATGCCTCTAGCCACCACTCATCAGAAGGCAGGTCCACCTGAAGCCAGGCTGGAGGACTAGGGGGAAGACTTGTTCCTTTAATGAGACACAGTCCGTCTTGCCCCTACAACTCCTGCTATCACTGCAGTTGTTACCATGGTGCTCTGTTCTGCTGTTGCTTCTCTAGGCAATCGCATAGAGCCTGTGGCATGGGCTGTGACCAGCCCTGGTCTGTATGGTGGACCTACGCTCTGCTCTCACTTCTGCGATCACTTGCTGGGAAGGAAGGCGGCTGACCATGAATCACTGCTCTCCACTTTTGCCAGTTATTATTTTTTTTCAAGATTTATTTTTTTAATTTATGTTTATGTGTGTGTGCCTGAGTGTATATATGTGTAACATGTATGCAGAGTACAGAAAGGAGCATCAGAACTGGAGTTACAGGCTCTTAGCCCCTTTTCCAGCCTCTGTCTCCCTGTAGTATGTAATGATCTGCACATGTTAGAGTATGGAAGTGTGCAGCCAAGGCTCTGCCCTGGTGTGTCTCACTCTGTGCCGTGCTTGGCTCTGCTCTGGTATGTCTCACTCTGTGCCGTGCTTTCTTTTCATGCCATCCTCTTCTCTTTTGGAACAAGGAGAAAGTGTGCTGAGTTCCCAGGTCCACAAAGTTCTGAAAACACTATGGAGTCTGTGGTAGCTGAGTAGCGTAGGTCACATTTTTTGTGGCAGGAGAGCAAATGATGAGGATTCGCAGAGCTGTTGGCCTGTGTTGTGCTTGCGTGACCTCATGCAGTTTTTACTTTATAGTGAGGGTATCAGGGCTCAGGTGAGTGGTCATGTGTGGAGAAGGTGCATCCGCAGAATCGTCTTCAGACTTTAATCAGGCTCCTTGTACTTTCCATTGAGTCTGCAACAGAGATGCCCACATGTGCATGTGGCTGCAGTGTTTTAGAAGAGCTACTAATTTAAAAGAACCAGGATGTTTCACATAAAATCTTTGCTTTCTGGCTTTTCTTGAAAGCTTGTGCAGATCTGGCCAGAAGCCAGAACCAGACAGCAGCCACCTCCCAAGTCTGGTTGCAGTCCTCAGTCAATTAGAGCCTTCCACACACAGCCTTTCCTCATTAGTGCCCATTGTGGTCCCTTGAAGACTGTGAATCAAGGGTTTCAGCTCTGTGCCCTGCATCTGCCTCTGGGAACCACTGCACATGGCAGGAGGGGTAGTATAGACCATGGTATTTTACTTCCATTTGAGACTCAGTGAAAGCTGAGAGTTTTCAACACTTCTCAATAGAATTGGGGTCTGGAAGTCGTCTGTGCCATTGCTAATACTGACAGCATGATGCTCATTCATTCTATCAGGCACTTCCAGGGGCTTGTTTTCGATTGAATTGAAACCTCCTATCTTCCAGAGGTGGAAACAGGCTCAGGGAGATTAGGTAACTTGTTGGAAGTCATAGGCGAGCGAGTTGGTCAGAAGGCGGAAGCAGAGCTTGGAGCATGCTGTGGAGCAGGCTCATAGAGGTTCAGGCCTGATTCTTTAGGGCCCTGATTTTGGTCTTCTCTTCCACCAGCCCTCTCTCTTTCACGCCCCTCTCCTTCTTATTTTTTTTTTGGAGACAGGTCTTGCTATGTATCACCAGTATGTAGACAGGCTTGGCCTCGACCTCACAGGATCTGCCTGCCTCTACCCTCAGTGCTGTAATTAAAGTTGTGTCCACCATGCCTGACTGCTTCCTTCATCCTCTTTCATTTAACTCCCTCTGTAGACCTGGCTGGGTCCAGGGAGACGTTGGCTGCACTAACTCAGCCTTGTGCAGCTTGACTCAGAGGCAGGTGCCCACTGGCATGATTATTTCTCAGCTTAGACCTACATCTATGAATTGTTCTCTTAACTCTTAGTAGCTGCAGTTACAAGACCTTTCTGAAAATAATTTGTAACTTTGAGGATCTATCTGAAACTTAACACTTAAAAGCTTCTGAAACTGTCCCGTTCACAGAGGCACCGAGATGCTTCATCTGGCTGTGCTGCATTCCCGGAAGCTCTGTGTCTACTCCGTCTCAGGTAAGAGGACGCTTTTCTCACGTGGGAGTTATGTCACAAGATGGGTGTTTGGTGGAAGAGTAGATGGTATTTCAGGAGCGAAGACAAAGTGTTCGTGCAAGGGCTTCCTAGTTTCTGTTAGCCTCCCTGCCAGCCATTATTCTTGTCTTTATATTTCCTGGTCCATTATTCTTATGCATTCTTGTTTTTATCAGAGGGTTTCCTATAATCTCCCTTTTGTCAGGAATTTCGTCCACAATTGCCTGTGACTAACTGCAGGAGGCTCTGGTTCCTCAGGACCCCTGAAGCTTAAGTGATGCCTAGCCATGCCCAGCCATGCAGACAGGTGATTAGCTGTTGAGTCAGAGGTTTGGAATGTCTGTTCCTTGTTCAGCCTCATGTGTTTCTCTTTTAGTTCCCATTTCCTGGGCTTCTTGTCCTCACTCAATCAGACCTCAAGACACTTGAGTTTGAGGTGAAATTGGGTTTTGTTCCTTGATGTGGTCCTGAGGGTACAAGTTTAGTGTGCAGTTTGTAGTATGTTGGTTTTAGCATTTTGTACCTTATTAAAATTCAGGATATTTCAGGGGCAAATGTCTGTTAACTTTTAAAGGCAGCTTTGGTAGCCAGGGGTGTGGTAGATGGTAGAAAACAATTAGAAACTGATGGGTGGCATTGAAGCAGGTGACAGTCACTCATCTTTATTGATTGATAGCTTGATTTTTGAGGAAGGGTTCTTAATAGCAGTGCAGGCTGGCCCAGGACTCACTGTGTAGGCCTTGTGGTCCTTGCTAGCCAGTCCTCCTGTGTGTATCTGTGTCCGAGTGCTATAGTCACAGCTGTGGGCCACCTTGTCCTGTGGCAGGGCTTTCATTGTTGTCCCCTTCTGTCACCATTGTCATCTGTCTCTATCAGAGGTGTGACGGAGTGAATGCTACTGGTGTCGTGGTGAGGTGTGTTCCTAGTTGGCCATGGTGATGCTTGCCTACAATCCCAGCACACTGAAGCTAAGGCAGGGGCGTTGAGAGTTAGAGACCAGAGGGAGTTATATAGAGAAACCTCTCTAGAGAAAAAGTTGCTATTTCTAGTGAAAGGACATACATTCAATAATATTAATAATAATAATAATAATAATAATAATAATAATAATGGTAAAATAAAGATATGATATATGTTACTCTATTTTGTGTGTTTAGTTCTGGGTTTTTTTCTTTTTTGGAGACAGGATCTTAAAAAAAATATTCTAGTGGCTACAGGAGATGGCTTAAGGGTGCGAACACTGCTTCTGTTCTGGAGGACCCAGGTTTGATTCCCAGAACCTACAGCATGGCTCATAATCATCAGTAACTCCAGTCTCAGGGGATCTGATGCCTTTGGACATCCATGAAATACAAAGACATGCATGTAGGCAATATACCCCTACACATAAAACAAAGCTTAACAAATAGAAAAACTCAAAAAAATGATTCTTTGACAACTTCATGCATAATTACAGTGTTTGTAGATCATATCCACATGATTGAACACAAGTGAGTCTCTCCTTCCCAGTGCCCATCAACTGCCAATAGCTCCTCAGGCATGAGTGGGATCTCATGGGCCCCCTCTTTCCATGTTAGAGTGTTGACTGGCTTGATTTTATGTAGGTCTTGTGCTGACAAGTGCAGGTGCTGAGTGCGTGTGTGCGATGGCCTAGTCATGTCCAGATGACAGTATTTCATAGTGCTTTCATATAACTTCAGCTCTTACAGTGTATCTGCTCCCTTGTTGGTGCTTTCCTGAGCCTTGGGCTGTAGGGAGGGATAGGACGCACATGTCCTATTTAGGGTTGAGTGTTGCTCTTTGTACTTTGACTAGTTGTGGGAGAGGATCTTACTACTTCTGCCTGAGCTAACTTTTAACTCACCCTATGTTCCAGAAAATGGGTGAGCCTCCAGTTTCTACCGTCTTAGTGCTGGGGCCATAAGCATATGCTTCGTTTCTTCTGGATTTTCTAAGAGCTGGATATGATACTTCACTATCTGGTTTTCACAGGCTATGGAAGAGAACTTGCCCCCGGTTAGTTACTCTCTGACCTTAGTTTGTTCCTTCTGGCCCTGTGGGAAGTCTGAAAGCAAGGAAATAGGTTAGACTCTGAGCCTTCCTTGGCCCATTTTAATTATGGCTAGCAAGACAGGAGCTGATAAAGTAGCACTAGGGTTTAGGGCATAGACCAGGGATACTGTGTTCACGCAAGAGCTCAGTAAAGAAATCCACATGAAGGGCTGGTGAGATGGCTCAGCTGGTAAGAGCATTGACTGCTCTTCTGAAGGTTGTGAGTTCAAATCCCAGCAACTACATGGTGGCTCACAACCACTCGTAATGAAATCTGATGCCCTCTTCTGGTGGTCTGAAGACAGCTACAGTGTACTCATTTATAATAATAAATAAATCTTTAAAAAAAAAGAGTTAAAAAAAAAAAAAGAAATTCACATGAAACTCAAGAAGAAGGAAGACCACAGTGTGGATACTTTGGTCCTTCTTAGAATGGGGATCAAAATACCCATGGTAGGAAATACAGAGACAAAGTTTGGGGCAGAAACTGAAGGAAAGGCCATCCAGTGACAGTCCTACCTAGGGATCCATCCCATATACAGTTACCAAACCCAGACACTGTTGTGGATGCCAACAAGTGCTTGCTGACAGGAGCCTGATATAGCTGTCTCCTGAGAGGCTCTAACAGTGCCTCACAAATACAGAGGTGGATGATCACAGACATCCATTGGACTGATCACAGGGTCCCCAATGGAGGAGCTAGAGAAAGGATCAAAGGAGCTGAAGGGGTTTACAGCTCCCTAGGAGGAACAACAATATGAACCAACCAGTACCCCCAAGCTCTCAGGGTCCAAACCACCAACCAAAGAGTACATATGGAGGGACCCATGGCTCCAACTGCATATGTAGCAGAGGATGGCCTTGTGGGACATTAGTGAGAGGATAGGCCCTTGGTTTCGTGAAGGCTTGATGCCCCAGTATAGGGGAATGCCAGGACAGGGAAGTGGGAGCAGGTGGGTTAGTGAGCAGGGAGGGGTGGGATTTGATAGGGGAGTTTTCGGAGGGGATAAAATTTGCAATGTAAATAATCTAAAACATCTAATTAAAAAAATGAAAAAAAAAAACTCACTTGGCCCCAGTTTGTTTGTGGAAAACTGGTGTGCTTCTTTGAGTTAGTGTTGAAATAAGAGATTTGCTAAGGGAATGGTAGGGTTGTTGCTTTTTAAGTCTGTGCATTCATTTAAAAGCTTTATATTCCCTATAGACCAGGAATTGTCCAAACTGCATTTCCTTATGCCCACCTGATTCCCCTGACTCTCATGTCTATGGCCTTTTGTAATATTCACAGGCTGATGGTTTGAGTACTCTTCATGGCTTGACTTAAATTCAAAAGCATGGGGAGTCAATGTTTATGTTCTTTTGGCTACATTCCTTAGGTTCCAGGCTGAGCTTTGAGCCCGTGCTCTCCCAGCGCAGGGAAGCACAGGCACTTCCAGCTGAAGAGAGTGCTGGCTGTTGGCAGATGACTGTGCTGGCTGCCTCTGACATTCTTTTCCCACTCCCTCTCCCTGAGCTCTTTCCTTTCCACTCTTTCTTGTTTTTGTGGTATTTGGGGTTGAACCCAGAACCTTGGTGTGCTTTCATGAAGCTCCTTTGTATCTGACATGCTTCTGAAAACAGACTTGAAGTCAATTCAGTCATGGAAGTAAGGAGTAGGCCTACATAGTCAGAGGTTACGGGTGGACTTTCTTACATTGGATACTGTGTCTTTAAGTGTATGTGTAACATCAATGTCTTGATGATCCAAAGGTCCCTCTACTCTTTTTTTTTAATATTATTTTTATTTTTTATTAGATATTTTCTTTATTTACATTTCAAATGATATCTCCGTTTCAGTTTCCCCTCCAGAAAAAAAAAGCAACCCTGTTCCCTTCCCCCTCCCCCTGCTCACCAGCCCACCCTCTCTTTGCTGGCATTCCCCTACACTGGGGCATAGAACCTTCACAGGGCCAAGGGCCTCTCCTCCCATTGATGACTGACTAGGCCATCCTCTGCTACATATGCAGCTGGAGCCATGAGTCCTACCATGTGTACTCCTTGGTTGGTGGTTTAGTCCCTGGGAGCTCTGAGGGTACTGGTTAGTTCATATTGTTGTTCATCCTAAGGGGCTGTAAACCCCTTCAGCTCCTTGGGTCCTTTCTCTAGCTTCTTCGTTGGTGACCCTGTGCTCAGTCCAATGGACGGCTGTGAACCTCTACTTCTGTGTTATTGGGCACTGTCAGAGCCTCTCAGGAGACAGCTATATCAGGCTCCTGTCAGCCAGCACTTGTTGGCATCCACAATAGTGTCTGGGTTTGGTGATTGAATATGGGAAGGATTCCCTTCTTCCCCTACTTTTTCTCTTCTGAATAATGTAGCCTAGAGTTTGGGGGGAGGGAGTAGGCACTCAAACTTCTGATTCTTCTGCCTCAGCTTCCTGGGTTACAGGTGTGCACTACCGTATCTGCCTTATATTATTTCCTGATGGGCTGAGATGTTGGAACTTAGTTAAAAATAAATCTTTAAAAAGTGTATGTATGTGCCTGTCTGTGTTTGAGTGTGTGCATATGTACACGCAAGGTGCCTTTGGAATCAGATCCCCTGCTGCTGGAGTTCAGTGTGGCTGTGAGCTGCCTGATGTGGGTCTTCTGTTGGAGCAGCAAGTGCTGTGCTTGTAACGACTGTACCCCCTTTCCAGCCTCAGATGCTTGAATTTGCAGCAATTATATTATTTTAAATATTCTTTTTAAAAATTATGAATGTTACAAAAAGCATTTGCAAGTATCTGACTTACTGATGGAATTTTGATGATGCCCTTGGAATGGGAAGAAGATGGCCTCCTTTATTCTTTCCTGTGCTCATGTGATCTAATTAGGAAATATATACTTACTATTTGATGGTTCTGGGCTACTTAAACATTTCTAGACTGCTTATCTAAAATTGCACTGAAAACTTATTAGAAGACCTATAATTTGTTTCTTTTACTTTTGATATTCTTGGAGAATTTTTGGAGATGATCTCTCTCTCTCTCTCTCTCTCTCTCTCTCTTTCTCTCTAGTATATTCAGCCTATATATCTTATATGATTTATTTTTGGCAATACAAGTAATTTTAATATTTATGCTACTGATGCTTTTGTAAAAGGAAAAAAATGCTCAGAAAATTTAGATTCTTAAATGTTGCCTTCAGTCCAAAAGAGTTATCAAAGGAAAATAAGTTGTCTTTATTCTCTGCAATTGCACCATTTTTATAAAATTTGTTTTTATTTTAAAAATATTCATCTACTTATTGAGACAGAACATCACTAGTAGCTTTGACTGGCCTGAAGCTCACTCTTTGGACCAGACTAGCCTTGAACTCAGAGCTCCTCCTGCTTCTGCCTCCTCAGTGCTGCGATTTAAGCCATGCCCACTGTTTCCAGTTACACTGAGCTTTGGGTGGTATTGCCTTAGTTTTGGAAGTTTATCAATATAGTTGGACTTCTGATTGAACCCATGTTCTAATGACACTTTGAGGAGAAAGTAGGGGCAAGAGGGTGTGGTAGTGTACCCTTGAGCAATGGATGTTTTCTCACCTCAGCTGAGTATAGATGGCGTGGGTTAGTGTTAGAGTTAGGATTAGGGGCCCAGAGGGTCTCGGTTCCTGGTCAGTCAGCAGCCACTGCTTAGGACTTGAGGAATGAATTTCAGACAGTGGGCCTGAGTTTTAGAAGGAAGCTGTGTTATAAGAGAGAGAGAGCAGGCCTCATCCATACCCCCCAAGGCTAGAGGGGCTAGGAAGTCCTTACTGGGTTGGTAGGATGAGCAGGTCAGCCCAGTTGTCCCACCTGTGAGGTGGTCATGTGTCTCCATCCTGGTGTCTTTGACTATGGCTTTGGATGGCCTCACATAGGTAGCTGGGCTCATTTAGGTTGCTCTGTAAGAGGAGAAAAAGATAAAAACAAGAAACCAGAGAGGACATGAACCAGTACCCTCAGTGCTGTTGCTGTCTTTGGCCTCTGACCAGGACAGATCCTGGGATAGATCCAAGGCTGTTTCCAGCTTCTGCTTGAGACCAGACTGACTGATGGTGAAGGACAAGAAGTGGAGTTGCTGGCCTTGGAAGTCCCTCCTCTAACTGCCTGGCCAAGTTTCTTTCTCCTGCTTCCAATTTAGGCCTAATTTGTTTAATTATTTACCCTGAGTCTTTTTTGTTTATTTGTTTTTTTTTTTTTTTCCGAGACAGGGTTTCTCTTTGTTACCCTGAGTCTTATGTTCCTTATATGAATCCTTAAGTTTGTTCCACCTTTGGCCCATTTTTGGCTGCTTTGATTGGCAGAGGCTACTCCTAAGTTAGAGTTTGTTGATATACTGTCATTTGTTTTATAGGAACTCAAGGAGCTATCATCAGGCCAAGTTTAATATGAAGTCAACATAGCCTAGCTCTGAGTTTGTTGCCAGTGGGTTATTTCTTTGGGGTGAGAAGCAGAGTTGGACACAGTGAGCAGGCAGAGTAAGGCCATGTGCCACCACAGTGACAGTGTAGCTTAGAGCTGAAGAAACACATTGGAATTGGAGTCAGAAGGGCCTCATTTGCATACCAGTTCCCCCACTTTCCAATGCCAGATTGAAGATGTGACAAGTATAGAGAAAGAAAAAACACATAAGTATTTCTTCTATATAATGAAGCATCTTTAGGGGAGGTATTATGGATTATACTGGCCAAAGACGGGTTACCAAGAGAAAAACCTATAGCACGTGTATTGAATATATATACACAGGGACATCCAATATGTCTGACCTTAAAGCATGGTTATGTTACTGGCTATGTAAATGCTCACTTCTTGCAGACTGGAAGGTGTGCATGAGCACTCTTCACATTCAGTGGGGGGCGGAGGGGACGCCCTGGATGTGAGTGCAGAACGGCATGTGTAGCTTGTGTTGCTGGGCCAGCTGCCTCTGGAAACTTCTCTGAGAGCTGGAACTCCTTAGGTCCATGTAGTGATTTACTTAGCTGTTTACAGCCCCGCCCCCATGTGTCTGATTCAGGCATGATTGCTAATTTTCTTGGCACCTTATTACTTTTACTACCTCCTGCCCCAGATGGCGTCCACACCCATATCTTCCTGTGTCGCACGTGAAATGTAACCTTTCCAGGGCCTGGGGCTGAGCAGCAGGAGCTCTGCACCAGGCTGCTATCCTGGTGCTGTTGGAATACTCTAGATACATTCACTTCTGTCGCACATGAGTGAGTGAGGAACGAGTTGGGACTTGGGCAGAACTCAGAAACAGGAGAGACTCAGAGAGCTCCTCTGAAGGGTAGCAGGCAACAGTGCAGCAGTGTAGCAGTATAGCAGTGCAGCAGTGCAGCAGTGTAGCAGTGTAGCAGTGTAGCAGGCAGCAATGCAGCAGTGCAGCAGTGTAGCAGGCAGCAGTGTAGCAGGCAGCAGTGCAGCAGTGTAGCAGTACAGCAGTGCATCAGGCAGCAGTGCAGCAGTGCAGCAGTGCAGCAGTGTAGCAGGCAGCAGTGCAACAGTGCAGCAGTGCAGCAGTGTAGCGTGCAGCAGTGCAGCAGGCAGCAGTGCAGCAGTGCAGCAGTGCAGCAGGCAGCAGTGCAGCAGTGCAGCAGTGCAGCAGTGTAGCAGTACAGCAGTGTAGCAGTGTAGCAGTACAGCAGTGCAGCAGTATAGCAGTGCAGCAGTGTACCAGGCAGCAGTGCAGCAGTGTAGCAGGCAGCAGTGTAGCAGTGTAGCAGTGTAGCAGTGCAGCAATGCAGCAGTGTAGCAGTGCAGCAGGCAGCAGTGTAGCAGTGCAGCAGGCAGCAGTGCAGCAGTGTACCAGGCAGCAGTGCAGCAGTGTAGCAGGCAGCAGTGCAGCAGGCAGCAGTGCAGCAGGCAGCAGTGCAGCAGTGTAGCAGGCAGCAGTGCAGCAGTGTAGCAGGCAGCACTGCAGCAGTGCAGCAGTGTAGCAGTGCAGCAGTGTAGCAGTGCAGCAGTGCAGCAGTGCAGCAGTGTAGCAGGCAG
>NW_022196906.1:16719704-16726773 GCF_008632895.1 Mastomys coucha
TAGCAGTGCAGCAGTGTAGCAGGCAGCAGTGCAGCAGTGCAGCAGTGTAGCAGGCAGCAGTGCAGCAGTGTAGCAGTGCAGCAGTGTAGCAGTGCAGCAGTGTAGCAGGCAGCAGTGCAGCAGTGTAGCAGTGCAGCAGTGTAGCAGGCAGCAGTGCAGCAGTGCAGCAGTGTAGCAGGCAGCAGTGCAGCAGAGTAGCAGGCAGCAGTGCAGCAGTGTAGCAGACAGCAGTACAGCAAGGCAGTACCTCTGTTGGCTGTAGCGTATTTGTGTCGCTTGAACATGCACTGATCACATGGCTTTGATTGAAGCTTGGCTGTTGTGGCTGGTGTAGGTGGCTTCTGAGTAAGGCTCACAGTGTATTGATGTACTGCTAGATTCAGGCCAGGTTTAGTTTTAATTTAGCACACCCTTCTACCTTCTAGTGCTAGAGTGAGAGAGGTGACAAATGTAGAGAAGGAAACCAATCTTTCCTTCTACTTATATAAGGCATTTAAGTGAGGACCTTGTGCATTATATTGGCCAAAGACAAATTACCAAAGGGGGAAAGTTTCTTATTGTGTTCATTGAATATGTAGACATGGGAGCATCCTGTGTGTCTGATCCAAGAAGGTGGTCATGTCATTTGCTATGTAGATCCTTAGTTTCCTGTAGGTCTGAAACCATACAGGGTTCAGCTCTGAAGCAAAGAGGAGGTGTATTTAGAAAAGTATTGTGGGCCACTGAATAGGCATAACAGTGACAAAATATATGTCTGTTTCAGTTCACACACATGTGGTATACACCCACCCAACAAGTAAAAACAATTTAAAAAATTAAAGAAATAGGCTGGAGAGAAGGCTCAGTGGTTAAGAGCACTGGCTGCGTGCTGTTCCAGAGGTCATTAGTTCAAGTCCCAGCAACCACATGGTGGCTCACAGCCATCTGTAATGGGATCTGATGCTCTCTTCTGGTGTGTCTGAAGATAGCTACAGTGTACTCATATATATAAAATAAATGAATATTAAAAAAATTAAAGAAACTGTGCTATGCAGATTCAGTCAGGCTTTGTCTAAGAGTCCTCCTCCTCTTGGCACAGGGGAGACTCCTTTATACATGGAGACTTTCTTTATATATAAGACTCTGCTAAATTAAAAAAAATATTAGATATTTTCTTTATTTACGTTTCAAATGATATCCCCTTTCCCAGTTTCCTCTCTGAAAAGAACCCCTATTCCCTCCCCCCTCCCCATGCTCACCAACCCACCCTCTCCAGCTTCCTGGCCCTGGCATTCCCCTACTCTGATGCATAGATCCTTCACAGGACCAAGGGCCTCTCATTGATGACGACTAGACCATCCTCTGCTACATATGCTGCTGGACCCATGAGTCCCACCATGTGTACTCTTTGGTTGGTGGTTTAGTCCCTGGGAGCTCTGAGGGTACTAGGTAGTTCATATTGTTGTTCCTCCTCTGCTGAATTTTATGGTACATGCCTGTAATTCTAGCACCTGTAAGGCTGAGGCCAGATGAATGAGTTCAAGACCAGCTTCAGCTACAGAAAGAGACCCTGTCCTAAGAAAAACAACCCACCAACCCAAGAACGGTTAACTTATTTTCCAGAAAGGAAAGTTGTAAGCTCTACTTTTAGAGATTCAAGACCAGATGCAAAAGCATGGCGTGCTCTGGTACACTCAAGAGCGATGGCTTCTTTGCCACCACATTCTTACCCTTGTCTCCATCTCTCGCCCCCTGCACTGCCCCACCTTTCCTTTTCTTCCCCCTCTCCTTGCTCTCCCCCTCCTCTTCTCCCTCTCCTTGCTCTTCTTCCTCTTCCTCCCCCTCCTCATCTTCCTCCTACTCTTCTTCCTCTTCTTTGCTGTGTTGACCATAGTCATTTAAACTTCTGGACTCAAGGCCTCTTCCTGCTTCAGCTTTGTGAGCAATACTGGAGATTATAGATGCATGCCAGTGTTGACATAACTCAGCTTTAAGGAAATAAGAAAACAGTTTATTCTGAGCCAAATATTGCCCTGGTTATCTGATCTATTATAATCGTCTTAGTTAGGATTTATATATCTGTGAAGAGACACCATGGCCACAGCAACTCTTAAAAAGGAAAACATTCCTGCCTTCTCTTGCTTCCCTCTGACCCCTTTCAACCCCCTCTTCACACATGCATAGCTTTTCTTCTTCTTTTTTTTTCCATGTGTAAGAGGTTTAATTGGGGGGGAGGGGGGAGTAAGAGGGGGATAGAGGGGGAGGGAGGGGGAGAGAGAAAGAGGGGAGGAGAGTATGGCTTTTCTTCTTTGACCCACTGAGTTTAAACAGTATTCTCTGTGTAACTGTTTAGTTAGAGTTTCTATTGCTGTGATGAAACACCATAATCAAAAGTGCATTGGGGAGGAAAGGGTTTATTTATATCACTCTTCTATATCACAGATCATCGTCAAAGGCAATGAGGGCCGAAACTTAGAGGCAGGAGCTGTTGCTGAGGCCATGGAAGAGTATTGCTTACTGGATTGCTCCTCATGGCTTGTTCAGCCTGTTTTTTTTATAGAACTTAGGACTTCCAGTGCTGTCCCTACCCGTAGTGTCCTTCTGTGATTAATCACTAATTGAGAAAGTGACTTCCACGGCTTGCTTTCCCACAGCTGGATCTTATGGAGGTATTTTCTCAGTTGAGTCTTCATCCTCTCAGATGACTCTAGCTTGTGTCAGGTTGACATAAAAACTAGCTGGCACAGTAATCATGGGTTAAAAGTATCCTTAGATGCTCACCAGTGTCTATACAATGAGAGACAATGACTCCTCCTCCTCCAAAACTGATCAGAAGTAGCCATTTGTTCATCAGGGAGGTATAGGACTCACCCCTGACCCATGATTGGTTGTTGACAGGTCCACTCCTATGTGGTACAGTGCCGGCAACCATAGTCACTCTAAGATCATGGTTATAATGGCGGTGTCATTTCCTGAAGATAGCATTTTGTAGTCCTCCCTATCATCTGGGCCTTAAATTCTTTCTCTCTTCCTTGATGTTCTTTGTGTCTTAGAGGGAGTGGTATAAATAAATTCCTTTTTAATGACTGATCACTCAACACTTACTAATTCTCTGTACTATCAGTACTATCATTGTACAGTTTCAATTTTCTTTATATAGCTGGATAAAACTTCATTGTTATATGTACACTTTTTATTACCTATTCATCTATTGATTGACATATGGGCTGATTCCATTTCTTAGGATTGTGAATAGAGTGCAAATGAACATGAATGATCAAATATTCTCCAGTAATGGTACTTTCCTTAGCCAAGGTCAGACAGTTTGTAGGGTCTTTAATAAAGTGCCACCTAGTTTTATGTCAAGTAGACACAAACTAGAGACATTAGGAAAGAGTAGACCTCAACTGAGAAAATACTCCCAGACTGGCCTGTGGGAAAACCTGGGATACATTTTCCTGATTGATGATTGATGTGGGAGGGCCCAGATCATTTTATGTGGTGTGACTTTTGGGCTGGTAGTCCTTGGTGCTTTAAGGAAGCAGGCTGAGTAAACAGTGGAGAGCAAGTCAGTAATCAGAACTCCTCTATGGTGTCTGCATTAGCCACTGCTTCCAAGTTCTGGCCTTCAGTTTGTGCTTCTCAGCAATGTAGTATGACTAGAAAGTTGTAAGCTGAAATAAGCCATTTCCTCCCCAGGTTGTTGATGGTCTTGGTGTTAATCATAGAAGTGAAAACCCTAGGACAGGAATTGGAACCAGGTCATGGGGTATTGCTGTGGCAGACTGATTATGTTTTGGGGAAGAATTGTTGTGGTGGTTTGAATAAGAATGATTCTTATAGGCTCATATATTTGAATGCTCAGTCATCAGGGAGTGGCACAATATGAGAAAGATTAGGAGGTGTGGTCTTGTGAGCAAGTGTGTCACTGTGTGTGAAACTTTGAGATTTCAAAAGCCCATGCTAGGCGCTTTAGTCATGGTGTCTGTTCACAGCAGTTAAACCACGACTTAAGACTATTGTGGGAGGACTCTTGGACTTTGTGCTAGAGAAATTGTTGAGTGCTCAGATCTTAGTGGTATGTTTGTGGAACTTTGGAAGAGAAGAATTTTCAGAGTGATGCAGACAGTGGAGGCCTGGCTTGTACAGTCTCAGAGGAAACTTTGAGAGTGCCTTTAAAGACTGTATGAGGGCCATTGATATTTTGAATTAAGAACTACTAAAGTGAAAGCTCTGCATTACTGGGACAATTGGAGCTGCTCAGCTGTGGATGAAGAATCAGCTGTGATTGAGAAAGAGACCTGACTGTCATTGAAATGAATTTTCTGAGGAAATGTTTTTTTGGGCTCAGCACACAGAAGCTGTAGTCTAGAGAGGGCCAAGGCTACCTTGTGTTGGTGGCTGAACTTGGTTTTGGAAGCATTATGGGGTCACTGGCACCTGGTCACATGGCTGGAGTCCCTGAAGAGAATCTGGGAAAGGCTATTAGTGAATGTCAAAGCCCAGGGTCGAGGGGTTATGGAGAGAAGTTGAGACTCGGGACCATGTGGTAGAGTCAGAGTCCCTGAACAGTTCCCTGGAAAGGTTATTGGTGAGGGTGCAGCTCAATTGCAGAGACTCCAAC
This sequence comes from Mastomys coucha, assembly GCF_008632895.1. NCBI lineage: Eukaryota > Metazoa > Chordata > Mammalia > Rodentia > Muridae > Mastomys > Mastomys coucha. The sequence goes on from NW_022196906.1 coordinate 16,724,308, forward strand.
ATTTTAGAAATGCCAGTACCATGGGACAATCACCAAGGAAGGCAGGAGCCCTGAAGTGGAACCTGACTGGACTTCTAAGCTGTGTGGGCTGATGACAGGGTGTACTGTGGGAAGCCCATGGGAATTATGAAGATCACGAGTCCTAGAGGCCTGACCGTGTCTGTCTTTGAAGATCACGAGTCCTAGAGGCCTGACCGTGTCTGTCTTTGGTTTTGATATGATGATGACTGTGCTCTGGTTCCTCTCTCTGAGTAAGAAAGTATACAACTTGTTTTGATTTTATGGGAACCCACAATTATGAGACTTTGGATATTTTAGAGAAACTTTGCAGTTTTAGAGAGCCTTTGAAATTGTAAAGAGACATAGTAGATAGCCAGGGTTGGGGACATATAGTATCTGCTCTGAAGCCCTGGCTTCAGTACTATTTGGAGTTTGGAAAGACTTGGGATGTTAGAGAGACCATGGATATGTTAGAGAGACTTGGATTTTGAAAGAAGTTTTGGATATTTTAAAGAGACTAAACTTTTATGGGACTTTTAAAGTTATTTATGTTTTATATTTTAATATTAATGTTAACAGGCCATCTTGGGGACAAATGAGAAAGAAAAGGTTCTAGACACAGTGATGTGTCTATGTATCAAGTTGACAAGGGGTCAGTTGTGCTGGCTAGTTTTACATTAGGTTGACACAAGATAGAATCATTTTAGAAAGAGAGAATTTCAACTGAGGAAATGGTCTCAATAGATTAGCCTGTGGACAAATGTGGGATGCACTTTCTTGATTGGTGATTAACATGGAAGGGCCTAGATCATCCTGGCTGGTGCCACTCTCAGGCTGGTGGTTTTGGGTATTTTAGGGAAGCAGGCTGAGCAAACAATGCAGAGCAAGCCAATAATCTCTATGCCTCTACATCTGTTACTGCTTGCAGGTTCCTCCCTTGAGTTCCTGCCCTGACTTTGCTCAATAATGGAGTTGAATGAAAGTTGTAAGCTGAAATAAACCATTTCCTCCCTCAAGTTGTTTATGGCCATAGTGTTAAATCACAGCAATAAAACCCCTAAGACACAGAGCTTCTTCAGAGGGCTTGCCATAGTCTTGATGCCACTTTCTGTTGAGAAATTGTCACTGATGGTGCCCATAGATCTTCCCTGGGGAGGACTGGGTCCTCTGAAAGTTCTGAATGTAGATGACCAGGAAAGAGGGCATATAGTATCTGCTCTGAAGCCCTGGTTTCAGTACCGTGATTTTTTTTTTTTTTTTTTGGAAGAGGAGAAATTTCTGCAGTTTATTTTTTTGAACAATTTTGGCATTTATATTTTAAAATACAGAAAAAAAATATATTTTTTTTGTTTTTTGTTTTTTCGAGACAGGGTTTCTCTGTGTAGGCCTGGCAATCCTGGAACTCACTCTGTAGACCAGGCTGGCCTCAACTCAGAAATCCTCCTGTCTCTGTCTCCTAAGTACTGGGATTAAAGGCATGCGCCACCACTCCTGGCGAAAAATATATTCTTATAGCTTTACGGTTCATTGGCAGATTTTTCTGAACATAGAAACCCACTCCATAAAAACAAAAACAAAAACAAAACCCACACAGCAATAGCTGCTCATTTGTAAATGTGTTCAGTCAGTTTTTTTCTTTTTGAGAGAGGTCTTAAGCAGGTCAGGCTGACAGGAGTTCCCTGTCTCACTATCCTAAGTACTGGGATTATAGAGAGATCTAACCACAGAGAGATTTAGATGGTTTTTATTATGAAATGGGCTATTTCTTTTGCTTTAAACTACTGTAATGTCACCTTCAGTGTTCGTGTTCTGAGATACTTCTTTATGGGAAAGTTCCTTTCTAACTCTTCCTCCTTCCCATCACCTCCTTTACTCTCCCTCACTTTCCTGACCTTGGTGCAGTATCTCTGCCTACAGCCTCGAAATCCTGGCAGCAGAAAGTAGATATAGATCGATATAGGTAGATACAGGTAAAGTCTTCTGGAAAGAACTAGATAGAACACGATTGTAGGATTTGCAGCCTGTGTCATAGAGAGGGAGAGAGAACCCTTTGTTGTGAAAGACATTTTTTTCTTACAAGGTTTCAAATAGAGCACATTGTTCTGTTCTGTTCATTTGTTGAAGGAAGTTTGGAAGATTTCTCCATTAAATTAGGACTGGCATTGTAGGGCTGGCTTGCATAAGGTCTGGCAATGTAGCTCAGTGGTAGGGTTCAATCTCTAGTTATAGGACATAGTATTTGAAGGGGTTGGGTATTTTGATAATGTGGACAAGAAAATGAGTTGTTTTAAAGTTGTCATTTGTTTGTTGTACTATTATATTGTTTATTGTGGAAAATGTAATGGTGTTTATTTTAGAACTGAAGTTAAATGGCTCTGTTGTCATTTAAATAATTATGCCTAAGCCGGGCGGTGGTGGCGCACGCCTTTAATCCCAGCACTTGGGAGGCAGAGGCAGGCGGATTTC
>NW_022196906.1:16726868-16750138 GCF_008632895.1 Mastomys coucha
GTGAGTTCCAGGACAGCCAAAGCTACACAGAGAAACCCTGTCTCGAAAAAAAACAAAACAAAACAAAACAAATAATTATGCCTTACTCAGGAATGTTTAATAGAAATACATAATAAAATGCTCCCTACCTTATTATTTCTCTAATGCTGTAATCTGAGATTCAAATTTTTCTTTTTAACTGTGCTGTCTTTTTCTGTGAACAGTGTATTAATTGTTCTTATCTTTTATTGCTTTGTCATTTTTAATTTTATTAAAATTGAATTAAGGCTGATACAGAGGATGAGAAGAAATTAATATAAATCAGTATAAACAGATTTAAAGTGGTCCCTTTGTTTTTTCCCCATAGGGACATTGGGTAATGTGGAACATGGAAACCAATATCAGATAAAATTAATGTATGAGCACCATCTTCAGAGGACAGCCTGCAATATGACTTATGGACCCTTTGGTGGTATAAAAGGTAATTTGCTTTGAGTTATACACATATTCAAGTGGCAGATTTACACCCTTTGCTCATATTACAGTGGGATATTGTATGGTTTGAATCTTAAAGAATCAAATAAGTATTTTAGTAAAAATTTTATATTTAGATACTTAAAATAATTAAAATGTATACTTAAAAAAAATGGAAGTGTTTGATAGTCACATGCCTTGCATTATTATATAGTCTTCAGTGCTCTCTCTAAATATCTGTGGTTGTTTGAATGAGAATGGCTCCTCGGCCTCATCTGTTTGAATGCTTGGTCAAGGACACAGCTGAATGGAGAGAGGAGAGAGCTGGGACTTGTATGAGAAGGAATATTGGCGACCGCGAAGCACCGCCTCCTACCCTTCCTTGCCTTTCACGTTGATGATCACTGTTCTTTTAAAATGTTTGACATCTTTGGGGGACCTGATCTCCAAATTGCCTGTTTAACTGTTTTCAATTTGTTTGTTCTCACCAAATCACCAAAGCAAATTGCTAAATTCTATGGCTCTAGCTAGGTGTGGTGGCTCATGCCTCTACTCTTGGTATTTAGGAAGCTGAGGCAGAAGGATTGCCATGAATTCAGGTGTAGCCTAGGGTAGATAGTGAGTTCCTCCTTAGCTTTGGATGAGAGTATGGCCCTGTTCAAACAAACAACAATGAAACACAATTACTCTATATGTGGAATGCAAACATTGTGCTGTGAGGACAGCATGTTGGCTCTTTCAAGAGGTTGTTTTCATAGCATTGTGGTTCAGGTTATGTACTCAACACTGTGTAGATTGAATTTGGCTTTCTAGTTTTCACCAGGCCATTCTTTGCTTCTGTGCAACACGTTTGATGGCTTTCCAAGTGGATTGTCAGATTAGTGTGATGGTGTTCAGGACTTACTCTTCTAAAACACAGGCTCTTGGGCAGGGCCTGGGGCTCACTGATAGTTATGCTCAGCATTTATGAGGCCCCAGTGCTCTCCTCAGCAGCAAAACAAACAAATGAGCAAACAAAGCCCCTTCCCCTACCCCTGACACACTGATGGATGTTGCTCAAGTAGGTCATGTGACTGTTCTGTGAGAGGCGGGCTCCCTAAACTGAGATGAGGAATATTCTTCTGTTTGAGTAAAGGTTCATAGGAGACTTTGACAAGTAGCCCATGCTGAGCACCTCCTGCTGGGACTGTCTGCCCATACCCTCTTGTCTGGTGGAGGTTCTCTGTGACAACCCACATTTTCATCCAGTATGGGCTAAAAATTCACAAGTGAACTTGTTCCTTCTGGCCTTCATTTGCTCACGAAGGTTCTAAGATCATGTAAAATTATTATATGTCTGCTTTTCTTCTGGGACGCTGTCTTTAGTTGAAGAACCTCAGCTTTGAGCGGAAGCTGAGCGAGGAGGCATTTCTTCCCCTGTGCATAACTAGGACCAGCTGAAAACAAGGCCTACCAGTTCTTCTCTTAGCTCTTGAATTGTGTCTCACATCGAAAATGCTCAACCAAGCGTGTGCGGCCATTCTGATATGCTTTCCTTTTCTTGTGGTGAGAACAAAACATTTTACAACTTGAAACAGAAGGAGGTGGAGTCAGGAAGATCAGGACTTCTTCTTGAATCCAGGTCATCTTCTTGAATCAAAGGCTAGCTGCCTGAACTGGACAAGACCCTTTCAAGAAGTCGATGAAACTGCCTTAGGGAATGTGGATGGTGTGCTAATCGCCCTGCACTCAGTCCCTAATACTGGACAAACATGTTTGCCAGAATGTAGAAATGCTGGAGTCTGATGGTTGTTGAATGTTTCCCCCTTGGTACACAACATTCAGCATTTGGGAAGAAGGCAAGTCACTGCCAAGTTTTATTCATTTGAAAGAAATTCAGAGACGGGCGGTGGTGGCGCACGCCTTTAGTCCCAGCACTTGGGAGGCAGACACAGGCAGATTTCTGAGTTCGAGGCCAGCCTGGTCTACAGAGTGAGTTCTAGGACAGCCAGGGCTACACAGAGAAACCCTGTCTTGAAAAACGAAAAAAACAAAACAAAAAAAAACAAAAACCAAAAACCAAAAACCAAAAAACAACAAAAAAACCAAAAAACCAAAAAAGCCCCAAAACTAAACCAAACCAAACCAAACAAAAAACAAACAAAACAAAAAACAAACAAAAAAACAAAACAAAAACGAAAGAAAGACATTCACTCCCCCTGCCAGGCTGTCTCGAGTGCGATGAACTGAGCGTAGCAGCGCTGCTTTGCCGAGGGAGCGCGCTGCTCTCTTTTGCTTGTTTGTGCGGTTTGCACTTTTGGAGACAGGTCTCTTGTAGACCATGCTGGAACTGCCTGGGGCAGGCTAGACCTGGGTCAGGCTAGACCTGGGTCAGGATCCTCTTGGTGCACACTGGAACCACTTAAGAGTGAGTCATTCTTTTAATTTGAAAGTTACTTAGAATTAAAAATGTGAAGAAAACTTAGTGTTTGAGGAAAGGAATCAAGTAAAAAATAAAACCTGGTACTACTTTAGATAAAGTGAGGAGACACGGGCTGTGCACCGGACGACCTACCACTAGAGGGCAGGCCTCTACTGCTGTCTGTTGTTTGGGACTGCCTGTGATTAACAAGGGGAGCGCAGCCTGAAGGGGTGGCCCAGGTAGGTAATCTACGTACTGAGGAGGTGGAGGCAGGGGGATGAGACCCTGACGGAATTGTGTCTCAGAAAAACAAAACAAAAATAATGCATATCATGAATGAGGAAATTGTAAACTGAAATTTCTTCCTTCGACTAAAAACAGATAGAAACTTTCTTAAACTGCAAAGAAGTGTTTTTTTTAAAAGGGAAATTATTAGTTAATATCTGATAGGATATAATGTGTGAATTCTTCCCAGCTGTACACCTGAAACGTTGATTGGCATTTGGATCACGAGACCATTGTAACGTGCTTGTTCTGAGTCTCAATATCCTGGAGAGTCTGGATAACCGGGGAGTGTGAGCCTGGCAGGGTTTATGTGAGAGCCTGGGTAACCTGGGAGTCTGAGCTCGGCAGGGTTTATGGTGACAGCCTGGGTAACCTGGGAGTCTGAGCTCGGCAGGGTTTTTGGTGAGAGTCTGGGTAACCTGGGAGTCTGAGCTTGGCAGGGTTTTTGGTGATGCCACGTTGCAGCACCCGGGCACACTGTGCCCTCCCTCTGCCATTCTTGCTCCAGCTCTACAGCTGAAAACTTGCTCATGTTCTCTTTAATGAGAGAAGAGAGAGTTGAACTGAGGCTTCAGCATGAAGAATCCTGTGGAGTTAGAACACCAGCTCCCCTAACCGAGCTGCCTTTGAATCTACACTGACTCTTCTAGCAGAAAGGACTGGAGTTTGCTTTGGCCAAACTTTAAGTATGTAATTTAAAGATTGTTGTTACATTTATTTAAGTGTGTGTGTGTGTCTGAAAGAGTGAGAGTGAGAGACTGGGAGCAGAGCAGGAACAAAGAGGAAAGGGGCCATGTGCACGTGTGCACGTGAAGGCCTGAAGACAACTTGAGGGGCCTGAGAATTGAACTCACGGCATCAGGTTTGAGAGCAAGTGCCTTTGCCCACTGCCTCCCCCTAAGTGGTTAACTTTATTACTCATAGATTATGTCAGAACACTGACTTGATTCTAGGTTATATGTTTATGTTCAGTTTCATTTTGCTTGGTGTTTTGGCTTATAAGGAAGTTCAAGAAAGTCTCCAAAATGAAATGTTAGGGACACACACATAGACACACACACACTTATATGCACACACACTTAAAAAATGCACACACAAGACACACACACAAACATTTATACAGGTACACAAACACACACAGATACACATATATAGACACAAACACACAGATACACATGTACAGATACATCGACACATACTCCATATATACACATGCATACACACAGACACATACAGACAGACATAGATACACAGACAGACACACACATATGCACATACACAGACACAACCACAGACACACACTCACACGCCCTCACACACACACTTTTTCTTCAGTAGGAAATGTCTTTCAGGTCAGAACCTTCTTGGGTCGGAGCCTGCCATGCCATCCTGCTGGCCTGTTCTCAGCATGTCATGGCTGCCCTGGACCTGCTATAGCCTTCCTACCTCAGCCTCTCTGCTTCTGGAATTAGATGATTACATGTGTGCTCTGCTTAAGGAAAGGCTTTTTAAAAACTTTAAAATCAAAGTTGCTTTTAAAAAAAGGTTTTTATCTTCTATTTTTTTTTTTTTTTGGTTTTTCTGAGACAGGGTCTCTCTGTATAGCCCTGGCTGTCCTGGAACTCACTCTGTAGACTAGGCTGGCCTCGAACTCAGAAATCCACCTGCCTCTGTCTCCCAAGTGCTGGGATTAAAGGTGTGCGCCATCACCGCCCAGCTCTTTATCTTCTATTTTAACTTTAAATGTATTATTCGAGAATATCATTTGTTAATGTGATGTGTTTTTATCCAGTTCACCCCACATCCCCTCCCTTTTAATTCTTCCTGTACTCTACATATAAGCTAAGTTGCCTTCTGGGTCCTTGAACAAGCCCTAATGCTCTTCGCTAATGTTCCCGAGCCTTGGAGTAGTGACTTACTTAAGGCTGAGCACCCAACAGTTGCTTGTTCTCAGAACCTTGGTCACCATACATCTCTGCATTAAGTGCTTTTCATGGAGGGGGAAGCTTCTGATGAAGGTTGAGGTGACACTGTATAAATCTGGGTCCCTGCTGTCCACCGTGCCTTGCCTGCCCCCTCCCTGCTGTCCACCATGCTCTGCTGCCCCCTCCCTGCCCACCATGCCCTCCTGCCCCTCCCTGCCCACCATGCCCTGCCTGCCCCTCCCTGCCCACCATGCCCTGCCTGCCCCTCCCTGCCCACCATGCCCTGCCTGCCCCTCCCTGCCCACCATGCTCTGCCTGCTCCTTCTTCAGAGAGTGATCGAGATTTGATGTCCTGCACAGGATGATTTTATGTCATTTCTTCCTCATTTTCAATATTCCTTACACCAAAATTTATAGATATTTTTCTGTAAATCTAGTCATATTCTCAATGTAGTTATATCTGAGACCTGTGGACCCAGCAACAGGAGGAGGGGAGTGACTAGGTGCCAGCCACAGCCACAGCCTTTGGTGACACAGCGTGGAGCAGGATGTCCCTGAGATGTTCCAACCTCAGCTAATCCAGAATAATTTCATATTTTTGGAATTTAGCTTTTTCTTCACCAGAAGGGAACAGTCATTAAACATATTATATTCAACATGTAAAGCTTGATGATTTTTAATATGAAATACATGGGGAGTATGGCAATAAGTAAATTGAAAAGGTATCTTTCTAAAAACTTCTTTGAGGCAGAGTTTCCCAAATGCATGCTCCAGGTGATGTGCTTCCTATAACTGGATCCCATCTCCTGAAGTTTCAAACATCTCCCACAATAGTGTAAACACTTGGAGACCAAGCCATCAATGCACAAACCTGTGGGGGACATTTTGTATCCACAGAGTATCAGCAGATGTATACAGCATGCTTGGGGGATAGTTTTAAGAACAAATATCATTGTGCTATCAATCTAGGTGACTTCTGAGTTTTTATTTTTTATTTTTTTTATTTTCAATAGATATGTCATTTTAGCTAGTTTTATGTCAACTTGACACAAACTAGAGTCATTTGTGAAGAGGGACTCTCAGTTAAGAAAATGCCCCTAGCAAATTGGCCTGTAGTGCATTTTCTTAATTATTGATTGATGTGGGGAGGCTCAGCCCATTGTGGATGATGGGTACTGGGGTGCTGTAAGAAAGTAGGATGAGCAAGCCAGTAAGTAGCATTCTCCATGGCATTTGGGTCAGTTCCTGCTTCCATGTTCCTGTCCTAGATGAGTTCTTGCCCATAATCTGTAAGAGGAGCAACCTCTTCCCCCTCCAGTTGCTTCTGGCCATGGTGTTTTAGCAGTAGAGACCTTAACTAAGACATATGAGAACTGCCACCACAGGGTAGAATTTAGGGTAGTCACATGTTCCAAATTGATGAAATAGAAGAGGTTACCAGACCTCTTGAGTTCTCCTTTGATTACAATCATTTTCCATTATGCCAGCTGCAGTATGCATACAGGTCAAGCTTGGCAGTAGAGAAAAGTTTGTATGGTTACTTCTGCACAATATTTACCCTTTTGTCACGAATTTTAAGTGTGTAACATAACATTTAAACTACTCAATGTTTGTTATAATCCTCATATCTCAAAATGGTTTTGGCTTTAAACAATTAGTTAAATTCTATAATATTTAATATGAGGCACTTCACTTCTTAACACTTTCCTGGAGACTAGATCTTATAGAACAGGTTGATCTCACATTATCTATGAGCCCAAGGGTATAAAAGTAACATTTATTCACCAGATGGAATTGTCATCTTAGAAACTGAATAAGCCTACTCTCTTCTAGTTGGTTAATTCATTCAACTCAGTTGTTCTGGCCCAAACTACACTCCAAGGTGATTGATGCAAAGTGGCTTCTCTTAGCTTCTGACTGAATTGCTCTGCTTGGCCTCTAACTCTTGACAGTCTGTTCTTATCTTCTGGCTTCTTCAACCTGTCTCTGTAAAACTGCCCCTGATAAAAAATGCCTCTCTTCTCTCTCCCTGTCTCTCTCTCTCTTGTCTTCTCTTTCCTGTTCTGGTCTTGTGTGTGACTTGGGCGTATCTTATCTTTGACTCATTCTGTCAGATCTTTCTCTGATTTATCACTTTGTCTGCCCCTCCTTTAGACGGCACTTTCAGACATGGCTGCTTCCTTCTACAAACTAAATTTACCTGCAGTGTTAAAGGTGTGTAATAAGGGTGTTTCTGTATTCCAGCCAGAGGGATTAAGGTGTGAGGCGTGTCTGGATTCCAACCAGATCATTCACACTTAGAAGGTCTTTGGATGTGACCTCTTGCCAGAGCAACCATGTTGATAGGTTAAAATTTCTTTACACAAGGGTGACCTTGCACTTCCAGCCTTCCTGTTATTTCCCAAGTGCTGGGATTACAGGCATTCACTAACCATGGTGCTGTGCTGGAGGCAGAACCTGAGACACTAACCCTGACCTCTTTTTCTGAGATAGAGTCTTGCCATATATTTTCAGTCACCCTCAAACTTGTGATTCTTTTGCCTCGGAAGACTGATTGCTGGGATTACAGGTGTGCCCCAGCTTTGCCGTCAGCTTCATAATGCTACCTTCTCTGTATGTGGTGTGAAAGTTAATTTGTCTTTAACTTTTCCAAGTACTCTACATTGATTTTTTTTTTTTAAAGGCAAATAGAATCTAAGAAAGGTAGAACTCATCTAGGAAGTCTAATGTCATAGTGCAGACATAATGTGCACGGTGTGGATTGAGAGGTCTGGCCACACACTAGTCCTCTGTTGTCAGTAAGGTGGAAAGAACAAACTGTATAAAGCTCTAGTATGTTCAAAGTATAATTGTCAGTAAAGGAAGTGAACAGAATTTTACCAATGATATATATGAGCATGGTGGGATATTTTTCAAATAATAAAATGACTTCTATAAACTGCTATAGGATTATATTGTCACATAAATAAAAAATTTGTGAATACTTTGGAATAAAAGGCCCGCCAAAGAAAATAGTGAATTGAAGGATAAGGCAGAACTTTTGCCTCATGTTGAGGCAAACTCCAAATAACTTCTCGTGGTCTAAAGTGGAGCCCTTTCTTGTCTGCCAAGGACACATATTAGTAGCCACATGTGGCTATGGAGAGGCTGCTCCCTAAGCCAGCTGGAGTCTTTGATTACTATCTAGAGAGAGAACTGATATGCTCTGATGGGGTGAATGAACAGCCAGAACCCCGCTTTGTTTCTTCTGTGGATGTTACTGCTAGTAAAAGCTAATGCTGTTTCCTCCCTGAGAACCGATGGGTGTTTTGATAGCCCTTGTTTCACCAGTGAGTCATGCCACCCCTTTTCCTAGTGTATATGGTTGAGCTATCAGAGACTAATGTTGAGAAGACCCTGCTGGATGTATAGGTGTTGTGTAACATCGGAGACTTCCCTCATTTGTCCCTTAAGAGTCCATGGTGAAGAGTCAGATCAAGAGGTGTAATGCTGACTCTCATCCTGTGCTGATTTTTTCTTATCATGTATATAACATTTATACAATCTCTGATCTATGGCCTATAAGACAATATTACTTTTAAATAGCATAAATAGTTTAACTTTCTTTTTTTAAAATTTTTTTCTTTTTTCTTTTTTTTTTTTTAAGATTTATTTATTTTATGTGTATGAGAACACTGTAACTGTACAGATGGCCGTGAGCCATCATGTGTGTGGCTGGAAATAACTATTTATTATATGTATTATGCTACACAAACCCTTTTGTTCCCAAGGGCTCTAAAGACAGAACCATGTAGTCTTCAAATTAAGTGATATGATTACTTGCAGTTGTTATATTTTGTAAAGTGTGAATACTGAGTATTTCTCTATACACTCTTGCATTCTGTTCTTAAGGATGGGCAGGGGGGTGGGGGATGGGGGGGCAGGAGGAGAGTAAAACGATGATCTGAAACTTCTTGGTGTGTTTGAAGAATAACAACAAAAATCCTAACTTGTTTCTTGTGGCTGAATGCGATGATAGTGAAGTCCTTGCCAGCACTGCCTTTGACAGTGTGGTTGAATGTCGTGGCCCTGAGTAGATGTGGGGGTTCATATTATTGCAGTTATTAAGCCTAATGATGTGGTAGAATACAGGGGCCGTAGCCTAGCTATTTCGGAGCCAGAAAATGTTAGCAATTTATAGAAACCTTGTCTTAAAAAAGTGGTAGTTTCCTTTCTTCTTTGCCCCCTTCAGCCCCTTTGAGACAGGATTTCACTGTGTCTTAGTCACTGTTCTATTGCTGTGAAGAGACACCATGACTAAGGTAACTACTCTTATAAGAGAGAGCATTTAATTGGGGGCTTGCTTACAGTTTTAGAGATTTAGGCCATTATCATCATGGTGGGAGTGCAGTGGCACACTTGGAACTGGAGAAGGAGCTGAGCATGCGCGCGCATGCGCGCGCGCGCGCGCGCGCGCGCGCACACACACACACACACACACAGAAAGAGAGGCAGAGATAGAGAGTCAGAGAGACACACACAGAGAGACAGACACAGAGACAGACAGACAAGGCTTGGTATGGACTTTTGAAACTGCAAACATTTTTCCTGTGACACATCTCCTCCAACAATATAGGACCTATGGGACCATTCTTATTCAAATCACTACACACTATATATCCCAAGTTGGCCTAGAACTCTATGTTTCCTAGACTACTCTTGAACTTGTGGCCACCCTTCTATCTCATTCTTCCAGTGCCAGGATTACAAATGTGTGCCATCAAGCCAAGTCAAATTGGTAGTTTTGGTCGGATTTGACAATTTAAAATCTACACATTTTTTTTTTCATGTTGTGTTATTGAATTGGGAAGGCTAAATGACTCAAGTGACATTGTGATATACGGAGTTCCAGTGATCTGGTGCACACTCTAATCCCAGCACTCAGGAGGCTGACATGAGAGGATCATGGGTTTGAAGTCAGCATGTACTACACAGTGAGACTCTGCAGGTACAGAAATAGGAAAAGAAGAAGGAAAGAGGGAAGGAGGGAAGAAAGGAAGGAAGGAGGATGGAAGATGTCATGAAGGAAGAAAGAAGACAAAGGAAGGGAAAGGAAGAGAAAAGAGAAGGAAAAGAAAACATTACTGGTCTGGATGTGTGTGTAGCTGTCTTTGCTACTTTGTGGATTTTTCTCTCTTCCACATTTTTCTACCTGCTTCCTTCCACCCTTCCAACTCCTAATACTAGGTAGGAGAGAAAAAGGATAGAGGAGAAAGGAAAGAGATCCCTGAATAAAATCAGGGATTGGAAAGGGGAAGGCAGTATTGTTAGACTACTTTCTGCTTATTAGAGGTGTTGAGTTCCTTGGGGCAAGTTTGATCTTTGCAGTCAGAATATCTACTTTCTTCTTCTTGTTCCTTTTTTTGTGCATGACCACTTAACAAACCACAAACAACAGCAGCCAACAACCAGCAACAACTCACCAACCCATCTACCAACAACCAACATCACTTCTTGTAGTCCTAGCATTTATATACCATATAAAAGTCCCCATAATTCCAAATGTCACATAATTGAAGAAACTATCTGCAGTTTGCAGAATCACACCTAACCAGAGCATGAGGCAAATCATAGTCAGCTGCTGTGGACAATCTGAAGCAGCCCATAGCCCATTAAAACAAAAACATTCTTATAATCTCTCTCTCTCTCTTTCTTTCTCTCTCTCTCTCCTTCTGTATGTGTGTGTGTGTGTGTTTAAAGAAACCCAGATCCCAAGAGTGTCACTCTAGGTGTGGCTCAGTGGAAGAGCCTGTGCCTAGCATTCCTGAGCAGGGCCCTGGCTCAGTTCTCATCCTGTCAGTTCCTTAGTCCCCTGAGGAAAGGAGATGCATATATAAAAATTAAGGAGATAATCTTCAGATTTAGAATGATCTCTAATTTGGGGCAAATATGAACGAAGCTGCTGTAGATATTCCAATCCTGATTCTTATTACCATTATAAAATATTGCCCAAAGTATTAAGACTAGAATTCTAGTAATAAGCATACTTTATGTGGAAGAATGATATTATATATGTTTAGTCTTTATACTTTTAAAACAAAAATGTATGCTTATTTTATCACTTCTGGCTAATTTGAAATATCAGAAATGGTTAAGCTGGGTATATTAAATGTCTTGTATATTGTCTTAATATATGATTTTTTAAAAATATAAGTTAAAAATGAGTTCACAATAGAGAGGTGGCCCTGTGGGTAAAGAGCTATGCAAGGACCTGAGTTCCTATCCCCAGATACCGGTAAAGCTATGTATGGTGGTGTGGATGTGTGATTCTAGTGCTTCTGAGATGGGAGATCCTTTGAAGCTGCTGAGTGGGCTAGCCTGGTCTTCATAGTGGTGGGCAATCAAGAGAGACCCTGTCTCATCCTGTCTTGAGCAAGATGGAAGGCAAGGACGGACACTTGAGGTTTCCTTTGACCTCCACACTCTCAGACACACACACACACATACACACACATACACACACACACACACACACACACACACACACAAATCTTTTAAGTCAGTGTTTCCAGATTTTGGCTGAAATGAGGTAGTGTTGTTTAAGGTGGAAACGATAACAGAGGTATTCCTAAATCTAATTTGGAAAGTTGCGTTCATGACGTTAGGGACTGTGAACATAGTCTGAGTGGAAAATTAGGATTTTGTATGGCTGTTTGCAGCTGCTTGATCAAGTCCTAGTATAGCTCATTGTTCTAAAGATGGCATTTGTTGAAAGTTTTGGAAGGCAGAAGTATATGAAAATCAACAGTTTCTAAAGTAGTACAAACTGATCTTAATAATCTATCATGTTTCATTTACTGAAGGGAATACATAAAAATAAGAGGGAAAAGGAACAAAACAGTTTAGATGAAAAGCCTCGTGGGGCAGGAGGAGTCTGGGCTGACTAAAAAGAACTGCTCTTTTTTCTTTTTTCTCAACAATCTGTCCAAATTCGTTTCACTCTCATTATATATCTAGCCGGAGGCAAAGCACGGAGTCTTATAACAAAGAGGGTGTTATGAGGAGGTCTCTTTTCCACAATGAAGCCTAACATATGTGTAAATCTTGCAACCTTGTAACAGGAAACTTTATAATAAGGGAGGACTGTGCTGAGCTTTTCCACAATTTTGGAAGAATGAATTTTATTAGGTGTTAGACAAAGAAATTATCAACTGAATTTTATGCTGCAAGGCTGAGAGATTTGTTGTGACTGTTTCAGACCCTGGCAGTGGCTTTATATGGCCCAGGTATATTAGGAACAGGGCCTCACATTATTAATATGTCTACTGTCGCTAGTGTTCAAAAGGATATGAAGTTAAACTTTTGCTGTTCCATGAAAAGTTATTCCAAATTCTGTTATTCTGTGGTTTTCTCAGCAGTATCAGGCTGTTCCTGATTGATCAACACATAATATAGTTTGGGACTCAGTCAATGGTTCTTTTCTTTCTGAATGATGGTGACAAATTCTTTTGAAACTTAGGAAATTGGCTCCATCATTCACCTGTTTCTTTCTCTGCCTTTCCCACCTCGGCTCCTGAAAACCACATTGTCGTCTTGGTAGCGTGCAGAGTAGAGCGACTACGGGAAGGGTGCTTACTAATCATCTTGGGATGAGTGTAAGCGTGGCAGATGAGGGCAGCTGGGAGGCGTAGTGCTTTGCTTGGTTAATGAAGACTCTAAAATTAAGGTGCCCTTAATTTATTAATATACCTGAGATGTATTTCTTGTAGATTTCCCCTGGTTTCAAGATTACCTGGCAATAGCCATTTGTCTGGATTTTAAAGGCCGATATATCATGGCATTCTCAGAATATATATAGTATTGGGCAGTTGGGCAAGTTGTATCTCAATAGCCACTGTAAAGCAAGTTAGACGTGTGGAAGTCAGTCCCCTACTCTATGTCTTGTTAGCAGGTTTTTATTTTATTTTGCTTTTTCAATCTCTTCTTTTCCTACTTGAAAGTTGCTATGTGTCACACACATTCATGTATGATTTCGATGATGATGGGGGGTTTAAGGACACTGTCTAATATGGCTTGTTTCTACTGCAGGGCTAAACTTAGTAGCAGATGAGATAGTAGATGGAGAGATATAATATTAACAAACTGATATCAGCAAAACACACTGTCATCATCTCTCTCCTTCACTTCCTCCTTCTCTCTACCTTTCCCCATTTTATCTACATGGCCTTATTATGTAGCCCAGGCTTGTCTTGAACTCATGACCTTCCTGCCTCAGCCTACTCAGTGATGGAATTATAGCTATACTTGGCCATGTCTAACATTAACTTTATTTATTTATTTTTCTGACGGTTAAATCCTTAGCTCTAAATAATATCATGATGTGTAGATTTTGTTTCTTGATATAACACAATGATGAAGTGTGTGTATGAGCATGAGTGTATGAATGTGTGTGAGTGTATGAGCATGTGTGTGTGTGTGAATGAGTATGAGTGAGTGTGTGAGTGTATGTATGATTGTGTGTGTGAGTATGAGTGTGTATATATGTGAGTGTGAGTGTGTGTGTATGTATGTGTGTGAGTATGTGAGTGCATGTCTGATTGTGAGTGTGTGAGTGTGTGAGCGTGTGTGTGTGTATGTGTGAGAGTGAGTGTTTGAGTGTGTATGTGAGTGTGTGTATGTACGTGTGTGTGTGTGTGTGTGTGTGTGTGTGTGTGTGTGTGTACATGTACCATAATGTTCTGAGAGGTTAAAGTTTTCAAACTGTACTGTGGGAACTTTGCAGTTAGTTGAACTCAATGGGAGACTAGCTCCCAGGACTTAGAAGAATGAGAAGCTAGCTCCAGGAACATAGAAGAATGGGAGACCAGCTCCCAGAACATAGAAGAATGGGAGACCAGCTCCCAGGACATAGAAGAATGGGAGACCAGCTCCCAGGACATAGAAGAATGGGAGACCAGCTCCCAGAGCTTAGAGATTGGAGCGGCCTGGCAAGAGAAAAGAAAAATGAGGTAACAAACAATTGCCAGGTGGCTAACCTGGTTCTGAACCCTAGCACAAGCCAGCTCCAATCAGAGACTACCCCATACTTTCCCCTGCCTTAGTTTCCCCTTTTTCCTAGCAACTGTGTGGGTATAAAAACCTGTTTAAATTTTTGCTTGGTGCCAGACTCCTCTACCCCTGCAAGGGATATGAGTCTCGCCCCAGCTAGCTGGAATAAAAAAGCCTCTTGCAGATTGCATCAGGTCCGTGTCTTAGTGGTGTGTGGGGTCGTCACTCCCGGGATTTGAGTGTGGGGGTCCCTCCGGGAATCTCACAGTTCCTGTAGAGGTAAGAGGACAACTTTTGGGAGTCAGTGTTTTCCCACTGTGGGTTCTGGGAATTGAACTCAGGTTGTCAGGTTACAGTAAGTGCTTCAACCTCCTTAACCACCAAAGCAGTAGCCCCCCCACTTCCTCCAAGCCCCCACTCCCCTTCTGCCCCCCCCAGCCCCTCCTTGATAATCTTGACTGATACCTTGTTAGGCTGGGAAACATCTAGCAGCTGAGAGATGTCCATTCTGATGTCTGTGACGATCTTTCCAGAGATGAATAATAGGTGAAGAAGAAAGTCCCACCCTGAGTGTAGGTGTCACTGGGCGCCAGGCTGGAGTCAAAGGGGAAGGGGGAGCCATTGTTTGTTCTTTACTATACTTAGAGTTCTGCTGCGTCATTGTGTCAATTTTAGAACATTTCACTCCACTGGATAAACTGTCCTCAGTAACTGCAGTCACTCTATGGCACTACTAGTCCCCTTTACAGTCGACATAAATAGTAATGATGCGGGATGGCATATTTCAAACTGTCTTGTTTTATTTCATGACAGTTTTCACTTATGTGGATACTCACACTGCATTAATGCATTCATCGGCTAATGGACAGTTAGTGTTTTCTAACTGTTGTGTTTAATGCAGGGTCTCATCGTATATCCCATGCCAGTCTGGAAACTTCTCTGTGGCCCCAAGCTGGCTTTGGTGAAGAAAATTGAACTACTCTATTGTTTGATTCTGAGACTGACTGAGGTTTATAGATGGCAGCATTGTGTGGTGTTGTCTGAATGACTGATACATAGTTAATGAACCAGGATGTAGTGTTTGGAAAGAGATATGTGCCCCCTCTGTGTGTATGTTTGTGTATACACGGACATATATCAAATGAAACAATTTTTTGACAAAATGATTAATTAAATATGTGACTGGTAACTTCCTATCAGTAAATGTGAAGTGATTATATTCATTGAGAAATAAATTAATCTCCATTGCTACCTGGTTTGATATATAAAAACTGCCATGAAATAGATTAGACCTTAATGTAAAATCTAACATTTTAAGACTTACAGAATAAAATAGAAAATCTTTATGGCCTATTTTTTTTTTTTTAGGACATAATTATTAAGTATAAAAGAAAATAATGAATTGGCAAAATTGAAACTTTCTAATTTTCACAAGATGACAGCAAAGGTCTAAAAAACAAGTCTCAGGCAAGGAGACAACATTCATGGTGCAGATAGCTAAGTATGTCCTGTGTTGGGTGTGCACATGTGGACGGGAATGTAGTGCTTGAGGAGTCCAGAAGAGGGCGTTGGCGCTGGAGCTGGAGCTACAGGTGGCTGTAAGGTGCTGGGTGTGGGAGCTAACAGTCTAACTTGAGTCCTCTTCAAAAGCAGTATGTGGTCTTAACCTTTGGGCCCTCTCCCCAGCATCTGTAAAGAGTTCTTATAACCCAATAACAATAAAACAATCAGCTCAAATTGTAAAGATGGGTGGTGTCTTAGCGTTAGTATTGTGTAGAAACGCCATGACCAAAAGCAACTTGGGGAGGAAAGGGTTAATAGGCTTACATATCCTGAGTCACAGTTCACTGAGGGCAGCCCAGGCAGGAAGTGGGAACTGGTGTAGAGGCTATGAAGCATGCTGCTTAGTTGCTTACTCAGGCTGCTTTCTTATAAACCCAGGACCACTAGCCCAGGGCTTGTCCACCTGTAATCAGCAGAGGTTTCCTACACCAATTACTAATTAAGAAAATGCCCTACTAAGGGCTTGCCTATAGCTAAGTCTTATGGAGGCATCTCAGTTGAGATTCCCTCCTCTCAGGTGACTCTAGGTTGTGCCATATTGACATAAAAACTATCCAAGACACATGGACAAATATTTGATGCCCTCTTTTGAAGATGTGGTCTAATAGAGACATGAAAAGATGCTCAGCATCATCGTACCTCAGGGAAATTAAACTAAAGCCATCAGAGATAGTTCTGTACACCCAGCAGAAAGCTTAAGAAGAGTAAAGTATCTAAGTTCAGTTGCTAGCTGACTATGAGGCTGTGATGACTTCGTATTGTGTTCTCACATGGAAAGCCAGGGCATTTCACAAACCTCTCTGACTCGGCAATAGGCTTTGTAAGGTGGGCATAGGGCCGGAGATACTCTAGGCAGGATCTCTATTCTTAGGGGTGCTGTCTCTCTCCACCTGCTTATAAGGTGGCAACAAGGTCTCCACTGCCAGTGCTGTGTGAGCCGGTGCGTGGTGACCGTGCGCTCAGCCTGATGCCCACATAGCTCTCATAGCCCCCAGTGCCTTCTCAGTCTCTGTAAGGAAGAAGCAGGCTAGGAGCACTTCCTTTACAGCATGCACAGATGGCAGCCGAGTTTTTGAGCTCCAGGGTGCAGCTTTGGTTAGATTATGTTCTGGAGCCTTAGTGAGAACTCTCAAGCAGAAAGCATACTTAGCAGTGTGTTTGTTAAACAGCGAAATGCATGGTCATGATTTAGTTTATCCTCGTGTAATAGAATTCTGGAGGATTCTTGCTTTCCTTGGTGTGGATTAGAGCCTACGCTCACTTAGACCTTTCATTCATGTAATATGAATGAAAGACAAGCAGAAGCACGCCTACAAATTTATTCTTAATCCTTTTTGTTAGGTTGGTTTTTTGAGATGGCGTTTCCCTATGTAGCCCCAGTTGTCCTGGAACTTGCTCTGTAGAACAGGTTGGCCCCGAACTCATGCAGATCTGCCTGCTTCTCCCTCCTGAGTGTTGGGACCAAAGGTGTACACCACCACTGCCTGTTAATGATTGAGATTTTGTTGCAGTTTTAAAGGCTTATTATTTTTAATGTGTGTGCACCTGTGTGAGTGTATGTGTGCCACCTTTGTACACTTCTATGGAGGCTGGAAGAACGCATTGTTTTCCTTGGGATTTTTACTATGTACAGGGTTACTTAAATACCTGTTTTTATCAGATATACTTGGAAACCTTGCTTTTGAAAAGGCCATTGCTGTGAGAATGTTAGCTGTGAGTCGGTGAGAAGATGCTTGATGCTTTCCTTTCAGGAAATGTGTTAGTTTGATGAAATATGCTGTCTCTGTTCTAAAAACAATCCACTGGCTCCTGTATGAGTTAGTTACTTGCTAATTTTTGCAGATCCACACTTTGTGTTAATTGTTCAGAAGTGATGTGGCTGTCCTTCCTTGTGGTTACCATGTGTTAAGTTTACCCACCCACCCTCCATCCCTTCCTCTCTCCTTCCCTCCCTTCTCTTCCTCCCTCCCTCTCTTCCCTTCCTTCCCCCCTCTTTTCTTCCTCCTCCCTTTCTCCCCTTCTTTCCCCTTCCTCCCTTCACCTCCTCTCTTTCTTTTCAGACATGTCTCATGTAGTTCAGGCTGGCCTCAAGCTCATGTAGCTGAGGATAACCCTCAGATTTTAGAGTCTCCTGGGACTTACCCTTGGGAGAATGTAGGGTTTATTCCTTAGCTATCTGGTGTTTAGAGTCTTACTGCTAAACCTGGAGAGAGCTCTAAGTGCACAGTTGGGTGAGTATCTCTGCATGTGAAAGTAGGTATCCAGCTAGTTAAGTCCCACCACCTTGGATGGTGTCCAGGAAATGCTACCCTAGAGTGTTTTAAGCTCAAGGACTTTGAGAAAACAGCAGAAGCAAGGACGGTCCTTAGCACTCTCCTGTAGCCTTTAATCTGAGCCCTTGACCTCCCTTCAAGCCATTGCAGGATGCTCCTACGATAGATGCGTTCCTTGTCACTGTCCCGGTATAGCCTGTTTGCTGTACCATAGCTCTTCGCGCTGTTGACCCTCACTTCTCCCAGCACAGAAACATGCAGATTAGTGTTTTAGTTTACTGTTGTCAATTGCTTAGTTGTTGCTCTCTCATTTTCCTTTTTTTAATATTTATTTATTATTTGTAAGTACACTGTAGCTGTCTTCAGACACTCCAGAAGAGGGAGTCAGATCTCGTTATGGATGGTTGTGAGCCACCATGTGGTTGCTGGGAATTGAACTCAGGACCTTTGGAAGAGCAGTCTGTGCTCTTAACCACTGAGCCATCTCTCCAGCCCTGCTCTCTCATTTTCTTATGAAGGCTTCAATGTCATGCAAATCCTAAATCTGTTTTTTTCTGTTGTTTATTATGCCTCTCAGTATTATGCCATACAGCTGTTAGACCATGTGGGGTGTCTGGGGCAGGAGTTCCTCAGGCAGGGGCCTGGCCACTTGCAACCCTTAAAGATTTACAGAGTTTACAAAGGGAGTATCTTCCCTGCCTCTGAGTTGGCATGAGAGCCATCAATAGGCACCTTCAGAGCACCCAAGTGTTTGATTGAGAAAAGATCCCAGCAACAAAATTTTTAGTAAAAAACATGATTGAGAAAATATCATTTAAGCACATTAAAACTGGAGAGAAATTGTGGTCCTCAAAGGAAAGATTAACTATTGTAGAGTTTATTTTATATATATCTCCAATATTATATATATATAATTATATATAAATATATATGTAGATATGTGTAAATATATCCAATAAAAATTCAATGAATTCCCAGCACTCAAGAGGCAGAGAGGTAGGTGGATCTCTGAGGTTAGCCTGGTCTAGAGGAGTGAGTTCCAGGACAGCCAGTGTAGGGTAAAAGGACAAAGGAAAAAACCCCAACCCCAACTTGACCTGGAGACTAGAGCTAAAGGAAAGAACAACCTGACCTGACTTTACCCCAAACTGAAGACCAGAGTTTGCGACAGACTCACACCGGGTTTAAGATCAGGCCACAGAATCTCTCCAATCTATCCAGGCATAGCCTGTTTGCTATCTCATCGCTCTTCACACTGTTGACCCTCACTTAGCCCAGGCCACTCTGAAGAGCTTTGCTGCCTAAGAAATTCTATATAAATCCTGCCTTCTGCTCAGTTCCCTCCTGCTTCTCACCTGAGCAGAGGCAGCCCCCCCATCCTGGGTCTCATCCCCTCATAATTGTCTTGTGTGTGGTTTGTTGTGGGGGTGGTGACAGTGCTAACTGTGATATTCCTTGGCTCCTGACTGCCAGGGTACCTTTCCATCCAAGCTGTAACACGTACAGATATTTAGAAAGTTTATTTTTAGAAGTTGCGGCAATGCTAGACATTTGGACAACACATAGGTGTTGATATTTGTGTGTGTGTGTGTGTGTGTGTGTGTGTGTGCGCGCGCGCGTGCGTGGTGTCCTTGGTGACTCAGATCCTGTCATCCTGACAATCTGTCTTAAACATCACACAAGGGATGAACCCATCACTGGCTAATGAACAACCTCTGCATCAGTTCTTGTCATTTGAAGATGAGCGTTGTGGTTGGTGCCACAGAAATTTATCCTCAAGTCTGCAAGAGGCTTCAGAATGCATCTAGTACCTATTAGTCCATATTCGTGCTTAGGATATGGATTCTTATGGCTTAAATATTCTAAACAGCACTGATTACTTTCCCTCCCACTCACCTGCTTGCTGAAATGAATTACATGTGCATTTCCCCCTCACGCTTGCTGGTGCCAACATGAGACACAACAGAAATTACAGGAGCTAGGTGAGCAGAACGATTCAGGCTGGGGGTAGTTCAGGGATAGAACACTTCCCCAGGTCTTAAGGTCCTCAGTCGATCCTCAGCACTGCCCCCCAGCTCTGGAATAGTTTTGTCATATACACATATGTATGTATGATTCTAATTGCCAACTGGACACAGTGCAGAATCACCTTGTTGATCAGCCTGGCTTGTATGCATGTCTCTGGGTGCGTGTGTATCTCTATTACATTCATTGATGTGGGATGATCCAACCTGACATCAGGCACCGTTCCCTGGGTTTTGTGTTGTGGACTTATGAAGCTGGGCGGAAGCATGCCCCTCTGCTCACTGATGTGACCAGATGCTCCACGCTCCTGCTGCCCTGACTCCCCACTGTGGTGGGTATGCCCACGAAGGGTGAACCGAGATAGACTCTCCTCTCCCAGGCCTTTGTAGGGGTGATCCCTCATCACAACCCCAGCCGCAGCACTACTCTAGCGCCATCTTCCTTGAGACTCCTACGCCATGAGAGCGAAGTGGCGGAAGAAGAGAATGCGCAGGCTGAAGCGCAAGAGAAGAAAGATGAGGCAGAGGTCCAAGTAAGCCAGTTTGTGCACCCACGAAGCCCGCAGAACCAGAAGTAAGGGATGCTGAGGGCCAAGACATCGGAATAAGTTGTTGGGCTGTGTGCTGCTGTCGGTAATAAGTCTCCGTAGACCTGGAACGTCACCTCGCCGAGATCATCTGGGAAAATGACTGCTTCTCTTACAACCAAAACTGGACCTTTGGCATTCTGGACTAGTTCTGTTCTCTTGTGGCCAAGTGTAACTCGTGTACAATAAATCCTCTTGCTGTCAGCTGAAGAATCAAAAAAAAAAAAAAAAAAAAAAAAAAAAAAAAAAAAAAAAAAGAAATAACGATTATGCCGTTTTCACTTTTGTTTTCTACTGACAATTTTTTTCTCTTACAGACTTCCTGCTTTAGGAAATCAACACAAAGGGGGGGCATTTTAAAATGAAATTGTTGAGTGCTGAGCCCTGCACTAGCAGGGGAAACGTCATCCTTACCATCTGTAGTTCATTGTTCCTGGTTTCCTTAGCCTTTCCTATTGAGGATGGAAGTGTTTGACTAACACTTCTAAACACTTCTAAAGACTACACTAAAAATAGAATGGTTCTTCCACTTGTGGGATTCTTTCTCATTAGTAATATGCAGTTTATTGATTCTGAAATCTAGACCACAGTCTGTCCTTGCAAAAGATAGAGTAGAACTTTATGTTTTTGGTTTTCCATGGAAAACATTACTATCTATCTATATAAAGGAAAATAGTTATGTAGCTATGACTAGCCTGGGATGGATGATCCTTCTGCCTCTGCCTCTCGAGTCCTGGGAGTGCAGATATGTGTAATCGTGTAGAAGTACATACCTCACTGTAGAATTCTCTTGCATACTGATGCTTCATAGCATTTTCCTTAAAAGGCTTATTTTCTGTATGTGAGAAAGAGAATTGCAAAGGATTGCCATAGTTTTCAGTGATTTTCGTGTTGGACAGTTGCCATTTCTACTTACACGAGAGCTATTTGTGAACCACTGTGGACCAACCTTTGAGAATAGAAGAGATCATTAAAGGCTTACAGCTTCTTTAGCATTATTATTAGTTACTTATGGACTCCATACTGTGCTCATAATGAACACATATTCTAATTGCATTTTCATACAGAATAATGTGTATAATTTTAGCATGCCACAGTATTACTAGTATTTAAGCACTTGGTCTTTAGAAGGAGCACTTGCTAGCTGAGAGACACTCTGCAGCCTGTGCTGGAGACCATGTTGAGTGCTCTGAGCGGTTCCAGCTGACCTGCGGAGGATCACGGTTGGTTACGTTTCCACTTTGCACATGTCTTCCCAGAGCCAGCTGGCTGCAGTTTGCCTTTTAAAATGGACATTTCTGGCTGAGCTTTTAAGACTGTATTTTAAAACGTAAAGCATAAAATACCCAGTGTTCACTGCTTGTACATTAAAAGCACATGTCAAAAGAAACAAAATCAACTGAAAAAAGACTACAGGATACACATTAAATTTTGTGTAGAATTACAATTCTGTTTGTAGTAGGTTTAAAAGTCATTAGTGTAATATAGAGTAGAGTAAGCCAGCCTCACCAAAAAAAAAAAAAATTTAGAATTGAATTCAAATGTTACAGGGGAGAATACACTGTGGTAGCTTGAGAAAGGATTTGATGTTCCTCATACTGATGTTGAGTATGAGCCCTTGCTTTGCTGATGACTAACTCTATGTGAAACCCTCACACTTAGCTGTATGATTGCATAGGGATATTGCCATTGCCATGTAAACTGTTATTTAGGACTGGCTTAAGCTCCTGGGAAGAAGTCATGTCTGTGCCTTCAGCATATTACTTTTAGAGTATATAGTAACTGAACAGGCCACACTGGACCTAATGAACCACATATGGCCCTGGGAGGTGTGTGAGGGCTCAGCAATGGTTGCACAGACCTTTTGATGAGGATTTTCTGTGGCTTCTCTTACGAAGTCTGCTCAGTCCTGTTAATGGTACAAGATAAAGGCGTGTCCTGGAAAGAAGCCAGTGAAGAAACAAACGGGAGCTCTTTGCAGCCTCTGCTCTTAGCATTTAGTTGTGAGCATCCCTGAAAATGTTGATGTCATTTGAACGAAGTGGACTTGTATCGTGAAGGGATCCAGCAGAAAAGCCAGGGGGAGTGTTAGTCACACCACTGCAGAAATCAGTCTCTGACAGAAAAAGAATTGGGTTGACCAGAAGTACAAAGGAGCTGGTTGCCACTCACACAGAACTTAGATCGGCGTGAGGTCTGTGGGTGTGCACATCCCATGTCTTCCTGTGGGGGAAGTGGCTCTCTGTGGGACCTGTGGACATCTGCCTTGGTCAGTATTTCAGGTGCAGGAAGATGACTTAATCTTTGAAGGAAATGAAATTGAACTTGTTTCAAATTCAGCTACTTTGTTTCCACAAGCCATAGTGATTAATAAGGATATTGAAAAGTTTGGGTAGTGTCTGTGACGCTAAACAGGAACAATTTCTCAGGCCGATGAATGTGGTCTGAGCTGCATAGCCATAGAAATAAAGTTCAGAACTATAGGATTAGTTTGTGATGTTTTGATGATTCAGTAACAGAGTTCCGGGTACTGGGGCAGAAAGCCACACTGGTTGAGTGCTCACTGGTGCTGTGCACAATGTGGCTGTTCAGTAGGCCTCATGTGATCAACTGCGTTGGCAGGAACTTGCTATGTACACTAGGATGGTCTTGAACTCACAGGGATCACCTGCCCCTGCCTTTGATTAAAGGCATACTCTCTGGTGAGTTTACTGTGTTTTTTTTTTTTTTTT
>NW_022196906.1:16750148-16756260 GCF_008632895.1 Mastomys coucha
TTTTGTTGTTGTTGTTGTTGTTGTAGTGTGGAAGAATGTGATGTATTCCTCTGGGATGTGTTATTTACCTAGCAAGCATTAGCCACTTCCCATGTTCACACATTCTCATTTACATGTAATCTTATGTACTAACTGTGGTAAGCATGAAGGCTGGTGTCCTGCTTGTGCAGTTTCTGTACAGTGGTAGTAACAATGTAACAAGCACAGCTCTGCGAGTTTGGAGAGCTCACCTGGGTAAGGCCAGGGGTAGAGAAGCCAAGTCTTACAACTACAAAAGTAAAGCTGTGTGCTTGTTCGGAAGTATAAGAATCTAGTGTTTCTTAGAATCTGAGCACTGTAGTTGTGCATACCAGGGTCCTTGGCTCAGAGTGTCTGGCAGCTGATGTTTCCCAGGTGCCACGACTGGGGTTTCTTACAGGGTCCCTTGTTCCTCGGGACGATGGGTTCTGGCCAGGTGTGTACGGGATTCGGCTTTGACAAACAGACTCAACACAAGTAGTGTGGGATCTGAGTGTATTTCTCAAAAATGACATAAGGCTTTTACAATCATTGTAAAAGAGAAATGAAAAATGTGGCAGTTCAGTAGTCGAGGTACATCTGAGGCCATCTAAAACACACTGGGTCTAAAACAGCAGCTATCTCCTCTGGACTGGCGCAGCACCCCGGGGCTCTGAGAACGCTCGGGCTGCATGGGCCTGGCTGGGGCCCGGCCGGAGTGGGGGGGTGAGGGGGGGCCTGCGAGGGTAGAGGCTTGAATCTCGAATGCTCACTCTCTTGAATCTCAACTGGTGCTGAACCCCCCCGGGCCCAAGCACTCTGGGCCCGGGGGACTACGGACTGCATGAATCTAAGTCCTAGTCCACCTAAATTCTGGTTCTAGACCGAGTGCGAACGAGTCCGAATGCTGAAATGCAGACTGCTGAATCTAGAGTGCTGAAGACTGTCTTTCACACACACTCTGCTCAAGGTCCCGCCCATCCTAGGTAAAACCGCCCACTATGCTAATCTTTTGGGCAAGTACAGACATATCTCTTGCTAATTCCTAGGAGTGGTTCAGCTGTAGTACATGACTGAGAATGAGGATTTTACTTGACCTTGTCCTGGGATAAGCCTTCCATTCTGCAAACTTCAGTGCCCTACCCACAGTGCTGGAGGCAATTAGTCTGGGTGGGTAAATTCCAAGCCAAGGTTTGGAATTTTGGATCTAAGATGTTGGAACATTGGTGAAGGTCAGACAGCAATGTCCAATTTTGTCCAGCTGTAAATAAATCATATCTTGGTGGGCACCTAGCACGAGTTTGTAAGGACATATCTGGGCTACCTCTGAGTTAGGGGTGCCAGGAGACAATGCGGGGGCAGGAAACTGACTTTCCTTGAAGTTTTCCCCTCAAATACTGCTGTCACGCAAAGTCTGCGTGGCAATTCCCTCTCTTTTACTATTTTTCAGACGAAGCTCCACAATGTCTTGCCTCATTGTGGCTAGGGATCTCAGAAGAACTCTAAAGGCAAATGGAAGCACAATAATTGGTATTAAAACAATTCCAGTAATAACAGCAAGCAAGATTATATACTGAACCCAATCTAAAGGGTTTAATGTGCTTAAATTATTTTTAATTCACTGGCCAATTCATCAATGTTCCAAGTATCCAAATGACTTTTGCTACTATCTGAAATTTCTGCCTTCAATTGTCCCATATGAGAAATATCTGAATCCTTCAATACTCCCTACAGATGAGCCTTAGTCTACTGAAATGATGTATGACACTTAGTGGCTAACCTAACTTACAAACATCATAGCATATGGATAAGAGACACAAGAAAAATTCATATTAGCAGCAATAAGTCCAAACAAATGTGGCTGAACAGCAGCAGCGTTAGCGTTTCTCGTTGTTGTAGTCTGTGGTGGATGTCTGCTTCTCTTGTTTTTCTGTCAACGTCTGCTTTCTCTGTTTTCCTTTTTTCCCAGTGAGTCTTTGTGATCAGGAGTAGGGCGGATGGACCAGTCTTTCTGGGATCAAGATTGGAAATTCTGCATTCTGTGGAAAAAACACTTCCCTCTTCCCACAACAACTACCCTTTTTCCTCTCTAACTAAAGACCTGCCCCAATTTTCCTGTTTCCCCCTTCAAATCTCTTGAGTTTCAGACATACAGTAAGTACAGCTGTCAGTGTAAATTGAACGAATATGCTAATAATAGTTAGATTATAAGATGTATTTCATTTAAAAGTATACATGCACGTGTGTAGCTCTGTGCGTACTAGAGGCTAGAGGCCTCCTGTCCCTCTGGACCTCAGGTCACAGCTGGTTTAAGTCATCCATGCTGGAAAAACTCAGGGCCTCTGCAAGAAATCTTAACCATGGAACTATCTCCCCAGCCAACCTAATTTGTCTTACTACTTTAAGTTTCTTCCTGATATTTTAGAGTTTGAATACTAGAAATTTTGTTATAGCAGATATGATGTTGGTAAGAAAAATTACAACAAATGAAGGAGCTGCTGTTTATGTGTGTCACTGCACGCCTAATCCAGTGCCACTTACCTGACACAATCCAGTAATTATTATTTTATTAACAAGTAAAATATAACTGAGGCAGATAAAAAAAAACAGTGCATAAGAACAGAACCACCAAACTCTGTGAACTCTATGAAAAATTATATAATGTATCTCAATTTGTGATTAAAATGTCTTTTTTCTTTACATTTAATTCTAACAGGAGAAAATGAGAAGAAAATTAAACTGCTTCTGAGTTTTGGCAAGTTCCATCTTCATTTAGAATACATTTCTTGCCTCTCCTTGTGTTAGCTAGTCTGTGGCTTGGAATCTACAGTATTCCAGGGAGCTCGCAGAACTGAAGATAATCAGTGTACAGTTCATTCACTAGAATGCATTTTTTAATTGGTTACAACTTCTTTAAAAACCTCTAGCAACCCCCAAAGCCTGATAGACTTAGTAGTTTTCATTGAGATATTTGGCTTAAATTTGGCAGTATGTTATGCTTGAATTTTAAAAATTAGAATAAAAAGAATCATGTTTATATTTGAGGAACATGAAACTGGTGTGTATACAAATAATTCTCTTAGAAGAAAAATCTTGGCTAAAAACCAAACCTAGCATAGAAATTTTAATCCCAAGAGAAAGATGTTGTGATGTATACAGTAGAACGCGTGTGGACTTTAGCATGAAGGGGACCAGATGCTGTGATGTATTTCAATACATTTGTGATGTCTTGATTATACAGCATGAGCTCTTTCAAAAATTTAACATTTTTCTTAATTGGCATTATATCTAGAAAGTCCAAAACTAAAGCATGTGAGTTGGTAGAAATTATGGATATTATATTGTGGGCACTTCATAAATATTTAATATTTTTAAATAACCGAAGCATTGACTTTTCAGTCCATGTAAGAGAAAAATTTGGTGATTGGATTACTTCTCTTTCTTCCTTCCTCCTTCTTTCCCTCCCTTCTTTTCTTTCTTTTTCTTTCTTGACAGGTTCTCACTATGTAGCCTAGACTGGCCTCTAACTCATGTGGCCTTCTTTGGTGGATTACAGGTATGAGCCCCACCATGCACATTTTGGGGATAGCTTTCAGGCAGGCATAGTGCATGAGGTTATGTGACTTTTTTAAATTTACTTAACAGGTTCAAGGACCAGACCAGTCATTGTTCTGACTTCTGTGCTGTTCTTTAAGCTTTCCAAAATATAATTAAAAAAAAAGATCATTTGCATGTGCTCTCACGTGCACTCCATGATGCACACCTGGAGGTAAGGGCAACTTCAAGAGTCAGTTCTTTGCTTCCACCTTCTTTGTCTATGTGAGCTCCTGGGGTCCATCAGGTCACCAGGCTTGTGTGGCAAGTGCCTTTGTCCACTGAGCTATCTTGGCAGCTCTCTTTCTAGACTTTGAGACAGAGTCATATGATGCAGCTCAGGCTAGCCTTCATCTCATGATCTTCAGCCTCAGCCTTCTGGGCATGTGCTGCATGTCCAGATCAGTGGGGCTCTAGTAACACTGAGTGTGAGGAAGAGATGCTGCGGGTCCCTGGTCCTGTGTCCTGTGTGCCATGCAAGCCCTGCCTGCTACCTTCCAGGCTCCTCCTCCTTGCAATCACCACTCTGCTGCTTTAGAAGGTTTTCAAAGGACATTTCTGCTCATGTCTTTTTGTTTTTTTTCTGGTGATTCTCCTCACTCATGATAGGAACAACAGGGTTTATTATAGCTCTGGCCTTCCTACCCTGGTCTGGTCTGGTTGTACATCAGGCTCCAACTCAAAAGAAAAAAAAATCAGTTTTAAATTGGTAAATTAAAAACTGCATATGTTGGGTTGGAAAGATAGCTTAGTGGACAAGAGCACCGACTGCTCTTCCAAAGGTCCTGAGTTCAAATCCCAGCAACCAAATGGTGACTCACAACCATCTGTAATGAGATCTGATGTAATGAGATCTTCTGGGGTGTCTGAAGACAGCTACAGTATATTTACATATAATCAATAAATAAATCTTTAAAAAAAACTGCATATGTTGTAGATACAACACAGCCTGCTGATTAAGGATGCATTGTGTAACAAGTAACTCATACTAAACACTTGCATCATTTTAGCATACTAGTTTTTTTGAGGATTCATTAAAAACCTCCTAACATATTTCTAGTGTGTGATACACTGTTACTAACTGTAGCTAGGCTGCTGTGAAGTACCCCTCTCACATGTATAACCTCCTAACATATTTCTAGTGTGTGATACACTGTTACTAACTGTAGCTAGGCTGCTGTGCAGTACCCCTCTCACATGTATAACCTCCTAACATATTTCTAGTGTGTGATACACTGTTACTAACTGTAGCTAGGCTGCTGTGAAGTACCCCTCACATGTATTGCTCCTAACATATTTCTAGTGTGTGATACACTGTTACTAACTGTAGCTAGGCTGTTGTGCAGTACCCCTCACATGTATAACCTCCTAACATATTTCTAGTGTGTGATACACTGTTACTAACTGTAGCTAGGCTGCTGTGCAGTACCCCTCACATGTATTGCTCCTGTCTGAGTAGATTGCAAAGCAGGACAACTTAGTGCTTCTGTCTGTGTCTAGCTTTTCATGTGCTGGCTTCTCTTTTAGAATTTAATTCATTTTTATATTTTAGTTTGCGGAAAAGGGGGTTTTGAAATAAGTTACACCTACCTCTTCTTTTCCTCTGTAGTTTTTTGGTGTCTGTACTATAACTTTGTATGCATGTTGTACTGTGAATGGAACCCAGAACCATACTAACAGTTAGGGTAGTGCTCATCTTCAGTCCCTGAGCTATGTTCACAGGTCATAGCTGGTTAAAAAAACCCAAGACAACAACAAAATAAAACAAACAAAACAGCAACAACAAAGCATCGATAAAGTCCTTTGTGCGCATCTACCATAGCTTTATCCCTGTCTTTATGGCTTTTCTTTCCCTGGATTATGCTTTAGACTATGAGTTACTTGGGACATGGAACATTTTTGCATTTTCATTTGTAGGTGACATAACTTCTGTTTGATGAATGAATATATTTAGTTTCATTTCACAGATGGCTATTGGTCTAAGTTAAATCATGTTAAAACATTGAAATAAAGCAGTAAAACTGGTAGGGGTGACTGAATACCTGCAATCCAGCACTCAGGAAGTGAAGACCTGGGCTGCTAAGTGTGCTCAAGGCTGAGATACATAGAGAAACCATGTTTAAAATCAAACCGCTCAACTCGGAAACAGTGTAGTAACAATTATTAATTTGATTTTTCAAAAAACCTTTGCAGTTGATAATGTGATGTTTGTCCTACTCTGTTAATATATAAAGGTGCTGTCTAGTCTCAAATGTCAATTTGACACAAGCTAGAATCATCTGAAAGAAGCCATCCCTAAGGATGGCTGGACAAGGTGCCAGGCGATGAGTATAGCAGAATATCCTTACAAATCTGTCCATTGGTTCTATCCTATGGGTATCCACTTTCTGCTCCAGGTCATATATGCAGAGCCAAGCATGGGCCCTCCCTGGTGGAGTTGGCTTCAAGTTAAATAGACATTGGTTGGCCACTCCCACATGTTCTGAGCCAGCATTGTCCCAGCACATCTTTTTTTTTTTTT
>NW_022196906.1:16756270-16758072 GCF_008632895.1 Mastomys coucha
GGGTTTCTCTGTGTAGCCCTGGAACTCACTCTGTCCCAGCACATCTTGTAGGCTGGGTCGAACCTCATGTATACTAAGCATGTGCTATTCTGTCAAGCAACCCTCCAAGTCCCAGGACTTTACTTTTGAAAGTATCTTAAAGAAAATAGTATGGGGTGGAGAAATGGCTCAGTGGGTAAGAGCATATAGAGCTCTTCGAAAGAACTCAAGTTCCATATCAGGTGGCTTACAGCCTCACATCACTCTAGCTCTTGGGACCTAATGCTCTTCTGGACTCGCATGTATGTACTCATACACAGGCATACACTCACATAACTACAAGTAATACATGTCAATACTTGGAAATTTTAATTTGTATGTACTTTAAAAGAAATGGGATTGCCTGTTGTAATTAAAATTATTCTTGTCACTGGGGTTTTGATTCATGATTTGAACCTACCAGATCTCCATTCTGCAGGGTGAGGGGTTTGCAGACCTCAGCCACACCCTCTCCTTCTGCCATGTCAACTGTTGAATTCAAGTTAGAATTTATCACACACTCCCGTCAGAGAAGCTATAATTTATAAGTTAGACTCTTATAGCAGCACTAAACTTTCTGATATATATTTCATATTATGTTTTGATTCTTGCTTTAATTTCTTATAATTTGTAAAAAATTAGGAAAATAAAGAAAATTATCAAGAATAAAGTATTAATTCTTAAAATGTAGATATAAATAGAAACTCATATATTTTCAAGTCAATTATTGATGAAAAAAGGAGTTGATTAAATACAAATTTAGATTTGTTTATTTCATTTGTGTGTGTGGGTTTGTATATCATTATTTTGCTAGCAGGTCAGAAGAGGGCTTTTGGATCCCCCGAACTGGAGTTACAGATAGTTGTGAGCTGTCATATGGGTGCTGGGAAGTGAACTTGGGTCCTCTGCAGAGCAACACAACCTTTTAACCTCTGAGCCAGCCCTCCAGCCCTGCGGTAACATTGCTGAATGGTTGGACATCCTATAGACTAAAATGCAACTTTCCCGTCTTGAATTAAAAATGGCAAAAAGTGCTTGTAAACAACTTGTGATTAAAAACTCTAATTGTTAGGGCTGGATGTGCCCAGCACCACAAGGTCTGGGTTCAACTCTCAGAGTCAAAAAGAAGAGACTAAAGACAAAAAGTAAGGGTGCCAGAACTTACTAATATCTTAATTTCATTTTGTTAAATTGTGTGAGTGATTATGGGGGTGTACACAAGGACATCTGTGTAGCCTGAGAAGCTTTTCTGAATGAATTATCTATGTTATAGATTAACATTAATTTCCTCATGTGTGCAAAGTAATTTCATGTATAACACATTAAACCTTTCAACTGTTCTTATAAGATATGTGACCCAGGTGTATGCATTTATATGTGTGTGTACATACATCTAGATGTGTGTATCTGTTTTTAATTTTATAAACAATAAAATCTGGGTTTGAACAGAAGCCCTAGTCTTTGCTGTATAATTGAAAAACCATGTGTTCTGGTGTGGGCAGACCTAGGGAAAGTTCCAACTCAGAGACAATTCATCTGTTTAGTTCAGGACTTTATTTGTTAAACCCATAATTCCATTACAATTATTGAGCTTTTATAACAAGAAGCAGTTGTGCATTGACCTAAACTCAAGCAGAAATTAACGATTAGCAGTATTCGCCCAAATGATGCCCATTGCGCTGCAGAAACAAAGGACAGAGAACCAATCCTGGGGAAAGCCAAAGCAGTCCTACTCGGGGATCTGGGTACTGGTGGGTTAGGAGTCGAGAGTGGAGCCAAAGCAG
>NW_022196906.1:16758094-16770117 GCF_008632895.1 Mastomys coucha
GGGTTAGGAGTCGAGAGTGGAGCCAAAGCAGTCCTACTCGGGGATCTGGGTACTGGTGGGTTAGGAGTTGAGAGTGGCAGAGTAGTTCTGATTATTTTCTCTTATAATCTGTCTTTGTAATTTTGACCGAGTTCAGAGACTTAGCAAAATATTACCAGGTAACAAATAGATTTTTTTTTTTAAAAAAATATACCCTAAATTTATTTACTGGATTTTTAATGTGTGTTTATGTGTATCACATGTGTGGCTGGTGTCCATGGAGGTCAGAAGAGGGGCTCCCTCAGCCTGCAGTCACAAACAGTTCTGAGCTACAGTGAGGCAAAGATTATCCTTTGACCTCTGCAGTAGCATTGGCTGCTCTTAACCGCTGAGCAGCTCTCCAGCCTGAGGGTATATGTTTTAAAGTGGAACTTATATATTTTAAGATAGCTTACAGTTTACTATGAGACCAAGGTGGGTCTTGAACTCCATTCTCCTGCCTCCTGCACTGACATACTGGAAGTACAGGTGTAGAGCACCATGCCCACCAGTGAATACAGTAACAAATACTATTACTTCAAAATACTGATTTGCTTTTATTTTTCATGTAGGATGTTTGTCTGCATGTATGTATGTGCACCATATGCATTCCTGGTATACACAGGCCAGAAGCATTTCTCTTGGAATAGGAGTTAGGAATGGTTGTGCGCCACCTTGTGGTTACTGAGAACTGAACTCAGGTCCTCTCTGTAGGAGCAGTAAGTGCTCTTAGCCACGGAGGCGACTCTCCAGCTCAGTGGCCAATACATTTGTATAAATTACAAATAAAATATTCACAATCTTATTTTATGTAGCGGGAGCCCTTTTCAGCATGAAGCATTTACTCCTTCTGTATAGAAGGCTTTAAAAGGAAAGAAAGGGAAGGGGAGATGATGTCATTATAGTACAATCTCAAAAAAATTAAAATTTGTTTTAAATGGTATTTATCAAAGGCTGAGGACTTTCCATGGGGCAGAAGAGTATTAAGTTATGTGCATTCATTTGTGGTTTTGTTAGAAGAATCTTTAGTGGTTCTGGGAGATGGTGTAGTAATGCCAAACAGGTACCAGACCTCGTAAGTGGCACGCATAGACCTTTTATCATTTCCTCTGAAGGGAAAATCTACTGACATGTTACTGCATTCCCACCAGGAGTCAATAACAGGCAGCTACAATAGCTTGGATTAAGCATGCATTTAAATTTAAGTAGAATTGAAACAAGACAGCTCAAGATAGTGTACCTTTTTCTTAGGTTAAAGATGTCTTTTAGTAAAGACTATTAACATTGAAATTCCTATTTCTAAAGGCTAAGGGAACTATTTTTATAAATGCCAACATCTGCATTTGAGTCTGTGCCAGAAAGCTTTTTATGTTTTTGTTTAATAAGAATAACTTATAATTAGTGTGTGTGTGTACACAATAATATTGCATGATATGTGTGTGGATGGATGTGCCATGGCGCATGTGTGGAGGCCGGAGGACATCTCTCTGTGGGTTCAGTGGTCTGCTCCACCTTTAGTGGTTTTTAAGAATTGCCATCCTGTGGGGCAAATACCTTTACCCGCTGAGCTGTCTTTCTGGAATCATGCTATGTTTTTATTTTAATTTTTTTCTGGGTAGAAATAAATTCTTGCAATTTAAAAACCATATCTTAAAGTTTGAAGATTGCTTCTGTTAATGTATTTTAAGCCACAATCCCCACCAAAGTCCAAAGGGACCAGTTTGAGGATGGTCTCATGAACACAATTAGTCAGGAGGTCTGAGGTCTGACTCACACCCCAAGAGGAAACATACACATTGTTTACCAGCCCTGTCAGCAGCCCTGAAAGCAAACTAGTCTCACAGTTTTCAAGTATTTCCACATGCTTAGTTCTTCTTGATTATTATTGTAACAGTCTAATAAAGCCAGAGATGGAGAACAGCTTCATTTCAGTTTCAGAACTTCCACATGAGAGCAAGTAGATGACTTCTGTTGCTCCCAAAGATGAGCTGTCTAACACAGCTCCCGATGACATTCAAATAGCATCATTTCCATGTCAAGACGAATGTAGATATTCATAAATGATTGCTTAAAGTACATTGATACATTCTTTATCAGTAAATAATTTTCATGTGTTCTATTTGTATCTTTATTAACTGAACACACATGTGCACCCAATTCACACCCTAATCCTAAAACCTTTGTCAAGACCCCCATCTCATTTATAGCTGTTTGTAAATTGGTTTTACTTGCCGTTTGGGTAAATGCAATATATAGCATAGGTTATTAGATGTCTGACTTATTGCACTCATAATTTTAAAATAATTTTTACATGTTGCTTCATGTGTAATTATTTTGTTTGTCATATAGAATTCTATCACATGAATGTATCACAAGATTTTTATTCATGTTACTGTTGATGGGTGTCTTTGGATAGTTCCTATTTTAGGCTATTATAAATAAAATTATTATGAACATTCATAGAAGAAAAAAGAAACTGTTAAAAACTACCGGCATACTGAGATACTGTTCTGCGGCCTGGAGCCTAGGGCCAGCTGTGTAGTGGTTTGAATCCTTTCCAAAGGTGATGCATTTGAGCAGAGGAAGGAGTGCAGACTCAGAGGGTCTTCAGGACAAGGCAGGGTCTCCAGAGCTGGTGGACCACTAAGTGCTGTCTGGGTTGGCTCTTTTGTGGGGCCTCTGGAGTCTTCCCTCTTTCTGTATACCATGACTTCTTCTCCTTGGCCTCGTGGTCCTTGGGCTGGGGCAGTCGCAGAGGTCGGTGAGGGCATCCCAGTTGCAAGGGTAGGGGCCTTCTCTCTCTTTACAGTCCAGCTGTCTGTGGGAGTGCTGCCTCTTTCCTTCTGCCCTCTTTCTTGACTGCTTAGTTCCTGCTAACCCCTTGCAGTATGGGAAGAACCAGGTTGTATGTTCATGTAACAGGAAGTGCGGGAGAAGGGGGCTGACGCTCAGGCAAGTTCCATGTGTGACTTTTACCTGAAATGTTTGCCTGTTTTCTCCAAGTGCACACCATCACATATTGACAAAGATATAAAATTTGGTAAACAATGTCTTTTTTTTTTTTTACTTTGTGTGACTAGAACTAGCTTGAAGTAATTTATTCATGAACTATAGATATATACTCTCCCATATAATGAAACTGCTTTATGAACTTTTTTTTATTACTATACTATGTGTTGTTTCAAAGTTATAAAATACAGTTAAATGAATAAAAAGTAGAAGTAACAGTGGATATTTACATTTTATGGCTAATTGTGATTTTTAATTCAGAATTTTGTATGCTCCTTTATCTAAATACACTTTCTTTTTAAAAAATAAATGAGCTACAATGTCCATTACTGGATTTTTTAATATTAAAATATATTATGACTGATTCCATACCATTAAATGTAAATCTACTTTGTCTTTAAAAATGTTTTATTTAGCCTGGCAATGGTGGCGCATGCCTTTAATCCCAGCACTTGGGAGGCAGAGGTAGGCGGATATCTGAGTTAAAGGCCAGCCTGGTCTACAGAGTGAGTTCCAGGACAACCAGGGCTATACAAAGAAACCCTGTCTCTAAAAAAAAACAAACAAACAAACAAAACCCAAACAAACAAACAAAAAAGTTTTATTTATTGCATGCACAGTGTTATTTGTTCATTAGTATTAGTATTTTGTTGTTGTTGTTTTGAGGTAGTATCTGAATAGGTATGGTCCCATAGACTCAGGTGTTTCAATGCTTGGCCATAGGGGATGGCACTATTGGGAGGTGTGGCCTTGTTGGAGGAAGTGTGTCACTGTGTAGGCAGGCTTTGAGGTCTCCCATGCTCAGGCTCTGCCCAATGAAGATGATAACTTCCCGGCTGCCTTCAGATCAAGGTGCAGAACTCTTGGCTTTTCCAGCATCATGTCTACCTGCAAGTTGCCATGCCTCCTGCCATGATGATAATGGATTGAACAGTTTCAGAGGAAACTGTAAGCCGGCCAATTAAATGTTGTCTTTTATAAGCATGTCTCTTCATGGCAGTGGAAAGCCTAACTAAGCCAGGATCTGATTCTACTTAGCTTAACATGTATGACTTTCCCACTTAGATTGCTAAAAACTAGGGTGATGGGTGTGTGTAACATGCCCAGCTAAAACTAATTCTTGTACAGTTTTGGGATATTAACATTATTATTAGCTGTGGTTTCTGTGCAGTACTAACACTTACTTTTACAGTCTAATTTAAGCTGTATTTTTGTTGTTTGACCACATAGGATGTCTATACACATATGTATCATAATATAATCAGTTTTATATTAATATCTTTAATACTTTTCTAGTTTTTTTAGGTTTGTGTTGTTTGATTTACTGTCTCACTATGTAGCCCAAGTCGGCCTCACACTTGTGGCAGTCTCCTGTATCAGCTTTCTGACTGCTGGCGTTAGAGCTACCACTTTGCTTGCTTTCTTTCTTTCTCTCTCTCTCTTTCTTTCTTTCTTTCTTTTTTTTTTGTTTTTTGTTTTTTGTTTTTTTTGTTTTTGTTTTTGTTTTTGAGGCAGGGTTTCTCTGTGTAGCCCTGGTTGTCCTGGAACTCACTCTGTAGACCAAGTTGGCCTCAAACTGAGAAATCTACCTGTCTCTGCCTTCCAAGTGCTGGGATTAAAGACATGCGCCACCACTGCCCATCACCCACTTTGCTTTCTATTGCTGTGATAAATATAATGACCAAGGCAACTTATGGAAGAAAGTTTATCAGGGCTTACAGTTTCAGAGGGTGAGTCTGTGACCATCATGGTGGGAGCATTCAGAGATTCAATGATCAACGTGTATAATGATAAGTCAGCTTTTAAATTAAATTAAATTAAATTAAATTTTTGACTCAGAGTCTCTCTGTATAGCTTTGGGTGCCCTGGAACTCATTCTGTAGATCAGCCTGGCCTTGAACTCACAGAGATCCACCTTCCTCTGCTTCTTGAGTGCTGTGAGTAAAGATGTGCCCAGCCAAGCTTCATGGATTCAGTTTTATAGTGCGTCCATTTAATAGAATAATAGAAGTAGATTCTCCCCAAGGATGTATGGTTTACCTAGCCATGAGTTCTTGGCTAAGTTAATGGTGCCAAGGATGAGCTCCATCTTGCTGAGCTGGCCTTAAATCCAAACAGAAGCTGGTTGGTTACTGCTGTTCCATTCGTTCTGCTCTCGTACCATGGGGTATGTCTTATTGCACTGGTCATTATCATAGCATGCAGAATTCACAGCTGGGTAAGAGTGATGGTTCATTTTCTCCCAGTAGCATCCACAGCCCCTTCTAGTACCATGAAAGCTAGCAGAGGGTTGAAGCTTCCAGGTCTGTAGCAGCTTGATTTATTCATGTCCTCTGACTCAAGTATATGCTATCTTCGGCTGTACATTCTTACTATCAAAGAAGTAACTAAGAGCAATGGCAATAGTCTGTAGCATCTATGAATATATAGGACCGCACTGACAAAGGTAAGGAGAGGTAGCCCAGGGCTGGCACTGAGCTTTTCATCTGATAGGCTAGGAGAGGCATTGTTCCCTGGCACAGAGTATTTATTTTAACATTATATATACACGTATTTATTGTAGAAAGCTTTTACAGTAGTAGATTTTCATATAGCTTTTTCAAAGATCTTTCGTGTTCTTTATCCCTCCCACAGTCACTTCTGTATCCTCCCCTGCTGTCCTTGCTCCACTAAACCCTTCTTGCTTCCTTTCCCCGTTCACCCTTTATGTTACCATTGTTTTACAGTCTTTCTTTAAGAAGTCACCCCGAATGCCTTCTCTGGGTACTCCAGCTTAAAGACAAGCATCTGAAGATTCCAAGCCAGCATCCACATGAGAGAACATGTGCTGTTTGTCCTTCTGGACTTGGGTTTCCTCACTCAGAATTATTATCTCCAGCTCCATCAATTCATCTCTGAACTTAATTTTCTTAGCTAAACTGTTTCCTGCTGTGGAGGTGGAGGGATCTAGGAGAATGGAGCCGACAGATGGGGCGGACTAAAGTCTCATGCCATAACCAACTTTATTCAGAGCCTCAGGCGTTTTATACTTGGGTTAAGAAGAGTCACATAAGTAATGTGTACAATCACAAGCCGCACATGGCAAAAACATGCTTTTTCATTAGAGGGACATGAATGACAACAGGAGTAAACACACTCCCATCTGCTACACCTGGGAGGAGCATGAAAACACATTCCAAGAATGATTTTGTGTTTTTGAAGAGACCACAAGACTCTTGTCTTGTTTTTTTGGAGTTTTTCTCACTAGCAGGCAGAATTCTCCTCACATGACTCCAGTCTTGGACTATGTTCTAACACCTAATGATATTTCATTGTATAAATATGCTACATTTTTATTACCCACTCATCAGTTGATGGAAATGTGCTCTGTTTCCATTTCCTGGCTGTTGTGAACAGAGCAGCAGCAAATATGTCTAAACAGCTGTGGTTGTAGTAAGCTGTCGAGTCTTCTGGGCGCTGCTGGGTCATGTGATAGATTTTTTTTTTTAATTTTGAGGGGCCTCCATGCTGACTTCCATAATGGTTGTACCACTTTGTACTCCTGACAGTACTGAGTGTTCCCACTTCTCCATATCCATTCAGGCATTTGCTTAAAACAAAGTCTACTACATAATATACAGAAACCATTATCTCATTAGGTACAGAAATAGCAATTAACAAAGTCCATTGTCCATTCATGATGCAAGTCCTGGATAGTTTGAATCTGTAGAACTGGGGCCAGGGCAGGTTTCTGGGCTTCAGACCATGGTGATTTAGGTAGCTATTGTGAGCAGAATCCTGCTTTTTCTAAAAGTTAAATGTCTATCTTTATCTTGCCTCTTAGGGAGTGTGTGTATCCATGTGGAAGCGTGTGCAAGGCTGGGCTTAGAGAGTGAGCGTATCCATGTGTAAGCGTGTGCAAGGCTGGGCATAGAGAGTGAGTGTATCCATGTGTAAGCGTGTGCAAGGCTGGGCTTAGAGTGTGAGTGTTAGGGTTAGGGTTAGGGTTAGGGTTAAGGTTAGGGACAACAGGGGTTTGTTTTTGTTGTTTTTGTTTCTTTCTTTGTTTTTTGGAGGGGAAACTGGGAAAGGAGAAATTTACATGTAAATAAAGAAAATATCAAATAAAAAACAAACAAACAAAAAAAGAGAGGTGAATGATGACCTCACAGAATGAAAAAAAAAAAAAGAATGACAAATTCTGTGTGACACAGTGTTTCTCTCTATAGCCCACGCTAGCCTTGAACTGGATGTATCTTCCCTCAGTCTCCTGAGGGCTGAGATCACACTCAGGTACCCTGTGCCTGGCTAGCCATGGATTCCCTCTAACACTGCTCTTGGACTTGTGCTCACTTGGTTAACTCTATTCCAGCACTCGTTTCCATAAGTCCTGATAAAAATCTGCCTAACCATTTATAAGAATCTCTTGCTGTATCCATACATAATACATTTGTATGTATTTTTTAAAGAGCCAGTAGGTGAGGAGAGATGGGATTTATTTTGGAAGCAGTGCCCCTCGTGAGCAAAGGAAATTCCAAGATTTTACTTGGGAGCTCATACATATTCATAGGAGTGCTGTAGATTGGGCTCACTCCTGAGCATGCTCAGTTAGAGGGCATGTTCCTCAGCATGCCCAGTTTAAGGTCTTAATCAAAGAGGAAAACATGGTGGACACATTTGGGTTTGGTTTGCTTATGGCCACATATCATGTGTTTGGGAGGTTTCAGTTGTGGCACATGCATCTCTGGGCATGCTCAGCTTGCCCTTGACCATATTTTTAATG
The DNA here is from genome assembly GCF_008632895.1 of Mastomys coucha. Lineage (NCBI taxonomy): Eukaryota > Metazoa > Chordata > Mammalia > Rodentia > Muridae > Mastomys > Mastomys coucha. The sequence goes on from NW_022196906.1 coordinate 16,765,884, forward strand.
CCTGCCTTAATTTCCTTAAGCTTAAGAATGTCCTATTTTTATGTTCTCTCTTTTTCAGTATGTGAAGTCTTTGTGAGTCTAATTCCGCTATTAAGTTGCTGTCTCCTGCTTGTGTTTCTCTCAGGTCCCTTTATATTGTGGTTTTGACTGAGGTCACATTTTTCAGGACTTTATCCATGTGAGTGATTGGTGTGTTCCTTTAAATATCTGAGTCTTTGGTTATATGCTTGGTTGTATTTCTAGCCCGGCACCATCTTATTCTTAATTCACAGATTTTTTTTGTTGTTGTTATTGCTTAACTATCTAATAGAATGATTTAGTCAGTAAATGTTCATTAATGAATTACATTACAGAATGAATTTTATGAATTCTTAGGACTTTTCCCCCTTCATCTGGTTCCAGGTTCTGATACGTGCATTTTCTTTTCTATCCCCCATATTTGAGGTAATGCTATTTCTGAATTCTACTCCTATCAGGGGTCAAGTTCGTTGTGGTCTTAGTTTTTTTTCTGGAGTGTGGTGGGAATGAAGACACTGTGAGGGTGGCTCCTCCCCATCCTCCCCTTTTCTGTGTGCCATTTGAGACCATGAAAACTAAAGCTTATGTTTAGATTATCTGGCCTAGGAAAATGTCCTGAGGGCTCTGTGTACCTTTGTGGATCCCACTTTCACTGCGGTTCTGGCTTCTGAATTTTATTTCCTTTGTTTTTTGGCAGCATATTGATGTACTTTAAGTTATGCTTTTAACAAATATTTTATTCAACACAGAGAATAGGTGCTGCTTGATTTTTCTTTCCTTTTTTTTTGCAATTTTATTGTTGATGAGCAACCATATCAAGCTTTATCTGTCTAATAAAATACTTACTATTTTACACTTAAATCTGATGTTATAAGTATATGACATGCAGTTGTGATGGTAGGCTACCTTTAATATGGAATCAAAGAGATCTCACTAGGTGCCTGCTGTGTGGATCCATACAGCTGGTGAGACAGTGTGGAGACTAGAAGACAGCTGTGAGCCTTGACCCTGCTGTTCAGCCACTGTGTGTTCCTTAGCAGACCACAGAGCTTCCTGAGCCTCAGTTCCTCACCACAGGAGGACAATGGTGCTCGACCTTCCCCCCTTACAGAAGAGCTGCTCTGCTGAGAGGTGCTGATGGTGAGTGGGCCAGCCTCCTCACGCGGCAGTTATGGTAAAGTCTTTGACTCCAGTAATCTCACCAGAGTGTATGAGATGGGACAGCGTCGACTGCCATCCTTGTTCTTCTCAAATCCACTTCACGTCTGCTTTCTTTGCTTACTTTCCTCTTTGTGTGATCTCAGTTAAATCGAGAGCACAGAAGAGTTCCAGACAGTGGCACACTTACTTAGAAAGATTCATTTGACACATGTAAGTGGCCCTACTTAGTTTACATTCATGTGTGATACAACATTCTTGTGTGTGTGCGCATGTATGTGTGTGTGTGTATGTGTGTGTGTGTATCTGTACGTGCGTGTACGCACACGTACACACATGTTCTCATGTGCAGAGTTATGTATGTGCTAGTGGAGTACCTTGGTCCTCATTTCTTAGTTACTGTCCATCTTTATTTCTCAGAGCTTTTCACTTGTCTGGAATCTCCAAGTAGGTGAGGCTGGCCAACCAGTGAGCCCCAGGAACCCCTGTGCCTGCCACCCAGCACTGGGGCTACAAGCACACAGTACCATGCCAGGCACGTTTTTTATGGGTTCTGGGGATTGAACTCAGGTTTTTGCGCTTACGTAGCCAGCGTTACATAATAATTTATCACCACAGCCCACATTCTGGTGATTTAAGGCATCAAAATGAGGGGAGTCTCTGATAGAGAATAGTGAAATCCCAGGAAATATGGGAATAGGTATGGAACATTTTTTAAAAAATAACTTTCTAGCTGGATACAGTGGACAGAAGACTGCCGCTCAAGGGCAGCCTGAGTACATAGAGAGACTGTCTCAAAAAAGCCAGAGGCAAACAACCCAAGTCAGTTGTTGCCTGGTAACATGCGATGCTCTGCTGGTCAGCAGAGGGCGCCCTCGCCTCACCCTTTGATTTCCTGAGTCCTACGGTGGAGCTTGAGGAGTATCATCACCTTGGCCTGAACAGGATTTGAGACCAGTTTCTCCTTTGCTCCTGGCTTAGTGAATAAAATGCCCTGCCTTCAGGGGCTTCCTCTGAATGTGATGAGCCATCATGACTGCCTTGATGGTCTCTTCTGTCCAGTCTGTCCTTCCTTCTGGGTGTGGTAGGATACTGCTAATAAAGTAGCTGATTCTGTGATTGTGAGATTGTTGTGGCAGATCTGTGCTTGTGACCTTTGTTAAAGAAAGAGCATTTTAACTGCTTTCTTTAAGAAAAAGCAAGATGTGATATATTAAACAGTGGTTAATCGGTACTCTGAGCCCTGTGATAGAGTTGACAGTTCATGAAATGTCATCTAATTCAGCTTGGCTTGCCATTTCAAATTGTACGTGTTTACATCAAATTGAGCCTCAGCCTAGAATTTCCAAACTTCTGCCCCCATCTCCCTACTTTAGTTGATTGATCATAGTTAGAACATAGTAAGTTTAAACTATGAGTTTTCTTATTCCTTTTGATATGCTAATTAGAACAAGCAGGACATAAAAAGCAAACAATTGCTTTTAGATTTAATTTTTTAAGGGGATAATATTGTGTATGCAGAATAGGTTCACAAAACGAGAACTCAAACAATTTTGTGTTTTCATAAGTGATCTCTGAATTTCTTATGACTATTACTAATAGTCATAGTATAGAATAGAGTTTATTTAGGACATGGGGAGTTGAGAAGGGAGTAAAGACAGAGAGGAAAAAGACAGAGAGAGAGAGAGAGGGAGAGGGAGAGGGAGAGGGAGAGGGAGAGGAAGAGGGAGAGGCTGGCCAGCAGGAACATGTTGGGGGAGGAGAGGGAGAAGGGGGTCAGGGAGGGAAGAGTCAGAGGGAAGAACTCTTCCCCACAATTATCCTGAGTAGTTTATCTGACTTTGAAACTAGCTGTTTTTTTTTTTTTAAATGAACAGATATAGCATGTTCCATTCCATCTCTAAGAGTTTATCTTTCAGATGAGGAATTTTGAACACATGGATTTTATTATATGATGTCTTGTTTCTTATATATTATTTAGAATTATTGAGAGTGTATGTGTGTGTATGTGTGTGCATGTGTGTTTGTGAAGGAGTGACTGAAAGGGGAGGGAGAGAAAGAGAATAGAAATAAGAACATAGTGAATAGGAAGAATATGGATATGTGTATGTTTGGGCAGTGAAGTCACAGTTAGAGACAACTCATTCTCCATTCCCAGATAGAGTTTTTGCACAAAGAATATGTAAAAGAGGCTTGTTTACTTATTTGTTTGTGTGTGCATGTTTACATGTGTAGATGGACCTATATATGCATATGAAGCCAGAGAGGACATTACGTGTCTTCTTCTGTCATTCCCCACCTAGTTCTTTGAGATAGGGTCTCTCCCTGAATTTGGCACTCAAGTCGTCTTTGATGCTGGCGTTGATAAATCCTAGAGGTCTTCCTGTCTCAGCCTGTCCTCCAGAACTGGGTTCCAGGTGTGTTGGATGCCCAGTCTCTTGTGGTGCTGGAATCTATTGTCTGGCCCTCGTGACTGCCCAGCAAGCGCTCCCACTGCAGAGACGTCTCTCCAGCCCTACAGAATACTTTTTATGTGATTGTGTTAGTTATCAACTTGGGGAAATTGCTGTCTTAGGGAAAGTAAACTTAACTTAAGCAGAAAATCATCTTGAACAGTCAGTGGTTCACATACACCCAAGTTCTGGGAGGTTTTTCCATAGTTAAAAACCTTAAAAAGAGCTGGAGAGATGGCTCAATAGTTAAGAGCACTGACTGCTCTTCCAGAGGTCCAGAGTTCAATTCCCAGCAACCACATGGTGACTCACAACCATCTGTAATGGGATGTGATGCCCTCTTCTGGTATGTGTCTGAAGATGTTATAATGTACTCATATATATAAAATAAATAAACCTTTTTAAAAAATCCTCAAAAGAACCCTTTCCTTTGATAAAAAGGATGAGTTGCTAAGTGTGTGCATCTGTTAGTGTGTTTGTGTGTATGTAATCATGAATGTGTATGTATGTGTTTGTGTGTATGTGTGTGTGCGTGTGTGTGTGTATGTATATGTGTGTGTATGTGTGTGTGTGTATGTATGTGTGTATGTATATGTGTGTGTATG
>NW_022196906.1:16770128-16780155 GCF_008632895.1 Mastomys coucha
GTATGTATATGTGTGTGTATGTGTGTGTATGTATATGTGTGTGTATGTGTGTGTGTATGTGTGTGTATATGTGTGTGTATGTATGTATGTGCTTTTTCTCCAGATACATTTTTCCCAAAGCAAAAAATTCTCTTCAAATTTATTTTTTCATTGTTTGATTTTCACACAGAGTGTCACACAGTTGTGCCTGCGTAGTAATAGTGGCAGTGATCGCTGTTTATCGGATGTTTATCAGGTGTGAGAAAGTGTGCATTTTATTATGTTTAGTCCCCATAGTAGTAGCATCATGAAATGTCTACTTCATGCTACTACTTTCCAGATGAGGAGACAGATAGCACCTCCAGGATGTAAGTGTGGATGCAGCTATCCTGGAGTTGCCGCTTTAACCGTAGCTCTGATGACATGCCTTTTTCATTCGCAGTGTCCTCCACTGTGCACCCTCTCCCTCCTGACACCCTCCGACACCGTTCGTCCATAGCCTGAGGCTTCGTACATATGGTTCCTTCTGCTGCTTTTTCAGTGTGATCTCAGTTCTGAAGCTTTTCCCTGGCTCTTGCAGCCACTCATCTTGCTTCCATAGCCTTTATATTATTTTCATTTGCCCTTGTTCCTATGTTGTTGCAGTATTTAATTAGGTTTCATATGAACAGCACTATGTGTCTCCCAGCATACACCAGTTAGACTGTGAGTGTTTATGACATTTGTCAATGGAGAATGTAAGGGAGACATCAAGGCTCACTGCCCTTGAGGAGACACTTCTCCTGTTCTTCCGTGGATACTAGCTAGGATAGAACATTCGGGACCTTCTTTTCACATCTAACGCTGGACTCTTAATGAATCATCACATGGACTGCTAACTTAATGAGTGCCTGTGATTTTTTTTATTAACTATTATTTTGTTTACAATGAAGGGGAAAGGTTCAGTTCTCAGTGAAGAGAGGGGAAAAAAAAACAAGGAGAAAAAGACTATGTTAAATAACATGGTGAAACACAGTCGTATCTTTTTGAAGCTATTATCAGTTTCATTTAAGATGAGGCACATTAAAATGTCAAAAGTCAAGCTCATAGGAAGAGTTGCTGTGCAGACCCAATACTTTTTCTTGAATTTGGGTTTAGTCTTACAAAGTTATTTTTGAGGCAACACTTGAATCCTCATTGAAAACCTGTGTTATTTCTCTGAAGCTTACCTACAAATGTTAGCCATTTAGTCAAACACATGTTTTCTTCTTGTTTATTCCTCTGTTTGCTTAGGGTTTGAACATTTATTTATTACTTTATTTATAACTTAGGTTTTCAGCTTGGAATCTAAGTATATAATGGATTATTATTATTATTATTATTATTATTATTATTATTATTATTATTTTGGTTTTTTTAAGGCAGGGTTTCTCTGTGTAGCCTTAGCTGTTCTGGAACTCACTTTGTAGACCAGGCTGGCCTCGAACTCAGAAATCCGCCTGCCTCTGCCTCCCAAGTGCTGGGATTAAAGGTGTGCGCCACCACCGCCCAGCTAATGGACTATTATTAGTCACAAGTTATTTGTTCAAAGAAAAAAGGAAAAGAGTAGCATCTTAGTTGCTTTCTTGTGGCTGTGACATAATGCCATGACCAAGATCACTTAGAAGAGAAAGTGTTAACTTCCTGTTGTAGAGGGTTGAGATCAAAGATGGTGGAGTAAAGGCATGCTGGTGGGAACAGCTGAGACCTTACATCATGATTCACAAGTTGTCAGGGGAGGTGGGGGGGGAGGGAGAGGAGAGAGGGAGAGAGAGAGAGAGAGAGAGAGAGAGAGAGAGAGAGAGAGAGAGAGAGAGCGAGCTTGAGATCTCAAAATGGCCAGAGTATGTTGAAACCTCAAAACTTACCCCCAGTACACACTTCCTCCAACTGGGGACTGAATGTTCAGACACAGGAGCCTGTGGGGCATTCTCATTCAGACCTTCACAGGAATGATAAAGAGTTTAGCTTCCCTTGTCTTCAACCAGTTACCAAGTGTTTACAGTTTAGAAAAGCCCAAGGTTTGTGCATTTCCAAGTGTTGACAGTGGTTTTATTTGTACAGTAATAGGAACGAAAATCATAAAAGAATATTTAATGACAAATGTACAACCTGGAGAACCTTTGAGATCTATGTACTAGCTGTTTTTAAGCAGTGTGCTTGGAATCCTACTCTGAACATTTTTATGTCTTTACTCACAGCAGACACATTTCATCATTTTTGACTTTGGCTTCCTTAAAGATTAATGAGTTAGTGTTTCAGAGTTTTTGTAACAACAGCACAACCTTTTTCCCTGTGTAAAAAGAGCGGAAGTTCCACAGACTTGTGGACTCTTTTGTCCTGTGGATCAGTCTCTTGATGCGTCCCGTCTGCCTTTCTGACTACCTATGCAGCTGTTTTTCATGTTTTTTCGACTTGGAGCAAGACCAAGTACTTTTGACAGTTGCATGCTGAACAATAATCTATGCCTGGCCACAGGTCACGATTGCATTTCTTCACTCGTATTTTCAGTCAGTGTGCAGAAGAAATGTGAGCATGGGGAGGTTCAGAGACTGTGGAGTACTCTGAGTGATGGTGGTTGTCCTGCATGTGTGCCACTCCCCTTCCTGTGCCACGTGGATTCCACAGGGAGGGAGGACAACTGAGGGATGACGGAAACACCATCCACGAGTGCCTTGTTGCCATAGTAGCGAGTGATGGAAAATTCTCTGGGCTATGCTTGGTAGAAAGAATTTCTGGGAATGGCCATACATACATACTCCTACACACCATTTTAGTGAGCAAACTATAATTTATTAAACCATTAATCTACTGGTCAGTTCAACATGTAATTGGTTGATGTTTTTTGTATCGTGTTAGCACTCTGTGTATTTTAACATCAGGAAATGAGATCCACTATTTAATCGGATTCATTGAAGTGAATGCTCCACGGTGGAACGTTCTAGCTCCTTCTATCCTCACAGGCACCATTTTCCCTTTGCTTTTAAAAATTAAAAAAAAAAAATGTTGATTTAAAAATCCTTTTAAATGGACTTGATAAATCCTTTTTCAACCCTTCTTGGGTTTTACAAATATTTAAATTACATAATTGCTCTCTTCTGTTTGAAACTAATGGGATGATTGTCTATGAACCATGCTGAAACCTTCAACTTTCTTAATATTTCTAGTTAAAAGTTATAGGTGGCTGGGCAGTGGTGGCGCACGCCTTTAATCCCAGCACTTGGGAGGCAGAGGCAGGTGGATTTCTGAGTTCGAGGCCAGCCTGGTCTACAGAGTGAGTTCCAGGACAGCCAGAGCTACACAGAGAAACCCTGTCTCAAAAAACCAAAAAAAAAAAAAAGTTATAGGTGTAACTTTGGGGGACTTCATTAAAATTTTATCATGTATTTAACCCCTGTGTTTTTCATTCGTGCTGTCTTGGTTGAGTCTTGGCCTAAGTCAAGTGTGCCTGTAAGTCAAGCATCCCTGTCTCTGTGTCTTCTGAGGGATTCATCTTCTCTCCCAGACATTCCCTCCCCGTTCGCCTCTGCTCTTGTTTACCTTTCCTCATGTTTCTGCTCATCCTTTCAGTGGTGACACATCCCCCCTTTATCTCGAAGCCCTTCTGAGTGAGTTCACTGTGATGATGCTCTGATTGATCTGCAGTGTTTCACTCAGTCCACATTGCTTATACTCGTCATGCTGATAAGCACTCACTTTTAGAGTGGATATAATTGTTTCTTCTGCAGGAGTCAGTGGAGGTCTGTAGACACAGATGGATCCCAACCTGAGTTCTGCTCTGTCACTTTCTAATCCTTTGATGTTAAGTGAATTAATTAGGCTCTATGAGTTTTAGTGCTTTGATGTGTAAAGCAGGAACATCACATAATTTTTAGAGTTGTTGACTATTATAGCTAACACGATGGTTAGTTCTTTAGCACAAGTCTGGGATTCTATTAAATATGTAATAAATGACAGTATTACTTAATAGTGTCATTATTCTGCTAATTTTCTTCCAAGCTTTATAAGCAAGTACATGAGAGCTTCTAATACATTGCTAACTGTGTGGTAAGGACTCTTCAGTGTGGTTTATCAGTGTGTCATTGAAATCACCCTGGAGTCACTTTCTGTTGGCTCTGCTTTCTCAGGCCTAGAACAGTTACACAGCTCTTATGGTTCTTCCTTTCTGTTCTCATTATTCCTGAGAAGAGCCTTTGGTATGTGTTCTCAGGTGGTTTCCAAGGCAATGATTTGAAAGATTTATTTATTTGTTTTTGAATTATCTTTTGGTTTGATCTCTACATTTTTCTAAATATTAGCAGCCAAGGTTGTAATAACTGAAGCATTTTTTACATACTAAAGATGAAGTGTATGAAATACTTAGAATAAAATCCCAGCTAATCTGAAGTGCAGATGAATACATTCCTTTGCTTAACTTACTCCACCTCAAAAGATGTTTTTTACTGGATCTCCTGCATGCCAGGCATTTTGTAATTCATACAGATGAATAGGGTTTCTGCTTTTGAGTTTAGGGTTGATGAGAGACACAAGACAAGATTATTTTAATAGATAATTAGTGTAAGGTGAAAGTCCGGATGGGCTTCTGAGAGATCACTGACAAAGGATACTTGCAAGGAAAAGACAGTTATGGGAAGACACAATCTGATTCCGAGTCAGACTCAACCCCACGTGGTCCCATAATTTATGGGAATTTCTTGCCTCCAGATGAGACTTCAGATAGTGTCTCCAATCTTAACTTGGCCTCTCACTGACCAACTCACCCCTGACCTTACTTCCGGCTCATTTGAGGGATTCTTTTTCCTCCTCTGCTGTAAACTATACCTATCCCTGAACTGTGATAGATATTGCCAATTAGTTTACATAAAGCCAGGGACTATTTTTAAATTCAGAATGAAGTCATTCCCACCAAAAATTAAAAGAAAGCGCAAGGTTTCATTGGAGCAGGTAAGAAGAGTACAAGAGAGAGGGGCCACCAGGAGCAAAAGTGGGGCCATGGGCGTCATTGTGAGCTGTGTAGGAAATTGCAGGCTGTGCAGCATCAGGCAGGTGGTAAAGGAGGTGAGGAGTTTCCATTGCTGGTCTAGTTGTCCTATGTAATTGTCATAGAAGGTACTGAGGTGGGTTGCCGCCCCACAGACTGGGAGACTGCTGTCCCAGCTACATACTGACTGGTGGAGCTGCACTGAACCCTAGATTATGTGCCTCTAGGAGCAGCTGTCTTGGACTGAACAGTTCTAATATTTTCTTTGATACTGCTGGAGTTTCAGGAAATGAGAGCTTTCCACTGTGTTCACAGGGGTCAAAGGTGTTACCTTTCTCTGGGGTTCAGGTTCTCTTCGAGTCCTGTTTTCTTACCCTATCATGCTAGGGCATTGGTTCTGAAACTTTGGCATCACACCTGTGGCCAAGCAGTTGCAATGGGCTGATTTGTAATGTTTAAAGTTGCATCCCATATATCCTGTCATCCACAAATATTTCAGCACCATCTCCCAGTGAGGTCATCTGACATCAGTTTATTTGTGTGTGTGCATTTTTGTGTACATAAGCATGAATAACTGCATATGCATTTATGTGTGTGTGAGACCATGCATGAGTGCACATGCATTTATATGTGTGTGTGTTTGTGTATGTGAGCATGCATGAGTACATTTGTGTATGTGTGTGCATGCATGAGTGCATATGCATTTATGTGTGTGTTCTAGTGTGTTGTGTGCTGAGGTTTGAATTCAGAGCTTGCTGCATGCTGTGCATGTGCTGCACTGTTGGCTGGTGTCCCTGGTTCCCTCTGTCCTATGTTTGATGTCTAAGTCAATGAAAACAGGAGAGAGCTCTATGACAGTGAAGAGTTCTCCGAAGAACTGTTTTTGTTATGTGTCAGAGTTTGGGAAAATAATATGTCAGAATCATGTTTGTTCTTAGGGATTATTTTGAAATTGAAGATTTTGGTGTATAATATATAAAAAGAAATGTTATTGAAAGTATAAACTCCTGGTAAATATGATTTGAATTTACAAGGAAACTATAAACATCTTATGAATATAAAAATTGGGACATGCGTATATGTATTCATATTACTAACCTGTTATTTTCACTGGCTTATAAACTAAAACTGAAACTACCTTGAGATTGTCTTGTAGAGTGAAAGCTAACTGTGATATTTTTGTACAGAAAGTGATTATTAAACATCAAATTTATAAAGAATAAGCTCTCTAACTTCTTCTAACTCTTCTTTAGGTCGGGATTTAATTTGTATCCAGTCAATGGATGGGATGCTGATGGTGTTTGAGCAGGAAAGCTACGCATTTGGGAGATTCCTCCCCGGTTCTCTTCTGCCTGGCCCTCTTGCTTACAGTCCCCGCACGGATTCCTTCATAACTGTCTCTTCTTGCAGACAAGTGGAAAGTTACAAGTGAGTCTGTGTGTTACCTTTGGAATCATGATTATTGTGCTTGTTGCTGATTGGTTATTTTTCTGGAAGACCTTGAATATTACAGTTGAAGAAATTACTGGCTTCTTTGGTAAAATTTAACTGGGATGGCTTAGAACATCACAGTGATGTATGTACAGTATTTGGAAGGCTATGCCATGCTCTGATTCCAAGAAGCCCAGAGGACTCATCTCTCACTACTGCTGGATGGTCAGTGTACTTAGCAGATAACATTGCCAGTGTTGAGCAGCTTGTTATAAAGATTAAATGTGTTTCAACTCACCACCAATAGAAAATGCTCAATATTAACATGATGTATATGATATATACTGATATATATATGATATGAGGACAATAAAATGGCTAACCGTGGTGGCCTACATCTTTAGTCTTGTCACTCAGGAGGCAGAAGCAGAGGCAGGTTTGAGGTCAACCTTATCTACATAGTGAGTTACATTACAGCCAGGGCTACATACTGAGAACTCGTTTCAAAAAAAGCAAAAACAAAACAAAAAAGTTGTCTGCCTCAACAATGGACAGACAGACAATAAAATGTAATATTGAGTGAAAAAAAGCCATATGTAAACTTGCACGTGCGGAATAACTTTATAAAAACAAGGGATGCATATGGCATTTGAAACTTTTCTGGGAAAAGCTGTAACTATTGCAATGACAGTTCATGGTCTTTACAGTTCATTGTAGATAGGGCGTGGAAGTGATCCCATGAACATAGTGTGTATTTCTGCTAGAAATTACTTAAGATCTTCCTGAGTTATGTTGAGAGAAAACATTACTCTGTCAGGTAAAGATCCACAAAAATTGTTGGTAGAGAGAATGGGAAAAGAATTAGAAAATCATTCTGGGAACAGAAATAGGGTTGGTTTAAAATATCTTTAGCTAGTTATCATATTGTATTTTAAAAAGATCTATTGTTGATTTCTGTGCATGGGTGTGCCTTTGTGGGTTATATGTATCACATGTATGAAGATGTCACTGAGGCCAGAGAAAGATATGAGGTTCCCTGGAACCTGACTTACAGGTGGTTGTGGGCTACCAGAGCTGGGTGCTGGGAACCAGCCTGAGTTTGCCCTTCACTGCTGAGCTGGCTCTCTAACATTTATTGTCTTTGTGATGGCAGCACTTAGAACTTTACACATCATATTATTCTGTTGTTTTTGGCTGTCTGATGCTTCACAAGTTGGGAAGAAAATACAAATCTCTTGGGCAGTGGCCATAGAGCTTGTGCCTTCATTTCAGTATTGTGTGTCCAACCAGACAGGCACTTTCCCTTTCGTAAGTGGCAGTCTTCTGTCGCATGGTTGTCCATCCTGAAAACAAGCAACTGTGTATGAGGAAGCAGCAGCTGATGGACATGGCAGGACACCACACCACGTTCCTCTATAGCTTCTTTGGCTCTTGCCCAGATTGACTGAATTATGGTGTTGGCTCTGAAAATAAATACCTTTTGTTTGAGAAATTAAGAAAAGTGTCTGTGTGATTTACTCAGTACTGCCGAAACTTAGGCAGTACTCTTACCTCCTGCCAAGTAGGGCTATGGGAAGGGCACAGTGCACAGATCTGAATCTGGCAGAGCTTACTCTCTGATGCATGTGTGTATGTGTGCGTGCACGTGTGTGCTTGTGCATGTGCGTATGTGCGATTTAGTTTGTAGTAACTCTAGGAGAGATCCTTCTAGAGGGCAACGGGTCCGTTTCCTTGATGTGTGAGGTGAATATCATAAATGTCTTGATTCCACTCTGATAGTTCTCGAATATACTGATCTATTTAACTCATTTCATCTAAGTAAAAAAACCTCATACTTTATCCATTATGAGATTAATTTACAATGGTAAAATGTACAAGACATGGAGCAATTGGTAAGATTTATAGCATTATGTTCTGTGATGTGTGTGTGCATGCTTTCAAGTTTAATAGATTGGATTAAATGATAGTCACCAGGGAAATTTAGGAAAGGGAAAAGTATAAAACTCCTGGTTCCTTTTTTTGCGGCCTCATTAAGTCTATCTGTAGTCAGTTATAGAATGTAATTGGCTAATAGAATGGGCTTTTAAGACATAATTCACCTTCATTTTGATATTGATAGTTAACTACTTTAAAGTTAATTATATTCAGATAGGAGCATGTATGGGCTTTCCCCTCAAGCTTTCGTGTGTGTAGGAATCTTCTGGTCAGTTTTTTGTTAATGCACATTCACACATTCCGCAGTCCCCAGAACCTACACTTGGGGATAAGACACAGAACTCATCATTGCAAATATAGATTGCAAGTGATTTTAATTTAGGCTCGAGTGTTTTCCCTCACCCCCCCTTTCCTCTTCCTCGTCTCGTCTCTTCTCTTCTCCTTTCTTTCCCTTTCTTTTTTTTCCTTTCCTTTCCTTTCCTTTCCTTTCCTTTCCTTTCCTTTCCTTTCCTTTCCTTTCCTTTCCTTTCCTTTCCTTTGAGATAGGACTGGACTCTCTAGCTCAGGCTGGGTGAAGCTATAATCTTCCTGCCTCAGCCTCTAATTTTCAGACATGTACCATCAAGCCAGACTTGTTTAAATTTATGAATGTATGTATTTTTGTGTGTGTGTGGACACATGTTTGGGCCCAGGTATGTGTGGCATGGTATATACCTGGAGATCAGAGACAATTTGTTAGGGGAGTTTGTTCCATTCAAGATCAAACTTAGGTTGTTCAGCCTAGTAGCAAGGTAGTAAGTACCTTTACCCTCAGAGCCATGTCAGTGGCCTGTTTATATATATGTGTATGTGTGTGTGTGTGTATGTGTGTATATATATGTGTGTGTGTATATATGTGTATATATATACATACATACATATATATATATGTGTATGTATATATATGTGTATGTATATATACATTTAAAGATTCATTTACTTATTTTTATTGTGCAGGTGTTGTGTGCATGTCTGTGCCATAGTGTATGTTTATAGGTCAGAGGACAACTTGTAGAATTTGGTTCTTTCTTCCCGACATGTGGGACCAGGAGAGTGAGTCAGGTTGCTAGGCTTGCCCCAAGGGCTTTTTTGAAGCCATCTTGCCAAGTCCCTGTATAACTTTGGTGGGAGAACTGTTTGTTTTGTATTGAGGCTATGGGTTTTGATGTTTCTGTCTTCCTTGCCATGTGTCCAGACTTTGCAATATCTTTCTTCCTCTTTTTCTGTCAGAATTACTTACTTAGTTATAAAGTTACCCAGGAGATGTGGGAAGAGATTTAGGGAAGGAAGGAGGTGGAAGGTAATACAATAAATGGGACTTGAAAGTAGTACCAGGGGGATGGGGGTGTGTGGGGTGAGGGATGGGGGTATGGGGAGGGGGTGTGTGGGGTGAGGATGAGCAAGGGAGATGGGGGGTGGGAAGGGAGCTGGAGAGAAAGAGCAACGAAAACAAAGCATGCATGAAAATGTGATGATGAAAGATTCCACTTTATGTGCTAACTTAAAAAACAAACAAAAATGTTTAGATCCCAAAGGCAAAGAGACTGAAAGAATTTGTGGTATTTAATTTTCTTATGTAGCCCCTCCCATTGAAAAACCTGTGGTGTTCAATGAGGTTTATGTTCTTTCTTTTTTTTTTTTTTT
>NW_022196906.1:16780264-16784969 GCF_008632895.1 Mastomys coucha
TGTAGACCAGGCTGACCTTGAACTCAGAAATCTGCCTGCCTCTACCTCCCAAGTGCTGGGATTAAAGGTGTGTGCCACCACCACCCAGCTGAGGTTTATGTTCTTAACCCCCAATTCTCACCTATTATCCAAAGGGCATTTCATATCTTCATCCACATCTATCTATATATTTATATCTATATCTAACTTCCCTTTTTATTAAACACTCCTTTGGGCAGCTGGCGGCTCCTGGTGCTGCCCAGTCTGGTCCTGCATCCTAAACTCCAGTGTCTCTCTTGCCACTGTGTGCTGTGATTACAGGTCTGTGCCACTCTGCCTGGCTTAGCTGTCCTTCTAAATTATATCATGTAGCCCATTTTCTACTAAACAGAATCAGAATTTTCTTACACAATTAGTCCTTTGCATGAACAGGTTCCGCATTCACAGATTTAGCCAATCTCATACTGGAGATATTTGAAAAAATAATATCTATTTTAAACAATGTAGATGGTTTCCTCTTGCCATTATTTCCCGTACACGTGAACACTCCTCTCACATGGTCCATTTCCATAGCTGTCCCTGTCGTCGTAAGCTGTCCCGTTCATCTAGGGACGATTTACATGCATCTGGTACAGAGCTTGCTTCCCAAGTGTGAGGTTTTGTGTTCAGACAACAGCATGAGAAGCAGACTGTGAGGATGTGTGTTTAGAATCTCAGTGGTAGAAGGCTCAGGCAGGAGGATCCTGGTATTTTACTGGCCAGAGATTGTGTCTGAGCTGGTGAACTCCAGGTTCAGTGGGAAACCCTTGTCTCAAAAAATAAGATAGAGAGCAGTCTAGGAAGGCACTTGACATGAATCCCTGGCTTCCACATGCATATGCACACAAGTATGTGTACGTGTGCTTAAGCATCCCCCCCCACATCATTTTTTTGTATTTTATTTTTGAAAGGGTTGTAATTGTAGCTCATTGATAGAATACCTGTACTCTATCCTCAGTATTGAAAACCATGTATATACGGGAATGTGCATAGTCTGTCTATGTTGGAAATACTTTACTACTTTTTGTAATGCACTGGAGTATCAGTAGAATGTGGTGACCATGGGAGTGCCAATGTCCTACTTCTTTATGGATGTCGAGGTCAACTCTAGTGAGCAGTGCTCTGCATGGTCTAGCCTCTTACCTCTGTGATTGTGGACATCCAGATTAAGGTGTCACCTTCATATTTTCTAGAAAAAGAGTGTCTCCAGGACTTTC
The DNA here is from genome assembly GCF_008632895.1 of Mastomys coucha. Classification (NCBI taxonomy): domain Eukaryota; kingdom Metazoa; phylum Chordata; class Mammalia; order Rodentia; family Muridae; genus Mastomys; species Mastomys coucha. The sequence continues at coordinate 16,781,500 of NW_022196906.1, forward strand.
TCCACCCCCACGTATTATAAACGACACTACACATGCAAAGTCAGATAAAACCTTCCTCAGGCATCCAGTCAGCTCCTGCAGTGTGCTGTGACACGGCCTCTTAGTGCTCCGGGGATGCCCATTATCCTGTAGTGCTCTGGGGTGCTCATCAGCCTCATAGCACTGCATACCTTCACCTCCATTGGATTTATTTTAGGTTGGGTTCACTGCCCCTTGATGGCAGGAATTGTGTATCCTTTGAGGTCTGTGTTCACTCTCTTGCTGATGGTAGATATGTCACACTCACTTTATGGAGAAATGGAAACAAATGTAAATTTGGAAAGCTGTTTTGTTCCTGGCATTTTTAAATGAAAGTGATTTTCATCTACATGATAAGAATACTCGTGTGATGGTGGAAATGGTCAGAGCTCGGCACACTATGCAGTTACGGTTTATAGTTAAGTTCTCCAGTCAAATATTGACCAAGTTGCCTGGTACTCTTTGAGATGACAGTTGGGTTTCATTTGAAAGTAAATGATTTGGGGAGCTTACTTCTGTAGTCTGTCATACATCAATCCTATTTCAGCCATGTGCTGCAGTTTCTATGGTGTGATATGGCAGGGCACTAAGTCATGTGGCCGCATTTGTCATTGGCGTTATGTGGGTCAGTTAAGCATTTATGGCTATTGGGTCAAAATGCCACCAGTGCACCAGACTGGCCGTGGCTGTGATCAGCACCTTTCAGTTCTCAGTACACTTGTGATACTCTTGGCAATGTCTTCCTGCTCTGGGCCTGGGTGCTCCTTCAGCAGTCACAGAGGGGCTGTTGTTCGTCAACTAGTACCACCAAGCACTTGAATTGTAATACATGCTTTCTTTGTTTCAGATTTTCCAGGTCTGCTTGGAATTGGGTGTCATGTGAGTTCTTGGTTAAGAGGTGTTAAGGAAGAACCGTAAGCGCCATACTGTCATGGGTTGGCTGTCATCTAAATTACTGTCAGCTGTTCAAGTAATAAAGTCCCCTTTTCCGCTGTCTTCAGGAAGAGAAAGGGTCGGATTTGGAAATCACGAGTCAAGGGTGGTTGTGCCTGTGTTTGCTGATCTGATGTTAATGAGTCTACTCCTGGAGCTCACTAACTTCAGATGAATAATAACTCTTTGTAGCCATATAAAAAGCTTCAAAGGGCTCAATGAGCTTTGGGTTTTGTAATAATCTCATTAATATCCCTGTCATCCTCTGGTAGGTTAGAGGCTGCAGGAAGTAAACTACCTGTATAATTACTTGCCTGAGGATTGATTTATTGTAGGACCAGCTCTGAGATCTTTGGTCATATCTGCACACTGCTTCTGCCCACCTGAAACAAACAACCCCTATCTGGAGCTTGGAATTTGAGATCTGATTTTTTTTTTGGTCACCTTTGGAAATGTTGGGGTTTTGAAGGTCAGTTCAAGGTTGAGGTGTAGACATTTTCTGCAGTTGCATACTTTAAAGCTTGGCTTTGTGAGACTCCCACCTTCTCCTTCCTACCCAGTTTCCCCTCCATAAACAACCCACTCCATCCCTCCTCCCCTTAGCCTCTAAGAGGTTATGTCCCCACCCACCAACCTATCTTACCCACCTCACCCCTATAGCACCCCCCTTTTCTGGGGCATCAAACCTCCACAGGACCAAGCACCACAATGAGGCCAGGCAAGGAAGTCCTCTGCTACATATGTAGTGGGGGCCATGGACCAGGCCATATATACTTTTTGGTTGGTGGCTTAGTCCCTGGAGTTCTGAGGGGTCTGGGTTAGTGGATACTATTGTTTTTTTCTATGGTGTTGCAATACCTTTCAGCTCATTCAGTCCTTCCCTAACTCTTTCATTGGGGTCCCTGTGCTCAGTCCAATGGTTGGCTGTATCTGCATCTGTCTTAGTCAGGCACTGGCAGAGTCTTTCAGAGGACAGCCACACCAGGCTCCTGCCTGCAAGCATATTTTGGCATCAGCAATTGTGTCTGGGTTTGGTGTCTGGATGGAATGTATCGCACTGTGGGGAGGTCTCTGGATGGTCTTTTCTTCAGTCTCTGCTTCATTTTTTGTCCCTGTCTTTCCTTTAGACAGGAACAATTCTGGATTAAAAATTTTGAGATGTGTGGGTGGCTCCATCCCTCCACTGGGGGTCGTGCCTATCTACTGGAGGTGGTCTCTTCAGGTTCTAGCTCCCTGCTGTTGGGTATTTCAGCTAATGTCATCCTCATTGTTCCCTGGGAGCATCTCACATCTCTGACATCTGGGACTTTCTAGAGGTTTCCCCTGCCCTGTTGCATGGGATTTTAGAAACATGCTAGCTCTTTCTCAAGAACTCTGCCTGAGCTCTTTCAACCTCTCGAGGCTAGCTATGCCAAGCCACCAATCACTGCCCTGGCTGTGCCCTTTCTCCTGCCCACCTTAGTCACCGTGGATGGAAAACACTAGACAACCTTAATATTTTAAAACTAGCCAGATAACTGAATGGCTAGGTGAAGACTATCCTGCCTCATCCTCCTTGGCCTCCACCCAGGGCAGAAGCTACAAACCATAGGTGCCCTGAGACCCACATGTTTGCCGCTTCCTCTGCTCCACCATCTGGTCTGCCTCTTCCCTCTTGACCCCTTTTCTTCCTCCTAGGACCCAGAAGTCCCACCTTTTTCCTTTTGCCCAATGATTGGCTTCATCATCTTTATTGACACAATCAAGAACCTATTAGGATCTAGCTGGGTCTTTAGGTAGAACTATTTTCAATTTTCTGAGGAACTGCTAGACTAATTTCCAGGTTGTAGTACCAGCTTGCAGTCCCACCAGCAATGGAGGAGTGCTCCTCGTTCTCCACATCCTTGCTAGTGTCTGATGTTGCCTGATTTTTTTTTTTAATTAGGTGTTTTCTTTATTTACATGTCAGTTTTTGATCTTAGCCATTCTGATTGGTGTGAGGTGGAATCCCAGGGTCATTTTGATTTGCGAAACATTCTTGAATAGTATCTGTAGCTGAGGACCAGGTATCAGATACACGGGCCCATGGAAAGTTTTATCAAACCACCACACTCACAAGTGTGGATGACCATCTAGTTGGCCCCTTTTCCCAAGCCTGTCACACTTTGGAGATGGAGTTTGTAGTACATGATTTGGGGGGGGGACACATTCAAACCATAGCAGTGTATGCTATTTGAATAGAGCATTTCGGTGCCATGCTTGAGCTTGTGCACTGTGCGTGTGAGGTGAGCGGCCTGCTGAGCTGCGCCCAAGCCCCTGGACCAGCATGTCTACATGTGTTTCGATCCTCCACACTCTCCTCACTCAGGCTGCTGGCCTTGTGTTCTCACACGTCTCTGTCTTAGTTGATATGAGTTGTCTGAATATATCTGTTTTTAAGTTTTGTCTTAGCCCTAGAAGATCAGTATAAATAACTCATTTACTAGGAAGAAAAAGGTTTTGTTTAAAGTTTTTTTGTTTTTTGTTTTTTTTTTTTTTTT
>NW_022196906.1:16785040-16801470 GCF_008632895.1 Mastomys coucha
TAACTTTATATATTGAGTGATATTACAAATTGTTTTAGAGAAGGGCTTGAGCTAAATGGAAACTGTAAAGTATGTGTAGATTATTCCTAATGTGCACCATTGAGACTGTATCAAGTATCCGATGAGTCATTGATTTGTCCATCTTGATAAATCAGTATCTGTCTTTATGTCTTTCAAGCCTTTTATTGAAACTTGGGAATGTAATACAGCTTGAGCATTCTTAGTCTGACCGTCTTTGTTAGCCAGACATTTGGAGCACTGACATGCTCACAGAGCTTGGGCTTTGCAGCACTTTAGAAGTTTACATTATGCTGCGAGGCTGTAAAGTGCAAGCATGCTTCCCAGCCTCCTCTGAGCTCTCAAACACATGAATCTCCAGCACTTTGGATGAGGGATTAGCAGCATGTGCATTCCAGGTGCTGTACTAGGCATATCAGGACAGTTTGCTTTTAAATTCTTCTTGCCAGTTAGCAACAACTATTTTCATAGACAGGAAGCCATGGCAGGGTGAGTAACTTGACACGATTCACCACCAGTCTGTGGTTTGCCTGGGAAGTACTCAGTGTAATACTTCTGTAGAGTATGTATTAATCATTTCTAGGCCGTTGGCAGTTCTGCACTGTTCATGCTCTCTTTGGCATGTGGTGTCAGGCGCTAGGCATTCATGCCTGTTTTTTGCCACATGAGGTTCTCAGCAGTAGTGCTGGCTTCACAGTAGTGACATCATGATGAATACTCATATCGTGCATCATAATAAAACTCACTAAAATTTAGTAGTCCTTAGAACTAAAGAAATTTTTGTTCACAGAATTTATGGACTGTATACCTCTGAAGTTTAAAGTGACTTTTACTTTAAAACTTCTGATGTCACTTATCCTTTGCCGTCTCCTCTAACAGGTACCAAGTACTTGCCTTTGCCATGGATGCAGACAAGAAGCAGGAGATGGAACAGCAGAAACTTGGTTCTGGAAAACGACTAGTTGTAAGTCTGTTTAGATATATAATCATATTTGTTAGAGAATTCCTGGAAGAAAATTAAAAATGCATTTTGACAATTTTTCTTTCTCATTTGTATCAATGACCCGGAATTGAATTGGCTGTTGCTGTGCTATAGAATATGTCTGTCTACTTGCCATAACGCATCAGAATATAGGGTGGCACCGCTCAACTGTGAATGGCTGGATGGGGCCACTTTTCGTTTAAGAGATTATAAACTGACACAAAACTTTAAACTTCTTTTTACAATTTCTGTTTTCTTCTTTCTTTCTTCTTTTCTTTCTTTCTCTCTTTCTTTCTCTCTTTCTTCCTTCCTTTCTTTCTTTCTCTCTTTCTTTCTTTCTTTCTTCTTTATTTCTCCTAAGGCGTTAAAATCTTTTATTTTCCACTGGTCTATAAACTATAAAATACTAAACACACAACAGGTTGCATGTGTATACTTATATACACATACAGACACATATACACATACATATACACATACATATAAACCACACACACACACATATATACCCACACATATGCAGACATACATACACATACATATACATGCACATATTCACATACATATTCACATATATACATATACACATAAACCACACATACACATATACATATGTATACATATATACACATACATACATGCATGTATACATACATACCCACAGACATACACATGTACACACATGCACATATGTGCACACATACACAAACAGGCACACATGCACACACGTGCCAGGACTTTGAAAGGAGCAGGGGTGAATACAGCATGTGGGAGGAGGGGTGAATACAGCATGTGGGAGGAGGGAAGAGTGGGTGAGATGTATGAAAGGATGCACACAGTACACGTATTTGAAATTAAGATAAAAGCAGATGAATTTCTAGGTGCATATGATCAACCTAAGTTAAGTCAAGATGAAGCAAATAATTGTTTTTTTACTTTTTAAATTGAAAGTAGAATTTTTCATATAGCATTCTGATTGTATCTCCCTTCTTCCTCCTCCCTGATCCTCCCTCTGTCTCCACTCCGCAAATCCACACCTTTGTGTCTCTCATTAAAAAACACATCTAAAAATAGTAATAGTAGTAATAATAATAATAGTAATAATAATAATAGTAATAATAATAATAATAATAAAGATATGATTAAAAAAACCAAAATAGGGCCAACAAGCAAACAGAAAAAAGAAAGCCAATGTAAGAATACAAGAAACCCATAAAAACAAAGTTAGAAACCATAATATAAAAACAAAATAGCTGTAAGGTGAAGCAAAACCCAGACGAAGCACTATGAGACAGAAGTAGCTCCAAAGCTGCCATTGGGTTTGCTTCTTGTTGGCCATCTGCTGCTGGGAGTGGGGCCTACTCTTAACTGGTTTGTATGCTGGACAATGAAGTTTTCCCTTTCAGGTAGTTTGTCAGTTGGAAATAGTCTCTGGGTTAGGCATGGGGCTGTGTCCACTTCCCCGCTCAGCACTAGGAGCCCATCTGGCTTAGACACGTGCTGGCCCTGAGCATGCTGCCACAGTCTCTGCGTTCATGTGCACATAGATCATGCTGTGTCTAGAAGGCCTTGTCTTCTTGGTGTTCTCCATCCCCTTGGCTCTTACACTCTTCCCACCTCATCTTCCATGGGTTCCCTGACCCCGGAGGGAAGGGATTTGATGGACCATCCCCTTTAGGACTGAGTGTTCCGAGGTATCTCACTCTCTGCACACTGCCGAGCTGTGGGTCTGTGCTTGTTCCCATCTACTGCAGAAGAAAGCCTCTCTGGTGATGGCTGAGGGTGCATTGGTTTATGAATATAGCCAAATGTCACTGGGAGACAGTTCACTGCTATGCCTCTTTAGCAAAACAGTGGTCTAAGAACACCTTTTAAAGGTGTTCCTCACCAGTCTCACACATGTTTGGAGTATGTCTAGTCACACTCGTGCACACACATGCACATGTGTGTGTGTCTGAGTATGCCAATGGACAGCTTACTGAGTTGGTTCTCTCCTTCTGTTAAGGTCTGGGAATTGAACATAGGTTTTCATGCTTGGCATCAAGCTCCTCTGTCCCCTGAGCCATATCGCTTAGCCAGGAAACACCTCCTTAATAGGAGAGTCTTTGTCCATTGCATTCCTCCATTCCTAATGATTTTCCCTTGGCTAATTTTCAGGTGTTTTCCTTAATGCGCACTCTGAGCAGCTTAGATCCTGATCCTGTTTTCTTTCCTTTTCTCCTTTCTTCCTTTAGTTTTTGCACGTTTAGTACTTGTTGAGCCTCCTGCATCTGTGAATTTAGAGTTTTTCAAATTACAAAGTTACAAAATTTGGCCATCAATTCTTCAAACATTTTGTGTGTCTCTCTTCTTTTTATGGAGTATTCCAGTTATACTGAACTTACTGACTGTCCCACAGCTCGTACATGTTCCTTCTCATTTTGTTCAATGTCTTTTATCTTTCAAAGGCAAAGATTGAGCCCTGGCCTCATGCAGCTTTTACCTCCGAATCCTTCATCCCCCAGAACGTCCTTTAGCTTTGCTCCTTCACTTGGGATGAATCTTGTCACTGTAGTGAAGACCACTCAGGCTCTTTTCTAGTGGCCTGGAGCCCATTGCTACAGATTTCATTTATGTAAATTCAGGGTGCTGTTTCTTTCTTCAGTGTCTCTGTATAACTTTTTAAAGGTCCTTAGAGTACTGGTTTTCTAATTTTTAACATTTGTATCAGTCTTGAGTTAGTTTCAGTAGATTTTATTTCTCTTCATTGTAAATCATATGTCCTGATTGTTTCATTTCCATGATTGGTAATTTAAAATTTACTATTAGATGTCAGATATAGTCAATTCTATTTTGTTACACTTTAGATATTTTTGAATTATTATAGGCCGAGCGTAGTCCTGATGCACAGTTGTTTGAAAACACTTTGATCTTTCTGAGCATTGTTTCTAAAGACTTAGTAGGTGGGACAACACTACTTACTGTGTGGCCCACTTTCCCCCTTCCTGAGGCCAGAGCCTCCTGCGCGCTCTGCCACTGCCCCAGGACTGGGAGCTTTTGAGCACAGATTCTGTGTGGGTGCTGGGCACTGCCACCTGGAATTCTGTGGGATGGTGGTTCCCTCTGGGAATGTGCTGGTGAATTCTCAGGACATTGAGATGAACTTTCTACAGGTCTCCCAAGGTTAGTCTCCTTGTCGCATGGATTGGGAACTTTAACTGCCTTGGTTTCTCTGGACTCAAATTTAGCTCCTCCGCTCTTCTGAGGTTGGAGATGGCATATCACCATTTATCTTTGGAGTATAAGGCATACTAATTTTTTTTTTTTTTGTCTTATGAACCATTGTTGTATGTGTTCTGTGCATTTTGTGTTTGTTTGAGAAGCTAAACTCTATCCTCTTCCATCTTCCTTGGAAGTGGTAGACACATCTGTTTTTAGCATCCGCGTCACTCCTGGCCTTTGCTTTTCAGGTGGACTGGACTCTGAATATTGGCGAGCAAGCCCTGGACATCTGTATCATCCCTTTAAACCAGTCTGCATCTTCTGTTTTTGTTCTTGGTGAGAGGAACTTCTTCTGCTTAAAGGATAATGGGCAGATTCGATTCATGAAGAAGCTCGACTGTAGCCCCAGTTGTTTTCTCCCGTACTGCTCAGGTGGGTGCGGAGATTTCCTCTTATCCTTTCTGTATCGCAAGACTACACTTTAGACGTGCCTACAGACATTGGAAAAAGCCACACTCAGACACACATTTTAAACATCTAGGAAAGCAGCCTTTTTACTGAATGTATAATGGAACCTTTAACTTTCACAGTTTGCGTACACATTTGACATAAATTAGCACATGTGGCTGTGCCAGCCATTGGACTCTGTGTCAGATCACTCGTAGACTGGCTTCCAGCTCACTAATGCTTTCCATAATGTGACTATTCAAGAATGCTTCATGCAAGCATTGCTCTTTGAAAGCAGAACAGTGATGTGCAATAGAAGGGCTTCCTGTGAATGCCAGCCAGCCAGTCATTAGTTTAGGTATGTGATATGTTAATAAAATTCACATCTTGTAGATGAAATGCACACACCTTGGCTGGTCACTATACTTATTGTCTATAAAATCATTTGTTTCTCGTTTTGATCTTGGTTTCTTGAAGTTGAAAGCTCATATCTTATCATCTAAAACCTTTATGTGTTAAAAATCAAGATATTATTATTAGTGTGTGATAAGCCTCCCATAAGAGACCACAGTGTACTATTTTGAACGGCCTTATTTTTACTGTCTTCTTTCTGTCTCTTCAACCTGCAGTTTCTGAAGGTACAATAAATACTTTGGTTGGAAACCATAGCCGCGTGCTGCATGTTTACCAGGACGTGACCCTGAAGTGGGCCACACAGCTGCCCCATGTCCCTGTAGCCGTCAGAGTGGGCTCTCTGCAGTAAGTGCTTCAGTGTATGAAAAGAACTTATGAAAATCTCTTCATGAAAAGATTTTTGTTTTGTCTCATTTTTTAGCCCTTGCAGGCTTTGAACTTACAATGTTTTTACCTCAGCCACTGCACCTGGCTCTTATTAAACATCTTAGTCAGGGAATCCTGTAGAAGTCTTATGGTTTCACTGAAGAGTACAAGTGATATTATAGTGTGACTGTTAGTAGTAGAAATATTTTCTTTGGAAAAGTTTATAAAAATTTCCTAATTAGCACTACTAATTATTTTCATTAATCTTTATGAGACGTTACCCCTTTATAATTAAAGGTGAACCCTGTTGAAGATACAGGGAGACACTTTTCCTGGTAGAGTATTTTCTCTAAAGTAAAAATGGATGTCTCCTGTGTTTGATGGGGAGAAGGTGAGAAGACCACACTTGTTTGCAATTCGGAACTTGTTTCAGACTTGCTTATGTCATGTGATGCAGAGTTGCTGATATTTGTGTGTTCAAACAGTTTAGAGAGTAGAATAACATTGTACTTACAATGAAAGAGAAACAAAATTAATATCAATATTAAAATCATGACACAGTTTGCCAGTGAGTAGTTTTATAAGGTTGTTAGTGTAAGAGTTGAAATCCTGAGCTGTTTTAGAGCAGCTCAGCTCATGTGTCGGGACTGAAGAGCTCAGCAGGGACCTAGAAACTTCTCTAAAGTCTCTGCCTAGCCTCAGAGACTTCTAGTTCTGCTATTAGAATATTTGTTGTGGATGTTTTCAGTGACCCCTGTCGTGTCTGGTCAGGATGAGTCCCTCCCCCAGTAAGGAGCTGGGTGTTTACTGTTGTAGCTACCTGGGGCACATATGGTTGCATGAATGCTTAAGCTGCACCTTCACTTGCCACAATGGAATATTTTAAAAAATTAGTTTATGTGAATGGGTGTTTTGTCTACATATTTGTCTGCATCCTGTGTGTGCCTGGTATCAGTGGAGTCTAGGAAAGGGTTGGATTCCCGGGTACTGGAGTTTCAGATGGTTGTTTGCCACCGTGTTGGTGCTAGGGAGTCAAATCCAGGTCCTCTAATGAGAAGTCAGCGCTCTTCCCTGCTGAGCCCTGCTCTCCATGACCATTTTGTTTATTACATTTGTTCCAGACATACATCACCCTAAGACTGAGGTCTTAAAACATTGTGGAGAATTGTAATAGGCCAGGCAGAAATGAAGATATTTTAAAGATACGTTTGACTCTCAGACTGTCAACCAGACTGTCCAAACAAGGGACCCTAACACACTTGGGATTTCCCCAGGAGCCTCCTACTGGGAGAAGGAGAAGGGCTGGGGACCTGACTCCAGGAAGAGGTTCCATAGTTCTAAGAACCCTTCCTCAGAGTGCCTTATTGCATGAGAAGGAAACAGGACAATTGTAGGTTAGTGGTGGGCAGGACAGGCAGGGACTTCTTAGAGATTCAAATCTTTAGCCTTCTACTTAAAACTAAATCTTACCTCAGGCCCCTTGGAATCCTTTGTCTTTCTTCCCAGTGTGGCCACACTAAAACATCTCCCTTTTCTGCTTTCTATTATTAAAATTTCATTGTAATTTTATTAGAACTTTAAAAGTAATTTATAGTAACTTAGCATGCTTATATTAAGAAGTTACAGTACTGGCATAAAAACAGTCATGTAGACAAATGGAATAGAATCCAAGACCCAAATATAAATGCATATAACTCTGTTTGCTTGGGAATTGAGTCACACAAATGAGACCTCATAAAGCTATGCACAGCTAAAGAAAGAATCAATTGAGTGAACAGGAAGCCCAAAGAATGGAACAGAATCGTTGCCAGTTATATTTCTGACAGAGGGTCAATATCCAGAATATATAAAGAACTCAGAAATCAAAAACAGTCAAAAAATAAACAACCCATTTCAAAAATGGGCTTGGGGTCTGAACAGAGACTTCTCAAAGGAAGAATAAATATGGATAAGAAATTCTGAAAAAAAAAACCATTGTCCCTAGCAATTAGGGAGATGCAAATGAAAACAAGTTTGAGATTTCCTTTTACCCCAGTCAGAATGGCAAAGATCAAGAAAACAACAGAGGACCAACGCTGGAAGGGTTAGCGGTGGAATCGTAAAGTGGTGCAGACACACTGCAGTTCACTGTGGAGAACAGTTACAGCAAAAGAGGCCATGAACAAGCAGGGTGCTTGGGAAATGTTGGAAGGAGGAAGGGAAGGGGGAAATGATGTAATTATAATTTCAAAAAATGAAAAACTGAGGCAGTTATTGTTGAAATTTTAAGCACTGAAATAACTTCTGCTTTTTATTACATTTAGGATTGAACCGATTTGTTAGAAACTTTCTTGGATGAATGTGTTTATTTGTAAAGGAGTTTCACTGCTCCTTTAATATCTCCCTTTCAGTGACTAAGAAACACTGGATTCAGATCAAGCAGATGCAATTATCCTTAATAGCAGCATTTTGCTCAGAAACCAACATGCATTATTTCCTGGCTGGCCCACCCACTTGGCAGCCCTGGTTCTACCTTGTTCATTCTATTCTAATCCTAACTCTGCGCTTCCCTCTTGTACCTCACTGATTTATGGGGGTACCTAGTTGTTCTAGTTTAATGCTTCTCTCTCTCTCTCTGCCTCTCTCTCTGCCTCTCTCTCTGTCTCTCTCTCTGTCTCTGTCTCTCTGTCTCTGCCTGTCTGCCTGTCTGTCTGTCTGCCTGTCTGTCTGTCTCTGCTCACTGTCTAATATCCCACGGTGAGAAGCATTTGAAGTGATGTTGGGCAGCATGATGAGCCTCTCCAGGCTACAGCCACAACCCCATGCTTTACAGTCAGTGACGCTTACTGTTTTTTTTTTTTTTAAACAGGAGAACAGTTTCTAGAATTTGGGTTTCCTCTGAAGCTCTGTCCAAATAGACTCTTGCTTTAACTTTTGGCATCTATGCTTTATCCTGAGCTTCTACTGATGTTGACAGAGTGTTTTCTATCACTTTTCTAGATTTCCTAATTTCTTTTATCTTAAATCTTAGGATAAGTCTTTAATGTGGTTTCCTCCTACACATTTCCTTTGCATTCATAATTCCCCAGCCATGTAGTATACTCTTTCTACATTTGTATATCATACAGAATGGTTTATTCAGGAAGACAAACTTCTACCTATTAACACACATGCCCATGGAGAGCCTTGTTAGTCATCTTCGCATCCAGTCTGTCAGCCTTTTAGAATGCAGCTCCCAGTCTCAAGGGGAATGGCCTCTGTTGGTAGGAAAAGTAGCACCATGCTCTGGGTTCCCGACTCTCTAAGCTGTGACAGATGTGGGGTGGGGTGCAGGTGGAAGCTTGTGAAATGGAGGTTGAGGCCCGAGGAAAGGTGTCTGATTTTTCCTGGTGCCAAAAGGTTTCACCTTCTTGGCCCCTTGCCTCTAGAGCAGTGCTTCTCAACTTTCCTAATGCTGCGAGCCTTTAATTACAGTTCCTCATGTTGTAGTGACCCTCCAGCCATAAATGATTTTGTTGGTGCTTTATAATTGCAATATTGCTACTGTTATGAATTATAATGTAAATACCCGATATGCACGATATCTGATGTGCATCCCCTACAGTTGAAACCCGCTGCTCTAGAGAGCGTTTATATCAGATTGTCAAAGGGTTAGTAGCCTACAAGCCTCAGGTGGCCTGAGAAGCTCTGAACCGCGGAGGTCATGTGACCAGCGACACCCATGGAGGGATCTGAGCCGGAGATCCACACTCGGATCTACCAAAAGGGAACTGACATGCAGATGGGCTCTTCCACTCCCCAGAGCTCACCTTCACGCCTTGGGTACACAGCCTCACTTCCCTGGAGAGCCGTTGGCCCTCTTGTTTTGATTAGCGAGCACAGCTGCTTCTGGAGATGAATGTATTTTGTCCTTTATGTCCACCTTACCTCCATCATCACTGCCAACAGTTGGTAACTACTTTTGTCTTTCTTGGGAACTACATTTGACTTGATAATCTTTCCTTTTCTGGTGGTTTGAATATGCTTGGCCCAGGGTATGGCACTATTAGGAGGTTCACCTTGTAGGAATATAGAGGGAGCATGTCACTGTGCCTCTGGTCTTTTAAGACCCTCCCTCCTAGCCACATGGGAACCAGTTTTCTCCTAGCGGCCTTCAGATGTAGAACTCTCAACTCCTGCACCATGCCTGCCTGGATGCTGCCGTGCTCCCAGCTTGATGATAATGAACTGAACCTCCGAACCTGTAAGCAGCCCCAATTAAATGCCTTCCTTTATGAGAGTTGCCTTGGTCATGGTACCTGTTCACAGTGGTAAAACCCTATATAAAACAGAAGTTGGTATCAGGGATTAGGGTATTGTTATAATAGGTCTGACCATGGTTTTGTTTGGAAGAATATGAATTTTGGGACTTTAGATTTGAAAAGCAGTGGAATTCTTTACGTGGGGCCTAATGGAAGTAGTAGGAATATGGAAGACTTGGTTGATGAGAGTGTTTTGAATTGCTCAGACCTGGCTCAAGAGGTTTCAATGGAGAAGAATTTCAGTATGTGACCTAGAGACTGTTTTGTGGTATTTTGGTGAAGAGTGTGGCTACTTTTTGCCCTTGTTTGAAGAGTCTACCTAAGGCTATTGGCTTCCCGTATACTGCTTTTTATATTTTTAGGTATGTGCCTTCAATCCCTGATCTTTCCAAGACTTTTAACATGAAGAGGTGTTGGATTTTTTTTTAAAAGGCTTTTTAAATAGCTAATGGCATGATTATGTGATTTTTTTCTTTCTGTTTGTTTATATTATGGATTATGTTGATGGTTTTTCATATATTGAACCATTCTTTTATGTCTACAAGGGATAAAGTCTATTTGATCATGGTGGATGACATTTTTGATGTGTTCTTGGATTCAGTTCAGTTCATGAGTATCTTATTGAGCATTTTTCATCAATGTTCACAGCTAAAATTGGTCTGAAGTTAGTCTTTGTTGAGTTTTTGTGTGGTTTAGGCATCATGGTAACTGTGGCTTTATGAAATGAATTAGATACTGTTCCTTCTGTTTCTGTTTTGTAGAAGAGTTTGAGGAAAATTGGTATTAGTTCTTTTTTGAATGTCTGTAAGAATTCTGCACTAAAACCATCTGGCCCTGGCCTTTTTTTGGTTGGGAGATTTTTAATGACTGCATCTATTTTCTTAGGGGTTATAACACTGTTTAGATAGTTGTTTTTTTCCAAGACAGGGTTTCTCTGTGTAGCCTTGGTTGTCCTGGAACTCACTCTGTAGACCAGGCTGGCCTCAAACTCAGAAATCCGCCTGCCTCTGCCTCCCAAGTGCTGGGATTAAAGGCGTGCGCCACCACCGCCAGGCTATGTCTTTCTTTTCATTTCAGATTTTGTTAATTTGGATACTGTCTCTCTCTGCCTTTTAGTTAAACTAAGGGTTTATCTATCTTGTTTATTTTCTCAGAGAACCAGCTCTTTATTGATTTGTTGATTCTTTATATTGTTCTCTTTGTTTCTAATTGATTGATTGCAGCCCCGAGTTGGACTGTCTTCTGAGTCTTGGGTGTCTTTGCTTCCTTTTTTTTGTTCTTGAGCTTTCCGATGTGCTGTTAAGTTGCTGATATAAGGTCTATTTCTTTCTCTCTCTCTCTCTCTTTCTTTCTTTCTTCCTTTCTTTTCTTTTAATGAAGGTACGTAGTTCTATGAATTTTCCTTTTAGAACTGCTTTCATTGTGTCCCTTAAGTTTTGGTATGTTCTGCCTTCATTTTTATTGAATTCTAGAAAGTCTTAATTTCTCTCTTCCATTCTTCCCCCTCCCTCTTTCTTTCTTTCTTCCTTCCTTTCTTTCTTTCTTTCTTTCCTTCTTTCTTTCTTTCTTTCTTTCTTTCTTTCTTCCCTGACCAAGTGATCTTTGAGTAAAAAGTTGTTCAGTTTCCATGACTATGTGGGCTTTCTGTTGTTTCTGTTGTTGTTAATGTCCTGCCTTTAATCTCAGTGGTGATCTGATAGAATGCAAGGGGTTATTTCAAATTTCTTGTATCTATTGACGCTTGCTTTGTACCTGATTATATGGTCAATTTTGGAGAACATTCCATGAGGTGCTGAGAAGAAGGTGTATACTTTTGTTTTGGGTGAAAGGTTTTGTAGATATCTGTTAAATCCATTTGCTTTATAACATTCATTAGTTTTATTATTTTTCTGTTTATTTTCTGTTTCAGTGATGTCTATATTGGTAAGAGTGGGTTGTTGAAGACTCCAATTAATATTGTGTGGGTTTCAGTGTGTGATTTGAGTAAAGTTTCTTTTAGTAATGCGAGTGCCCTTGCATTTGGTGCAGAGATCTTAAGAATTGAGCTATTATCTTGGCAGATTTTTCCTTTGATGAATACGAAGTGTCTTTCCCCATCTCATTTGATAACTTTTGGTTGAAATTATATTTTATTAGGTATTAGAATGGCTACTCCAGTTTGTTTCTTGGTTCTTTGCTTTGAAAAATCTTTTTCCAGCCCTTTACTCTGAGTTAGTGTCTATCTTTGTTGCTGAGGTGTGTTTCTTGTATGCAGCATAATAATGGATCTTGTTTACATATCCAGTCTGTTTGTCTGTGTCTTTATTGGTGAAGAGACCATTGATGTTGAGAAATATTAATTACCAATGATTGTTAGCTCCTGTTATTTTGGTTTTAGAGAACTTACTGTGTGTATATGATTTTCTTCTTTTGGTTTTGCTATGAGATGGTTAATTTCTTATGTTTTCTTGGATGTAGTTACCCTCCCTGTGTTGGAGTTTTCCTCTAGTATCCTCTGTAGGGCTGGACTGGTAGAAAGATTGTTTAAATTTGTTTTTTTTTTTTTTTCATGGAATATCTTGGTTTTTCTATCTATGATGACTGAGAGTTTTGCTGAGTATAGTAGTTTGCCCTGGCATCTGTGGTCTTTTAGAGTCTGCAAGACATCTGTCCAGGATCTTTGGCTTTTAGAATCTCTGTTGAGAAATCAGGTGTAATTCTGATAGGTCTCCCTTTATATGTTACTTGGACTTTTTCCCTTGCAGCTTTTAATATTTTTTATTTGTTCTGTACCTTCAGTGTTTTAATTATAATGTGGTGGGAAAACTTTCTTTTCTGGTCCAGTCTATTTGGTGTTCTGTAAACTTCTTGTATGTTTACAGCCTTTATGTTTACATTTCCTTTACAGTATATTTACAGTTCCTTTAGATTAGGAAAGATTTATTCTGTGATTTTGTTGAAGATATTTTCTAGCCCTTTGAACTGGGGATCTTTACCCTCTTGTATTTCTATTATTTGTAGGTTTGGTATTTTCATAGTATACTGGCTGGTTTTGTGTGCCAACTTGACACAGGCTGGAGTTATCACAGAGAAGGGAGTTTCAGTTGGGGAAGTGCCTCCATGAGATCCAGCTGTGGGGCATTTTCTCAATTAGTGATCAAGAGGGTAGGGCCCCTAGTGGGTGGTGCCATCCCTGGGCTGGCAGTCTTGGGTTCTATAAGAAAGCAGGCTGAGCAAGCCAGGGGAAGCAAGCCAGTAAGGAACATCTCTACATGGCCTCTGCATCAGCTCCTGCTTCCTGACCTGCTTGAGTTCCAGTCCTGACTTCCTCTGGTGATCAACAGCAATGTGGAAGTAACCTGAATAAACCCTTTCCTCCCCAACTTGCTTCTTGGTCATGATGTTTGTGCAGGAATAGAAACTCTAAGATGCATAGTATCTCAAATTTCCTGGATTTTTTGAGTTAGGAACCTTTTACATTTGTCATTTTCTTTGATCAATGTATCTATTTCTTCCATCTCTTGTATTCTGTTGTTGATGATTGCATCTGTAATTCTTGTTCTACTTCATATGTTTTATGTCTCCAGTGTTGCCTCAGTTTGTTTTTATTGTTTCTATTTCCATTTTTAGGTCTTGGGCCATTTTATTCTTTTCCTTTGCCTGTTTGATTGTATTTTCCTTTATTTTTTTAAGGTGTTTATTTGTTTCCTCTTTAAGGGCTTCTATCTGTTTGATTGTGCTTTCATGTATTTGTGTAAGTGTTTTGTTTCCTCTTTAAAAGCCTTTATCATCTTCATGAGATGGGATTTAAGGTCACAGTCTTATTCTTCAAGTGTGTTAGGATATTCAGGGGTTGCTGTAGTAGGAGAGCTGGGTTCTGATGGCATATTTCATTGGCTTCTGTTGATGTGGTGTTCTTGTGCTTGCCTTTTGATATTTGGTTGTCTCTAGCTGGCCTGGGTGTCCCAGGTTGAAGCAGGTCTCTTAGGAGGCAGGTGGAGCTGTGTGTGTTGGGTTAGAGCCTGCCTCCTGGGAGGGTGGGGCCAGGTATGTTGATCCATGATTGCTGTATGTATAGGTGAGGACCAGAAGGAAGATGGCACTCAAACAGGGTGGAACAGAGCCCAGCGATTCTATACTTGTTGGGGTTCCAGCAGGCAGGGGGTGGGAGGAAATTAGGGTGGGGTGTAGGTGTGTGTTTCACCTGTGTTGTTGGGCTAGAGCCAGCCTCCTGGCAGGCAGGCAGAGCTCTGGGATGGGGCACAGTGTATTGCTCCAAGAGTGCTGCAGGTGGTGGCAATGAAATATGCCACCATCAGAACCCAGCTCTCCTACTACAGCAAGACCAGAGCAAGATGAATTTACTTTTTTCTGTGCGTTCCTGTTTCCTAGAGGAGAAGACGCCAACTGCTTATTGGATAATATGAGAAGGAAAATAGTGGGGACTTTGGGGGGAGGGTGATGTTGGATTTACTTATTGCTAATGCCTTTGCAGAAATACAACTTTGGATGGTTTTAGATTCTTTATTATTATTTTAATTACATTTATTTATCATTCTCTGTGCATGTTTTATGTGAATGTGTTTTGTATATGTATGCCTACATGTGTGCATGCCCATGCAATGGCTTGCACGTGCAGCCTCTTCTGTCCTTCTACCATATGTGTCCTAGGATTGAACACAGGTTGTCAGACTTGGCAGCAGGGTCTTTACTTGCTTAGTGGTCTCACTGTCCAAGATTAGTATTTTTACTCTGTCAGTTCTTATATGGCCTTTATTTCAAAAATAACTTTCATACACATTTGAATTATTGACAATAAAATAGTGTACATATATTGTACGCTATCGGTTGTTGGTTGTCTTAAAATTAGAATCAGTTGTTTGTTTATTGAAGGAAGAGCTTGAGATGTGGTAATGTTTGCCATTGTTGTGCCCTGACAGCCTTTGTCCTTAGAGTCTTGCATTCAGTATGACTGCATTGGAAGCTGAAAAAAAATGCTTAGTATGTGTGTTGTAGTAGTTCATTGATTCTCTCCCTAATGCTGCATTTTTACCTTCCAAAACAATAGAATATTTATTAAAATTACTGAAAATGATATTCAAACATAAAGTATATCAGTTTTGAATAATATTGATAATAATTTGAATAATATTTAATAATATTAAAACAGTGCTATTATTTAACTCCTTGTTATAATTTGTCCTTGATGTTCACAAGGAAATTATTTCTCATCTTGAAAAGTAGGGATTTAAGTCTTGGTTAATTGATATCTATACTCCATGGAGTCTTCCATCAGACAGACACTTTCTGAAATGGCAGTCTGTGCTCAGTGGTATGGCTGCTTCAACACAGAGAAAAAATAAAAACAATCCTGTTCATTAAAATAATGCTACTTTAAGGGTCCTGAGAGGTTATTTAGTAGTTAAGAGTGTGTATTGTTCTTGCAGAAGACCTGAGTTTGGTTTCAGCTCCCATGTCAAGTGACTCACAGTTCCTGTCTACCTCTAGGGGACCTAAAGCCTCTAGCTTTCATGGACCCCTGCATAAATTTGCACATATTGCACAGAGACACACATGCCTACATATGATTAAAAATTAAAAAAAAAACTTTAAAAAATAAGATGATTTAAAATTTTCCAGTTTGGCCTTCCAGTCTCTCTGGGCTGGTGTCCTGAGCAGACCTTGGGTGCAAGCTCTGCAGACAGTCTCACAATACCCAGAGGAAACTCCACTCCCAGGCACTCTGACATTCTCAGAATCAGAGGTGAGGGGGATACAACATTTCTCCCAACACCGGGAGTAACTGGGACCAATGGGACCAGACACACAGGAACTCCTCCAGCAGAGTGGCTTGGGTTCCTTCCGGACTCCTTGGGCTGGTGACCTTGGGCTCAGGCTCCACAGCCAGTCACACAACACCCAGAGGAAGCTGCTGCACTCCCAGGTGCTCTAACAAGTCCAGGGTCACAGGATCCCAGAATCCCAGGATCACAGAGACAGCTTGACTCTGAGGAGTTCTGACACAACCAGGATCATAGGAAGGACAGGCTCCAGTCAGTTTTAGCAAGGGCAGGTAGCACTAGAGATAACCAGATGGCGGGGTGGGGGTGGGTGGGTGGGGGGACAAGCGTAAGAAAATAAACAACACAAACAAAGGTTACTTAGCATCATCAGAACCCAATTCTCCCACCATAGCAAGTCCTGGACACACTATCACACCAGAAAAGCAAGATTCAGATTTAAAATCACTTCTCATGATGATGATACAGGACTTTAAGAAAGGCATAAATAGCACCCTCAAAGAAATACGGAGAACACAGGTAAACAGCTAGAAGCTCTTAAAGAGGAAACACAAAAATCCCTTAAAGAACTACAGGAAAACACAATCAAACAGGTGAAGGAAATGAGCAAAACCATCTAAAATCTAAACATGGAAATAGAAACAATAAAGAAATCAGAGAGACAAGCCGAGCCAGGAGATACAAAACCTAGGAAAGAAATCAGGAGCCATAGATCCAAGCATCACCAACAGAATACAAGAGATAGAAGAGAGAATCTCAGGGGCAGAAGACACCTTAGAAAACATTGACACAACAGTCAAAGAAAATGCAAAAAGCAAAAAGCTCCTAACCCAGAACATCCAGGAAATCTAGGATGCAATGAAAAGACTAAACTTAAGGATAATAGGTATAGAAGAGAGTGAAGACTCCCAAGGTAATGGGGCCAGTAAATATCTTCAACAA
>NW_022196906.1:16802692-16802993 GCF_008632895.1 Mastomys coucha
CCTCCAAGCAGAACCATTGTTCACTGAAACAGTTGGTGAATGAGTTTATGGATAGAACATCCTAATACCTACACCATTTCTTAAATAAATGTAACCTGTTCTCTGTGGGCTGAGAATAAAGTCACTCACTGCAGTCAAATAGTTTTGACCATAGCAGGAAGTCTATCATTCCTTGGCCCAGCAGAACTGTCAACTCTCAGCTTAGCTATGATAGAGGTAAAAGCCTTTGGTGTTGTGAGGGTCATTGAAGTACAGCCTTATTACAATGAAACCCAATGTCTAAAAATGGTTCTTATTTTGG
>NW_022196906.1:16803474-16808379 GCF_008632895.1 Mastomys coucha
AATGTTAACAAATTCAGATAAACTGAAATCATGTAACTTTTCTCATCATAATGCAATAAAAGTTAAAACGATTACAATTGTTAATGTATCACAATAGTAATAGTACGTGGTACTGCTCAATTATACTCTAGTTGTGTAGATCTGTGGTTATTGAATATCTGGCTGGGTACTAGTCCTGAGAACTTTAAATATAATTAAAAAGACTAAAAATATAATCAAAAAAATTTTCCAGTTTTTGCAACTTTTGGATAATTTAGTAGTTAAAATGCAATGAAAAATGTTTTGCTTTTTCAATAAGGTATTAATTTTCTTATTTTTATTAATTTCTAATGACAAATATCTCTCTTCTTGTTCCCCTTTCTCCTTACATTGTAAATGAATAGGTATAAAGCACCTTAATTAAAAATTGAAAAATTTGAAAAGCTTTATTTTAAATTCATGTTCATGTGGGTATATGTATGTTTACACACACACAGGTTCTTGGTCTACAGCCCATGCTGTCTCCACTCATGCTCCTCTTGCCTCCATGTCCCATGTGTTAGGATTATGCATGACCATGGCTCAACGTTTTAATGGAAAGAAAATTATTCTGACTTAATGTACATTCAATTTATGTTTCAAAAAGAATTTTGCAATAACTTTGAATGTTTATGAATATTAAAAGCTTCTAGTCAGTTTTTATAAACCTTTGTTGATGGAACAAGCAAATGTATTTGTTAAGGGCTAATCAAAAACAAACAAACAAACAAACAAACAAACCCAAAATAAAGAACAAAATAGTAATTATATTTTGCCAGGCCCCAGCCATATCCATTAGCAATAGAAATCCTATGAAAACAATGTCCAGGTACCTATAGGGCAGACACACATGAGAAATTAGAGGAGAATGGTGTTAGGAGTGGAGTTGTCATCTCTTGGCCTTGTCAGGCTTGCAGGCGCCCAGATGGTAGGCAAGGCTTTGCCCTTCTCTCCAGGACGTCTGTTGTTCTTCAGTAGGAATGACATCATTGCACTACTGGGAACACAGATGTGTCTAGCACCACGTAAAAAGGCAACATTTAGAACTTTTTACACAGTTTTATGGAAATGAAATTACACAGATCAAAGTTGCAGCCCATTGTGATGCTTTTGGATTCGTGTGTGGCGTTGTCTGTGGTGGAGGTAATGCCCAGAATGATGTCCAGATTAAGAACGCCACATTTCCCATGGCTCAGTGTTGTGGTTGTTTAATGACTTACAATTATGTGTCAACATTTTCTCTTGTGCCTTGCCATAGATTACTTTTCTGATGTGAATTGCTTTAAAAGTAATGGATAGGCTGTGCATTTCGTTCATTTAAAAACAGATTATCATATCTTTGTCAGAAGTAGAAATGTATCTTATTTTTTCTACCCAGGAGTCATTTATTACATTTATTTATTTATTTATTTATTTATTTATTTATTTATTTATTATATGTTTGGGCATGTGCTTGGGATGGTGCATGTGTAGAGATCAGAGGACAAGGTGTTCTCTCCTTCATCATGTGGATCCTGAGGCTTCAACTCAGGTTGTCACTCTGGTAGCGAGCACATTTATCCACGGAGCTAGCTCACTGGCCCAAGAATTGCTTTAAAGAGGCAGATACTAGCTATATGTGACAACTTTAGTTTACTACCTATACCATTTTTTTGTATTCAGAATGTGATATAAAGTAGTGTAATATGAATCATAAATTATTTATCTGCTTGAACTTGCCTAAGGGCACACCTCATAAACTTTATTGATTTCTGTTTCAGTTGCTTTCGTAAAGTCAAATTTGTTTTCTGTAATGGAACTTATGTATGTGTTCATTTGTGTGACCCTGGTGAAGCTGACCACAGCGCTTCCTAGTGTTAGCAAGATGGAGTGCCACCAAGCTGTGCCTCAGCTCTAGCACTTTGTTAATAAATTCCTTCCTCTTAACCAACAAAATAATTTTGCATTACTCATTTAAACATCTTTTTCTCTATTTTGTAGTTAGTGTCTCTTAAGTTAGTCCCTTCAGAAATGCTTAGTTAATTTTGTTAGATTCTGAATGTTTTTTGTCCAGGTTACTTTTACAGGCAAATAAATTTTAGAATAATCAAATAATAGTTGTATGTTCCTATTATAGAGGCTATTGTACATGATTTTATTCAAATAAATAACTTTCTCCTAGTTTATAACTATTTCTTGAAAATTTATAGTAATATTCAAGAGTATATTACATTTAAATTTAGAAAATCTGGTTTAAAATAAAATCTTAATTTATCTCTTAAAAATTGTGTGTGGGTGTGTATATGTTCATTCGTGTGGCTATGTGCATGCCACGACATGTCTATTGTCAGGGGATAGTATTCTGAGAGCCAGCTTTGATTTCTGTCTTTTTGAGGCAGGGTCTCTCTTGCTTCTGCTGCAGAGCATATACCCCAAGATACCTTGCCTAGGGAGTTCTTGGCTGACCCTCCTGCTTTGCTGCAGGAATTCTGGGATTACAGATGTGTGCCATCAGCGTGTCTTTGAACCCAATCCTGAGTCTTATTTATAGACCACACCTACACTAATTTATCTGTTCATGCAGCCAACATTCTTGTATACCAGTTCCCTGTAAAGCACGAAAAACAAGGGAGAGTCAGACCTCAGCTGCAAGAAGAAATACCCATTCTAGTAGCCACCTGCCTAGGAGCCTTCGAGGGAAATGGTAGTAGTTCTCCCACAAAGACTTAAAAGTAGAGTAGCCCCAAACACTAATACCACAGGACTCCTTTCAGCAACAGAAAGTACTTACATTAGGGTGTAGGATATGACTATGTGGCAGAGCATTTGTCTAGCATGTACCAGATCATGGGTTCAATCCCCAGGACTGCCTAGATAAGATAAATGCTGGGTTCTGTGACGTGTGTTTATGCACAAAGATCATCCAATGTTGCCATTAGCTTTAGCACACCTTTGCCATCAAATGATATCAATCAGATGTCAATCAAATCATACCCAACTCATAAGAATTCTGTGAGTTAGCAAAGTCCTCTGTGGTCTTGTATCATCTGGTTTTGTCTAAATATGTCTTGGAGAGTTCAAATGGCTTATATGTGAGTTTCAGCAAAACTCACAGCAATGCCTTAGTTCATTGTAATAACTGAAACGAGCCAGACAGAAGGTTGAGAGGGTCAAAACACACGCCACGAGAGCCTGAGACCCCTAGTTCAATCCTGAGAACCCAGAGAAAAGGCCAGATATGATGGCCCACATGCCTCTAGGGACAGCTTTCCAGATCGACTGCCTTACATGGCAAGGGGCAAGGGGGCTTCTCCACGGCAGAGTGGCAGAGCTGGCTCTTTCTCGGTCACATCCTCGGGCGTGGGTCACCAGGACCAGCTTTACTGTGCTGCTAAGAGGGAGGTACAGGTCCCGATCTCCTGAGCGCGGCAGCTGGTGAGGGACAGGGATAGCTCTCCTGTGCTTATGACCCTGTTGGCAGCTTTCCTGACTTTCTGGAGGTGGTGTGGGGCATGAGGCAAGGTGGAATCTCCTCTGCTCCCATGCTGTCCCACAGCAGTTGGCTCTCCCACACTCATGCCCTTGGGGTTAGCTCATCTACAACCCTGCTGCCTGGGCTAGCTCCATTGTGCTGCTTTATTTTATGTACATTGATGTTTTGCCTGCATGTATGTCTGGGTAAGCATGTTGGATCCTGTGGACTGGAGTTACAAACAGCTATGAGCTATGAGCTGACATGTGGGTGCTGGGAATTGAACCTGGGTCCTCTGGAAGAACAACCAGTGCTCTTAACCTTTGAGCCATTTATCCAGCCTCTATAAAGGTATTTTTATACTCCTTCATTTCTCTGTTCAGCACAGTTAAGTGGTCTGTTTGTGAGGGTGTCTAAGATAACCTTCTGCCTATGAGAGTGGCCTAGAACCTATGACTTGATAGTAGAGAAGCACTAGTTTAATGGATACCATCTTAGAAGTAATTACAGATAAGTAATTTATCACATGTTACATTAGAATGTTTGACTTTGATCAGACCAACTAATTTCGATGAGGTTTCATTTATTTTAGATTTTTTTAAAGTACAATGTTCACTTTTTTTTAGCCACAGAAAATTCCCTCCCTGCCTTCAGATGTACACACAAACTTCTATCATCAGTCTGTCTGTCTATGTGTCCATCTGTCCTCTTCTGTCTACTCACTTGTGCTTATATGTCTATTTTTGTTTTGGAAAAGGCAAAGGGGAGGGAAGAAGACTTGGCCGTGGACGACTGCTGATTGCAGGTAGTTTCAGCGGTCAGAATCCGTACTCAGGTTCTTAGCTGGCAGATGCCACTGCCGTAGGTGCTAATCTCTACTGGGATTCCTTGGAGTTATGTTGTTACTAAGGAAATCACAGTTAGAGGCTTTTGTGCATTCATAGCCTTGCTGGTATAATAAAAAGCCCAAGCATGGTAAACAAAATGAGCTTATGTTCATGAAGCCAAATTGGACTGCTTTTAGTTTTCCCCTGTACAAGCTGACAGTCACCAGAGCAAGCTCTGCCACGCTGCTTAGTGCTTGGCTGCACACGGTTTTCTTGCTGATCGGTTTAATTTGTTGATTGCTTTTTTTTGCAGATACCTTCAATGTTCCTAAGTAAAACTTGTTCTACTTCTTAGAAGCAATGACTTGTTCACTGTTGGGATGAGACCAGTGTGATCTTGTACTTTTTTTGTTAGCACCATTAATGTGGGCTATCTTAGAAGTTATGCTTAAGTGATGTTAGATCTAAAATCAGATTCAAAGAAGTTTAAGTTCAGAGGAATTTGGTTTTATCTGTTTGTAGTGTGTGTGTCTGTGTGTGTATGTGAGAGAGAGAAGCAGAGAGAGAGAGAGAGAGAGAGAGAGAGAGAGAGAGAGAGAGAGAGGGAGA
>NW_022196906.1:16808393-16823761 GCF_008632895.1 Mastomys coucha
AGAAAGAGAGAAAGAGGGAGAAAGAGAGAGGAAAAGAGAGAGAGAGAGACAGAGACAGAGACAGAGACAGAGAGACAGAGACAGAGACAGAGAGAGAACAAGAGAGAGAGAGAGAGAGAGACAGAGACAGAGACAGAGAGACAGAGAGAGAGAGAGAGAGAGAGAGAGGGAGAGAAAGAGAGAGAGAGAGCGAGCCAAGGATGTTTATGGTAAAATTGGCCTTGTCAGTATGATGGTGCAGGCTCATAATCCCAGAGGTAGGAGCTAGAACTAGGAAGATAGCAAGTTGAAGCCAGATTGGCCTACATAACTAGACACTGCCTCAAAAACAAACAAAACAAAAATAAAACAGTAAAGTTTTTCAGCATAACATAATTTTTTTATTTCATATTTCTTTATGTTATTTATATATAACTTTTAGTATTTAATTCTGAATTGGAAAGAAGAAAAGTCTAGAAAATATTTCTGAAGTTGATACCTGGAGGCTATAGCCTATGTAGCTCAATGGTTAATTAGTCAACAAACCCTAAACTGGGAAGGTGAAGGGACAGAGAAGGCGGGAATGTGATCAAAGCACATTTATATATTTATATGAAAACATCATGTATGTTAATAAGTCTATTTTGTATAGTTTGTGGGAAAATATTGTTCCATTTTATATTAGAGTATATTAGAGAGCCTTACAATTTTAATTTTAGATAATTTTTAAATTTAGATAATTCATTCAAGAATTCAAGAAAAGCTATTAGATTGTGGGCAGATGGATTGTGACACCACTGTTGAAAAGCCCCGTGGTCAGTCAACTGCTGCACTGAATTGTTAGCTTTGTATTTGTGAAAAATGTTTAGAAAGTGTAACTGGAACTGGGTGTGGTGGTAGACTCTTGCAAGCCGCAGGTCAGAAGACAGAGGCAAGGGGATCACAGTTTTGAAACACACCTGCTGCTTGAGCCCTAGTCAGACTGGGCTCGAAGTAAGACCCTGTCTTAAAACTTTAAAAGAGGGACTGATATTTTGATTCCTTACCCTTGGACTCTTGGTAGCAGTTTTCTCAGCAGTCCATGTTCCATGGTCCATGAAACCAGTTCCATGTTGTGGATCAGATCACCAGAAGATTCCTTGTGAATAGATTACGTGCGTATAGATTACGTGCGTATAGATTACGTGCGTGTCCTGAAACCTAATCTGGTTTAAAACACTTTCATTCACAGATTCTACTACTTGTCATGCTCTCATGTTTGATTTGTAACTTGGAATATCTCAAAGTTGCTTCATTGGCACGTTGGGAAGCTGAGGGAGAAAAAAGGGCTTTTAGTGAAACTGGACCTGTGACCCAAACTGGCAGTTCTTGGAACTTGCCGGGGAAAACACTCTCAGAGGTCAGCACTTTCTTTTGTTATCTTGAGAGATTCTTCCCAGTTCCCTCCTTCACTGACTAACCTCTGACATCCCAGGCCTGCATCTCTTTCCAGCAGAAGTGAATAAACACTCTCGGTATGTGAAGATTAAAGGCCTGTAGCCCCTGCAGGTGCCCTGAAGCAAATTCGCTCAGAATTAATTTGGCACCTTTAATGGTGGTTTGTTTAGGCTAGGAAACCAAATAGAACTCAATAGTGTATCTTGACTCTTGGGCCTTGGGACAACAGAAGAAAGGAGAGACTGAGAGCCAGTGACATTTACTCTTCAAAGGAAAGCTTTTGCTTTTCTGAGCCTGGTTATCTTCAAGAATCGTGGAATGAAAAAGAAAATTTTAATGGAAATGCTGCTCTATGCTGATACAGAAGAGGCCTTTACAGGAGTGACTGTTGACAAGAGAGGGGAAGCAGTCTGCTTTTCTGGGATGTAAGCCCTAGAGAACAGGCCAGAGGAAACCATGGAGAGATGAGAGCCTTATGGCTGTAGGATGCTCTGTGGTGAATTACTGCACGATTCAGTGGGTACCCGAGGAGCATGCTCCTGGTAGTTACCCTCTTCCCTTACTCAGGGGACATCAGCTCTGTGTGAGAGTGAAAACCTTTTCAGTGAACTTCACTGTTCTGAAGCCATGCAGTTGTGCCATAAACACACTGGGAGGGATGTACTGCAGGGAACGACCTAAGTTCCTTTGCGATGGGGAGGTGTGACTGTTCAGTGGTGGCCAGCTTGACTTGCGGCATTGTTCACTCTGCAGCAGTGTGTGCAATTTGACAATCACAGGAGGACGGTTCGTGCACCAGAGCTGGCAATCTGGAGGTAAAAGGGGATCAGAGGAAAGACAGGAAGAAATGGATCTATTTATAGGCACATACTTCTCACTGTTTGTAGAATAAAGAATAACATATATGCACTGTGGCTCACCAATACAATTGCTTCTGGGAGTTAGCTGACTATATTCTGTTTAGAAAAAGATGAACACAAAATCAGTGTTTGCCAATAACTCTGAATTAGGTTGATAAAATAGTATATTAAGAATCAGGATGGTGGTCCTTTGTAAATTTCTCCATGACCATTCAACCCCTATGTGTTTTTCTTGGACCACTGGCTCTTAAATGCTACTCTGTAATGTCCAAAGTTCCCATCTCCCTGGGAGGAGGTCTGTCTATCAGTGGAATAGTGAGGTCCAAGCACTCTGTCAGATGATGCAAGTAATTTAAAACAAGGTATGAATAAGTTTGGTTTTTTCGAGACAGGGTTTCTCTGTATAGCCCTGGCTGTCCTGGAACTCACTCTGTAGACCAGGCTGGCCTCGAACTCAGAAATCCGCCAGTCTCTGCCTCCCAAGTGCTGGGATTAAAGGTGTGTGCCACCACCGCCCTGCGGTATGAATGAGTTTAAAGAGTACAACCAGGGGGCTTACTTAGCATTTGCTTTTGGTTGATGTTTCTTTAGGTTTTGTTGTTCTTGTTCATTTTTGAGCATTTCACAAGAAGAGCTACAGACAATCAATCAGTAAATCAATCAATCAATCAATCAATCAATCAATCAGTGATGGCTGAGAAAGGCAGAATCATTCTTCTCTAGAGACAAGCCCTCTCATTAGATAGCAAATCCCTAGTGGTCATCTTTACACACACATGCACACACACACACACACACACACACACACACACACAGTGCCATTTAAGTTCTAAACAACAACAAAAAACCTTCTTACTCAGTTTTCCTATCATGTTGGCTAGGGTGACAAAGAAGTTCCACGGGAGATAGGGCATTTTATAAATACAGAGTAGTCTAATGGGTATGATGAGCTATGCAGAACACTGAGATAGAAGAAAGAACAGCCTGGAATCGCCACCCTCAAGAGCTGTAGCAAATCTGATGAGCAAGACAAGCATGCAACTACAGTAATGCAACTACAGTAATGCAACTACAGTAATGCAACTGTAGTAATGCAACTACAGAAGAGCTAACTCGGTGGAGGACAGTCACCCCTCCTTCTCTCCGTCTCTCTCCTCCCTAGACTACAGTACAGAGGTTCCACATGTTAGCAACTACCATGTGTGCTTTCCCATCTTAATCCTCAGCTCTCCATTTACCCACTAAAGCAGTATGTTTGCCAAGTTTATACTGGAATCAACATGTGTAAGGTGGAAAGTAGTGGAAGGCTGGGGGCTTCCACCCCAGCACTGGATGCCATGACAGTGACTTAATGCCTAGAGATCTGATCGTTCTAAACAAATCCTAATTGAAGTTAGAGCTTACTCACTGGCAAATTTAATTAAATTGTCATCATTGTCTTCTTCCAGAGAAAGTACTGATCCATTTTATTGCTGAGGCTGTAAACAGAGGGCATTTACCCAGTGATCTTTATGTTGACTAATAAAGCAGTGTTTGATATCTTACCAAAAAAAAAAAAAAATATTCAGGATGGTTGGGAATGTAACATAACCTAGTTGGCAGTGCGATTGGGCTACTATGCCTAAGACCCCAGGCTTGATTCCCAGCAGGGCATAAACCAGGCATTGTGGTGCACATCTTGTAATCCTTGCACTGGGAACGTTGAGGCAAGAGGACCAGGAGTTCAAGTTCAATTTTAGCTATGTAGAAAGCTCACAGCCAGCCTGGGCTACATAGACTTTTTTGG
This sequence comes from Mastomys coucha, assembly GCF_008632895.1. Lineage (NCBI taxonomy): Eukaryota > Metazoa > Chordata > Mammalia > Rodentia > Muridae > Mastomys > Mastomys coucha. Next base: position 16,812,456 of record NW_022196906.1, read on the forward strand.
TTGATAATTGTAGACTGAATTATTTTCTTGAGAATAAATGGAAGAGGTGGAGGAGAATTATAGAAGCTCCTTCATTCAGTGATATTTGAGGCCAGAGATATTTAAAAAAAATCTTAGTTTGGGGTTATCACAATACTTAAAGCAGAGGACTGTCAAGTGTGGGCACACTAACTCACGACCTCCGAGACCTTCGCTAGCATGTTAACTTTCTCTGCACGTAAGCCCCTTCTGTTTGTAAATGATTGTATGTCCAGTGTGACCCTTACAGTGTTGTTATGGGGATGAGAGGAGAGTGCCAGGCACCTTGTATTGCACACACATGGCTTTGCGGCTGGTTCTTTGCTTTTGGTGAGTGTCTCCCTTCGAGAGCATATAACTCTAAGCGATGGAATTAAATCCCCTTACAGAAAGACAGCTGTCTCTGGATGCCTCTCTCATTGAGAAAATTGGGTCCAAGTGAGAAAGCTAGACAGACTCAAGTGTTCCCTCATAAAAATGACCTAACAAGTCACATCAAGACGTCCGTTAGTGACCATGTGTTCAGGGTTCTGTTTCGGCTCCCTTCATTTGCTGGGTGGCATCAAGTTTGAACAGTTTATGTGAGAGGGACCTGATTCAGGCGGACAGCTAGTTGTGGCTCCTATGCTCAAGGACTTGAACTGTAGTCCACACAGAGGTTGGGATGGACGGGGACCACTTAGCGCAGTATGCAGGAGCAACTTAACCCTTTCTCCTTCCGCCTGTGTAGTTGGTACACAGTCTTTTGTTGTTGCTGATGCTGTTGTTCACTTAGAGAAGATTTGGAAGACAGCTGCCTGGAGTTGCCAAATTTGTTGTTACTATTGAGCTCCTGCAGGCAGTGGTCTCAGTGGTTTCTGAAGGACATGCACCCTGTCCATCAGCCACACACCACCTTTCTCCTGGCTGGCTATATTTGGCTGCTTAACTCCCAGTGGCACGAATGCCCAGACTGTCAATATCATTAAAACTGAAAGATGGATATTGTTTGTGTTCTTGGTTTAAGTTTTCAAATTGCTGCTCTTAATTTTTAAGTATTTCTGGTCAGAAATGCATGTTTGATTTCTATCTGATACATCCTTTTTCAAGAGGGGTGGGGCTTAGGGCGATTGTATATGATATATTCAAATGATTTGCTTTGACTTGACCCACTTAGAATTTATTTTAGCCTGAAGTCAGCCGAAGTAAGATTGATTCCAGTTTACACCACTTTTTAAAAATCTCCCAATAATATTGAACTGGATCAGAACCACTTATTGTGTGAGTGTTCTCTTCTAAGGCTTACAGATGTTTATTTACGTACAATATTTATGTATACTACTTATATTTTAATCTTGCAATAGGTGAACTGTAGTTTTGTAAGAGGCACATTTTGCCCTTGGCTTAGCTTTCTGGTATGAAATTTGATCTGTTAGCTAACAATTAATGTAAAAATATTTATATATATTGACAACAGTTATGTGGCCAACTTTGTATTATACCTGTGAAGTAAGTAGGAATAATCAGTAATGATGATAATTTAATAATTATTTAATTTTTGCTTTGTGTGAGTTGCTGTCCTGTGCCTATTATTGTATCAGGTATCACCAGGAGGAGCAACTGCTAGCGCTCTACATAGAAGAGTATGGTGATTGCGGTTGACAACAGTTAAGTCCGTGCAGTAGAATGGCTGGTAGTAGGCTTCTGAGCAGCCTAATACAAATGATAGACAATCGAGGTGATCGATACGGTAGTTACCTGGTTCTTACTACACACTGAATGTATAGATCAAAATATGTAACGCCTGACAAATATCTATAACTTTGTGTCAATGAAATATATTTACATTAAATACAAATCACACTAAACAGTGCATTTTGAAGTAGGCATTGTTACTAACTTTTATGGGTGACATAAAAATCTGAGATACACTAGCAAGATTTCTAAGGCTTGTTATTCCTGACTTTAGCACCTGGGGTATTGCTGTCTGTTTTATTTTTATTACCTTTTGTGGTCATTTGAATATGCTTGGATCAGGGAGTGGCACTATTCAGAAGTGTGGCCTTGTTGGAGTAGGCATGGCCTTGATGGAGGAAGTATGTCACTGTGGGGGGTGGGCTTTGAGACCCCCAGGTAGCCATGTGGGAGACAACCTTCTCCTCTCGGCCTTCAGAACAAGGCAGGGCTCCTCCAGTACCGTGCCTGCCTAGATGCTGCTGTGTTTCCCATCTTAATGATAATGGATTGAACCTCTAAACCTGTAAGCCATCCCCAATTAATTGTTGTCTTTTCTAAGATTTGGCTTGGTCATGGGGTTTCTTCACAGCAGTGGAAGCCCTAACTAAGAATGGAAACCATAACTAATTTATAACCTTTCATTTTATGAATTATTATTATAGAAAGTAGATGGTACATTCCAACATGGTAGCCAAGACTGTAAGTGTGTACAGTGTAAGTGCTAACAAGAGAAGGAGAAGAGAAGAGTGCATTTTGGTGGTGACCCCAATGAAACTCATTCTTTCTGTGCATGAAGGACCAAGAGATACGATTTATTATTTGATCTTAACAGAGTAGCTGCAGCTACAGCAGAGGGCTGCCGGGCAGGAGCCAGCCGTGAGGGAGTGGGTGAAATGAATACCTGGAACCCCTGTTCCTTCCTCTCTCCCATCTCTTGCCAGCCGGAATATTTGGCCAAACTCAACTGGAAGCCCGAGGAAGGAGGGTCCTTGGATAAAGTGGTCAGTTTCTTCTTGCCTGGATTTAATTAGAAGCAGATGGAAGGTTTGCAAGGAAAACAGAACATATCCAGTTCATAGGTATATTATTGAGAAAATAGTTTCTCAGTATCAACAAAACCATCTCTAAGTCTTTTAACCTGCTTCTTATCCTAATTACGGTAGTGAGCACATAGGTAGGATTCGTTCCTTATAGTTGCTAGAGTTACCTTTAGGACTCTGGACGGATTAACTCTGGATACACTTTTCTTTTTTTCCATTCACTTATTTAAAAATATATATGAATAACATTACTAATACTATCCCAATTTGATAGATTTAATAGTGATTAACAACATAGTGATATGTTTTGAATATTTAATAATACTTAGATATACACATACTTTACCATTCTCATTCTCTCTGTTCCTTCCTAAACCTTTAAGGCCCTCCCACGCCAAGCCAGGGCCTTGTGCATGCCAGCTAGGAGTCTTACTAGTGAGCTCTATGCCCTTGTTATTTTTATTTTGAGTTGAGTCTTAAGTTGCTCTAGCTTAACTGTTTCTTTTTAATATGGTATACTGACAAGTGACACTCTCAGCTTTTCTTTTAGAGGATTTTTTAAAAATTTTTCCCTTTAATTAATTTATTTATTCACTTTACATCCCAATTGCAACCCACCCTCTACTCCTAGTCCCCCCTCACACAGCCCCTTCCTCTATCCTCTCTCCACTTTTTCTCTTAGAAGGGAGAGGCCTCCCTGGGTACCAACCCATCCTGGCTCATCAAGCTACTTCAGGATTGGGCACACACATCATCTCACATTGAGGCCAGATAAGGCAGCTCAGTTAGGGGAATAGGATCCACAGGCAGGCAACCCAGTCAGCTCTCCCATTCCAGACATGGGAGACCTGCATGGAGATCAAACTGCACATCTGCTACATATGTGTGTGGGGTTGAGGATGGGGATAGAGAGGGATGGAGGTTGATGGCTAGGTCCAGCCACGAAAGTGCTCTTTGGTTGGTGGTTCAGTCTCTGGGAGCCCCAGTTCAGTTTAGTTGACTCTATTGGTCTTCTTTTGGAGTTCCTATCTCCACCAGGTCCCCCAGTCCTTCCCCTAACACTTCAAAAGACTCCCCAAGTTCCATCTAATTTTTGGCTATGGGTCTCTTCGTATATTTCCTTTAAGCTGCTTGGTGGATCCTTAGAGGCCAGTTAGAGGACCTGTCTGCAGGTATAACGAAGTATTATTAATAGTGTCAGAAACTGGTGCTTACCCATGGGATGGGGTCTCAAGTAAGGCTGATTATTGGTTGGCCCTCAGTTTCTGCTCCATCTTTGTCCTTGCACTTCATATTGGCAGGACAAATTTTTGGGTTGAAGGTTTTGTGGGTGAGTTGATGTTCTTATCCCTCCACTGGAGATCCTGCCTGGCTACAGGAGGTGGCCACTTGAGGTTTCATATCCCCCATTGCTACGAGTATCAGCTATAGTCACCCTTGTAGACTCCCTGGAGCCTCCTCCATCCCAGGTCTCTGACACTTTTTAGAGATTTCATTAGTCCATCGGTCCCTCTCACCTCCAATATCCACTCCCATCCTCCACCAATTTCCATCCACTTCCCCAGCCCTCTCTACCCAGTTCTCCCTGCTCCTGATTCCCTTACCCCACTCCCCTCCCCTCTCTCTTCCACTTGGTTCCCTCCTTCCATCTACTTCTGATGACTGTATCCCCTTCTGAGTGAGATTTGTTATTTTGCTTCTTTGGGTATTCTGTACTTTATGGCTAATATCCACTTATAATAGAGTACATACCATGCATGTCCTCTTGTGTTTGGGTTACTTCATTCAGGATGATATTTTCTACTTCCATCCATTTGCCTGCAAATTTGGACTTGTATATCTTATGCCTATGTTGCAAGAATATTTTTTGTTGGGTATAAAATTCCAGTTCAGTAGTTATAGTACTTTAGCACTTTTCTAAAATATTTTCTAAAAATTTTCTACTGGTCTTCTCTCTTTTATAGACACCTTTTGAGAAATTGGCTGTTTTTTTTTAATAACTACATTTTAAAAATTTATACAGTTCCTTTTTTGAGTTCTTTTAATAAAAATAAATCAATTCAATTTGGTGTGTATGTGCATTTGTGTGTGTGTGCTTGCACATGTGCATGCCTGCACTAATGTGTGAAGGTCAGAGGACAACTTGTATTAGATGTTTCCTTTTTTATATCATGCAGGTTCTGGGGATTTAACTCAGGTTTTCAGGTTCCACATGCAAGCACATTTATATGCTGATCCATCTTGCCTGCTTCTTAAAATTCTGTAACTTTAACTTTCAGTATTTTTATTAGAATAGGCTAAGGGGTTATGTGCTTATTTTCAGGTTGCTACTTTCTATAATCCTTTAAAAAAGAGAGTAAAAAAACTGGAACATTAAATTATTGTTTTAAGAGCATCTAGTTACTCTTTATAAATAAACATATCTGCACACATATACACCACAGCCTGAGTGTGGAAGTCAGAAAACACTTTGCCAAGTTGGTTCTCTCTTTCTACCATGGTTCGAGGGATAGAACTCAGGTTATGCAGTTTGCAAGTCAAGGACTTTCATCAAGTGGGCATTTCTTTGCTCCCTGGTTCCTCTTTTCAGTAGTTTTACATGTTGTTTATTAACGTTGACTTATAATTACCGTGCATCCATGTGTGGTCCAAGCTGACCTTGGCTCATACCTGTTCTCCTGACTTGTCCTTCTCAATGCTGCCATGCCAGGCAAACATGGGTTCTTAACAGGAGGGTAGTAATCATGGAGGAAGCCAGCCAGAAAGGCCAAGGAAAGTATAAGAGTCTCCTTTTCCTTTATACGGGACTGTCCTTGCTTATTGTCAATACCATGAAAAGAAATTATTGCCTATTACAGTTGAAGAAAATGTAATATAGGCTTGTTAGTCTCTTCTTTGTTCTTTGTAATTTCATGATTATGCACTACACACACACACACACACACACACACACACACACACACACACACACACCATCCCTCTGCTCTCCTCCTCCAGTATGTTTTGTATATACTGGAGGTATAGTTGTTTGATTGAGAATGGGCTCCAAAGGCGCAGATATTTGAATACTTGATCCCCAGTTGGTGGAACTGTTTGGAAAAGGTTTAGGGAATGTGGTCTTGCTAAAGGATGTATGTCACTAGGGGCAGACTTTGAATATTTGTAGTTTTTCCTGGTTTCTGCTACATGTTTACACTTGAAGTTAAGCTGAGATGAGCTCTCAGCTTCCCGTTCTTGCCTCCATGTCTGCTGCTGTCCTTCTCCCTCCATCATGAGGAACTTTTATCCCCCAGGAACCATGAACTCAAGTAAACTCTCCTCTGTACATTGACTTAGTCACATTGCTTTGTTACAGCTGTAGAAAAGTAACGAATATTCAGGGTCTCATTCAAGATGGCCAGCCTCTAATCTGCGATACCCCTGCATCAACCTCCTAAGTGCTGGGATTATAAAGTTGCAATCCTGCCCACTGACAAATGGTTCTTGATGCAACAAACACTATATTACATTTTCTTTTGAAGCTTATCTGAAGTGAAGAATTTTGAAAATGGTAGAAGGTTGTGGTTAAAAAAGACAAGTTAAGCCGGGCGTGGTGGCGCACGCCTTTAATCCCAGCACTTGGGAGGCAGAGGCAGGCGGATTTCTGAGTTCGAGGCCAGCCTGGTCTACAGGGTGAGCTCCAGGACAGCCAGGGCTATACAGAGAAACCCTGTCTCGAAAAACCAAAAAAAAAAAAAAAAAAAAAAAAAAAAAGACAAGTTATTTTATCTAATGAATTTGCAATTAAGGCCACTATATGACTGAAGAATTTTTCATTCTAAAAACTGAATTAATTTTATATTATTACCATTGCAATCTTCATAATATTCCTATTATTCAAAATAAAAACACAGAGGAAAAGGAAGCAAAGAAAAGCAAAAGTTTTATAACTTTAAAATATGTCTTTTTTCTTCTATAGTCATTAGAGTAAAAATGAGGAACTGCCTTTCTTTTGATCATAATCTGAAAAGGTTTGTATACCAAATCCTATCAGCCAGATATTTGAATTATTAGGTTGCTATTGCAGGGTGGAAAGTATCTGAAGTATTTTCGTTTCTTGAGAAGTTATGTTGTGAAAAATTTGATTTGTAAGAGTAGACAGACAAAAAGCATGTGTTTCTGTTCTTACCTGGACTCCAGTAAGAGACAGCCTTGCAAAGGGCTCCCACGTGTGCGTGGGAGCTGCTTTCACAGTCCTGCTGTCTTACATACCAGAGTAATTTGTTTCATATTTTATTTACTTATTTATTTTATTTACTTTATTTATTTACTTTATTTATTAAATTAATTTATTTATTTTATTTAATCTTTTTATTTTTACAGTCCAGATTTTATTCCCCTCCTGGTCCACCCTCTGACTGTTCCTATCCCATACCTCCTCCCCACCCCCTCTGTCTCCATGAGGCTGTTCCACCCCCAGGCCTCTAAACTCCTCCGGGCCTCCAATCTCTTGAGGGTCAGGTGCATCTTCTCTGACTAAACCCAGACCTGGAAGTCCTCTGCTGTATATGTGTTGGGGGCCTCATATCAGCTGGTGTGTGCTGCCTGGTTGGTGGTCTAGTGTCTGTTTTAAGCATTTAAAAATCCCCTCAAGTTCTATCTTCATGTGACTCTAGCATAAGGTTTTTTTTTTTTTTGAGGAAACATGTAGGTTTATTAAATTATAAAATATTAAAGTATTTTAAATATTTACAGACATTTAAAATAACTATTGAATGCTAAGAAAATACTACAAAATTGATAAGTCAGACATAGTATAAGGTGTTATAGAAGAAGTATCCAGTGAGACACTTTGGCAGGTAGTTGAGATAGCAAATTTTATAAGCAATCTATTGAATGAGATGAAATTGTAGGACCAACCAGTTCTGTGAACAGTGTCTGCCTTGGAGCTGCTGTAGAGCTGTGGCAAGGTGCGGTGCTGGGCCAGATTTGATGACTGAGAAAGAACTTCAAGCCATCTGGTTAAGGACAGCCAGCGGTGGTGGCTGTGTGTGTCACTGTAGCTCTCAACTCATAGCATATGTGTGCCTTTACTCTATCTCCAAGCTGTGTGCATGGAGTAGAAAAATTAAGATTTTTATTCTTCGATCTTTATTGGATAGGACGTGGTGCAGTGTTTTAATGTCTCTGAGCTCAGAGGGTGTTTACAGCCTGTAGTAATCATAGTAGCAGATGTAATTAGTAACCACAAAGAAGCCCTTTTTACCTCTTGCCTAGAAGAGCACGTGCTCTATAGACTTTTTAAAAATAAATATCTGTAGCTTGTCACAAATCATGTAGAACTTAAAATAATCCTTATTAGTAATTAAATACACTCTAAAAATCATCCTTCTTGCAAGTATTTTTTTTTTTAGTAGAAATTTCTCAGTTTTAAAGACAGACAGACATTGAAAGTATCCTACAACAAAAAAATGTTACCAACTCAGGTTATGTTTGGATGACTTACTTATTGCTGAGTGTGATTATAAATTAGTCACTTTCATAGAAGCTTAATAAATAATGATAGACTTGTGTGATAATAGAACTATTTATCTCACTCAATTTGTTTGAATCTGTTGCAAAATTGTTATTTTATAATATCCCAAATTCAAGTTCTAAAACAAACCAATTGCAAGATATTGTCAGCAGTCAACAATGTGACCTCATTTAATGAGTGACAAGTCAAAAGCCAGGTGAAACTAGTGTGTCCTGACCTTGACAGTGACTGTGTAAGCAGGAAGACTGAAGACACACAAGTCTAAACATTCATCTTCTGCCTGGTGAAAGCCATATGGCTGAGGTGGGGTTTGCACTCTCGGGACCTTGGGCATCTGGGTGAGTGCATGCCTCCCGATCCCATATGAGTTAGAAGCACAGCTGTGTCCTCCCCACACTATGGGATGCAGTTAGCAAGGACTCCATTTGGAAGATGTAGTTCATTCCAGCTCTCTCTGCTTCTGAGAGTCAATAGAGTAGAATTAAAGATAGGCTTGATGTCCAAATTAATTGGGAAATCAAACTTCAAGTTTTATTTTTTAGTGATTTCAGTGATTACTTTCAGGCACTAGTAAGGTAGATCAATGGTAAACAGCAGTGCGTTTTAAAGGCTGTTTCAGCTGGACTCAACTTTTAGGCAACAGTGAAGTAGATCAAGGGTAATGGGGGTAATGGTACATTATTTGAAGCAATATAAGCAGCACCGTTGCTTTTATGTGGAATGTGTATTTTAGAGTTAGTTGCTTTATAGCACAGTGGCACATTTGCTAGGTATGAAGCTTTGAGCTTGTCATTCTCTAAGCCTGCATCTCCTCATTTGCCAAGTAGAAGTGACAGACACGATGGTATGGACCAGTGGTTCTCAATTTGTGGGTTGCAACCCCTTTGGGGATCAAACACCCATTTCATAGGGGTCGCATAAGACCATTGGAAAACACAGATATTTACATTACAATTCCTAACAGTAGCAATTTACAGTTATGAAGTGTGAAGTAGCCCTGAAAATAATTTTATGATTGGGAATTACTAAAAAATGAGGAACTGTATTAAAGGTTCATAGGATTAGCAAGTTAGAGAACCATTAGTCTAATACGTAGTTCCCAGTGGCAGTGATTTTAGAGACACTGGAGTCTGGGGGTCTTCAAAGGTCATGTGCAGTGGAGCTGCAGAGTCACCAGCTTTGTGTTTTAGAGGTGATTTCCAGGTATTCTAATACATTACTGACATTGAGAACCACAAATTTTAAACTAACTTAAAATCCTAATGTTTTTGAGCTAGATTATTCTAGCTGTTAGAAGGCAATTAGTTCATTGGCTTAGCTACTCCATTTTGCAAGTGAGGAAAGTCAGACAGCAGAAGAAAAATTGTAAGCCTGACATAAGCCATGGTTGTCTGGGAAGGTGGAGCTCTAACTGAGAAAATACCTCCATCAGAGTGCCATGTAGACAAGTCTTTGTGACATTCTTTTGATTAATGATTGACGTGGGAGAGGCTAGCCCATTAAGGACAATGACATCCCTGGGAAGGTGGCCTTGGGTGTCTAAGGAAGCAAACTAAGCAAACCAGGAGGAGCAAGCCAGTAAGCAGCATTTCCCATGGTCTCTGCTTCAGTCCCTCCTCCAGGTTCCTGCTGGCTTCCTTCCATGATGGACTACCATCTGGAAACCAAGACAATCCTAATCCCTTCCTCCTCAACTTACCTTTGATCATGGTGTTTTATCACAGCAGCAGGAAGCAAAGGAAGGCATGGATCTTTAATATAGATGCATGAAGCAGGAATTATTTTGGTGATTGTTTGGAGCATTGCGTTGATGATGGTTTACCTGTAGTGATATTAGAGGAGTTGAGAAAACAGGAAAAGGAGAAAAGTTTTGTTTTCAGCCTGTCTAACTTACGGTGACAGAAATGTATAAAGGGAAGCTGATGTGTTTATAGGCACATTTTATACCAGAAGGACTTCTATTTTTTTTTTTTTTTCTGAGACAGGGTTTCTCTGTATAGCTCAATTGTCCTGGAACTCAGTCTGTAGACCAGGCTGGCCTCGAACTCAGAAATCCATCTGCTTCTGCCTTCCAAGTGCTGGGATTAAAGGTGTGTGTGCCACCACTGCCCGGCCAGAAGGACTTCTAAATTAACCTTTGAGTGGAAATATGTAGACATGATCTGGCCACATGTATTCATGGTTATAGATGAGAGGGTAAGTAGAAAGTCCTCGGCAAAGAGGTACAAACACCTGATATGACACTGGAGTCTTAGAGAGTGCAGATGAGTGTTAGGAGATGGCGAGGATAGCCTTGGTAGAAAATCAGAGGGCATGGAGAAGAACGGAAGGCCAAAGGCATGGGAACCAAGGAGCCGAGCGCATCCTGACAGTCCGCCCCGTCTGCAGAGGCTACACCCACGTGTCTGGTGGATGTCACCCACTACTCTCTTCTCCTCTTCCCTTTGTGGAAAGCAGCTGTCCTCTTGCAGTGTACATGATGTTCACGCTCAGCATCCTCAGCCTAGAACCTAGGCGTCTTCTCCGATGTTTTCATGTCACGTTTCCCAGATTCCAGTGATGATTATGTGCTGTCACTCACTCTGTGTGCCCTCTTCCTTCTGTCCATTGTCTGTCCCCTGATTCTGCTAACACCAAAGCTCATGGCATAGATCTCTTTGTTCATTTTTGTGAGACAGCATCTCACCATGTAGCTCTGGTTGACCTGGATTCACTATGTGGATAAGGCTGGCCTTGAACTCACAGAGGTCTCCCCAACTCTGCCTCCCAGGTGCTGGATTAAAGGTGTGCACCATCACCCCTGGCTTGGATCTTTTTAACAGAGTTTTTAATATTTTAATTAATTCTTTGGGAATTTAATACAATATACTCTGATCATACTCAGCCCTCTCTTTAACCCTTAAACTCCTCCTGGATGCCCCCTCTATCTTTTTTGCTTTTTCCATTTTATTTGACTGTTGTGTCAATGTTTTCTAAGGTGTCTTCTGCCCCTGAGATTCTCTCTTCTATGTCTTGCA
>NW_022196906.1:16824347-16846699 GCF_008632895.1 Mastomys coucha
TCAGAATCAAGCTGACTCTGTGATCCTGTGATTCTGGGATCCTGGTATCCTGGGCTTGTTAAATCACCCGGCTTGTTTCTCTGTGAGTTGTGGGACTGGCTGCAGAGCTTGTGCCCAAGGCCTACTCAGAACACTAACCCAGACAGACCGGAAGAAACAGGAGTCACTGGGCTGGCAGAGTTCCTGTGTGCCTGGTTCCACTGGACCCAGTTACTTCCAGTGTTGGGACAGATGTTGGCTCTTGCTCACCTCTGATCCTTGGTGTGTCAGAGTGCCTGGGAGTGGAGATTCCTCTGGGTGTTGTGAGACTGGCTGTGGAGCTTGTGCCCAAGGTCTGCTCTGGACCCCAGCCCAAACAGACCGGAAGGAACCCGAATCACTGGGCTGGTGGAGTTCTTGTGTGCCTGGACCCGCTGGTCCCAGTTACTCCCAGTGTTGGGACAGATGTTGGTTCCTGCTCACCTCTGATCCTGGGTGTTGGGTCCATACTCTTAAAGAAAACCCATATTCCCAACCCCAAAGCTTATCAACTGTCCAGAGCCCTCCTCTCACATGCAGAGGTGTTAGCTGCATGATCTTGTTCAGGCAGCCGCAGCTACTGCAAGTTCTTGAGTAGTGTTCTTGCTCCCGTCATGGCCAGAAAAGAATGATTCACTTTGGTCTTCCTCAGCCCCTGGATATTAAAAGTCCTTTTACCTTTACCCCCTATTCCTCAATGGTCCTTAAACGTGTGTGTGTGTGAGAGAGAGAGAGAGAGAGAGAAAGAGAGAGAGAAAGAGAGAGAGAGAGAAAGAGAGAGAGAGAGAGAGAGAGAGAGAGAGAGAGAGAGAGAGAGAGAGAGAGAGAGAGAGAGAGAGAAAGAGAAAAGAGATGGACATTCCATCTCTGGCTGAACACTCCACTAACGCTTGTTCTCTGATGTGACCACTTTCAAGTTTCTGTGTTAGTCACTGTCCATTACACAAAGAAACTTTCTGATAAGGGCAGCAGAATGGTAGATGAAGAATAAATACAAGCTGTATTTGAAAAAGCTGTATGGGATCCCTGTACTCAGTCCAGTGGATGGCTTTGAGCCTCTACTTCCGTATTAGTCAGGTACTGTCAGAGCCTCTTAGGAGACAGCTATATCAGGCTCCTGTCAGACAGCACTTGCTGGCATCCACAGTAGTGTCTGGATTTGATGATTGAATATGGGAAGGATTCCCAGGTGGAGCAGTCTCTGGGTCCCCAGTGAAGGAGCCCGTTGCAGATAATACCACATGCTTTGGTCACAGGACATGGAGAAATCAGGTAAGTAATGACCACACAGCCTCCATCCTTCTGTCAAGCTTTCATGGTACTGGAAAATATTGTGCTGCCTGCTGTGAAAAAAGGCATTGACCTGCCTTACCCAGTGGTGAGTCCTGTGCATCACAATAATGACCAACATGTCCTCATTGATGCAATAGTGTCACAAATGGTAAAAGGATAATTAACTGCTTTCTGATTGGCATTAAGACCACTACCTATTCCACAGGAGGAAGCATATGCCTGCTACTGCAATAGGTCCGGATCCATCCCTGGGGAGGTCCCAGGTCTCCGTGCTGAACCTCCTACTCCTGCTCTGTTAAATGAACACAATAGTAAACATGTAGTCATATATAGACTTGTAAATTAGGTTTTTTAAAAAATCCGTATATATTGGAAATGATGTCAATAGTTAATTTTGATAGTTACTGCTATTTTGGAAGCAAAACTTTGGTTATCTTCTTCAAAATAGCTTATTCTCTTCAAAATAGCTTATTCATTTTATGGAAGAGAAGCCAGATGGCTAGAGGTAGGATGGTACTATAATCTCTCACCCTTACTGAGATCTTACCCACACCACAGCTATTAGTGGGGAGTGTCTTGTCAAGCTGTGATGTACTGTTGTAGAAACTTTTAATCCCAATCTGGGATTTCTTCATTGCCTTTGATCATTTAGTTTTGGATAAAAGATGCATATAACCTTTATATTTACAATAAGTCTTAATCAGCACAAGAGCTGGGCAGATATCTACTCTCTATGTTTTTGTCTATACCCTGAGTTATTAGTTACTGTGTTTTATCTGGGCTGCTCTTAACTCTAATTGGCCAGCCCTCAGGGCCATGTTTTCTTGAACTCACCTAATGTGTGGCGGCTTCTCCATTTGTCTTCTCACCCTCCCGTTTCTCTTCTGACCCCAAGTTTGGGAATCCTAAATTCCACCTATGTCTCTTCCGCCCAGCTATTAGCTTTCAGCATCTTTATCAATAAGAAATAACTTGGGGGCAAGATCGCACTGTCACTTGGCTCTACATGCAGGTTCTCTCGTCTCTGGGAGAACCAGGTCTTGGGGCTCAATATAGCATTAGAATACAAGCAGGATCAGGCCATCCCACTACAATGTACCATTATGCTAGCTCACTCTATGAGTCTCCAATGGGGATGATTTTGCCCCAATCACTGAGGGACATTGCCTGGTGGTTGAAAAAGTTTTTGGTTGCTATGATTGTAGGAGGGATTGCTTTTATTAGCATCTGGTGGATGGAGACCAGATAGGCTGTTAAATGTGCTGTAATGCATGGACTAAGTTTTTTTCATTCAACTAACTTAGTAAGTTATTATTTAGTTCCTATTGTGTTAGGTACCATGCTAAGATTCTAGGTGTATCTGTTTTGAGCAAAACCAGTTATGGTCACTGAATTAATGGAACCTATAATGGAAGAGACTGAGATTAAGCACAAAATTGCTCAACTTTTCCATTACAGTAAAAATACCATGAAAGAACAGTCCCAGGTGCTCTGGAAACATGCCACAGAGGACCAAACCTTGAGATGGGGGAAGAGGAGGGACATAGAGAGTGGCCATGCCACAGAACGAGGAGTGGGCAGGGCACTGTGGTGGAGGCTGTGGAAGGAGAGGGCAGGGTGCAGGCGTGGGAGGTTGCTAGTGGAGCTTGATGAGATTGGCGGCAGCAAATCCTATGTTTGTTCAAAGGATTTTGATTTCCAAATGGGAAATCATTGCTGACTCCAGTTCCAGGGAGTGATATGGTCAGATGTGCATTTTAAAGAGGATTACATTTGTGAGCTGTTACCTAATTGTGTTACTGCTCCTGCATGCTTGGTCCTCCCAGCACACAAGCTCTGCTGGGGTCCTGCCTGTGCTTTTATAGCTCGATGACTGCTCCCTTCACTTTGGTCCTGTTTGAAAGCTGTTCTGATATTAGCATTTTGGTGGCTTAAAAATAGTGGCCATTTTTCAACTGATACTCTTTTATTCAGTAGAATTAACAACAATTATAAGGCACATTTTTTCCATTGACATATTAAAATGATTTACTTTTTGAAAAAAGAGTAATGGAGCTCATAGACATTTGCATTTTTATTGAATTAATTTCTTGCCAGTGCCTTAACATGATCGCACCTACGGTGACATTTGTGGTCATATAAACTGCCTCTCTGATGCCTCTCTGACTGAAATGCCTTTCTTTTGTCCCTCTGTTCCACTTGCATTTGATTTCCAAATCCTCATGAAGCCTTTCTTTAATTCTTCAGTTCAGTTATGAGCCTATTAAGGATTGTTTTATTTTGTTCAGTTACTATGTTACTTCACATGTGGTGTTATATATGATATATATATATATGTATATATGTATGTATGTATATATATGTATGTATATATATATATGTATATATAATTATATGTTTGTGTGGTATGTGTTCACATGAATGCAGATGCCCATGGAGGCCAGAGCCATTGGATCCTCCTAAACCAGAATTACAAGTGGTTGTAGCCATTTGATATGAGTACCGGGTCCTCAACAAAAGCAGGATGTTCACTTAACTACTGAGCCCAACAGACTACACATGGTCCAAGTACTCTGCAAGCTGAGGTAAGGGGAAATCTTGAGTTTGAGCTAGCCTGGGCTACTTAGGAGATTGTTCAAAAACCATATTAAGAACCACACCAGAGCAGAATAGGGCACAGGCCTTTTAATCCCCTTGTCACTGGGGGTGACCTTCTGAATATCACCATAAAATATGGTGTTTTTAAAAATAAAGTACATGTTATTAAGTATTAGTTTTGAAACAGGATCTTGTTCTTTATAGCCACTGCTGACCCAGTTGTTCTCCAGCCAGGGTCTGTCTCAAGGGCAATCCTCCTGCCTTGGTTTCTGCAGCACTGAGCAGAGGAACAATGGCCTTTGTTTTCAGGTGTGAGGTAGACACAGGGAGAATGGGCATGCACAACTTCTCTAAAGTCACACCTCCCAGTGAGCTTCCCATGGTGCAAGTCAGTCTACAGTCCTTTCCAGAGATTCAAAGTCCTTATATTTCCTTCTTATGGTTTCTTTAAACTCACTGACTGGTTTCCATTTTCATCCCATTAGAGAGCCAGGCATTCCTAGCAGGTGGTGATGCATGTGCCTGGGCCACTACACACTTCTACAGTGTCCCCAGCCTGACTCCTGTGCACATCATATCTGTTCTCTTGTGTCCAATTTGATGGCTTTCCTTATTTTTATTTTTATTTTTGGATATGGAGTCTATGAGATCATAGGTAGGTCTTGGTACTTCAGCTCTGTGTACCGTAGCCTCAGTGCTACGGTTGTTTCATATGCTTCACACTTGACCCAGTTTGACTCATTAGTTACCTGTGTGATTTTCTCCACTGCCTGTCACTGTTGGACACATTCTGTATTTATTTCTTTTGTCTGTTGTTTTCCTGTCTTTTGTAGAGTCTGAGCTCCTGGAAGGTCAGGACTTTTTGTGTCTTTTCTTCACTGATACGGTTACTCTGGAACTGTGCCTGCCATGTCTTCGTTACCCAGTAGATACCCACTGAATGACTGGTTCTGGTTCTTAGTAAAAAGATCTTGCCACCCTGTGGTGTGTGTTCCTGGCGGGCTCTGGTTCAGTGTCACACTCCCTTCCTCACATGTCCTCAGTCAGCTCCTGTGGGGTGGGTTCTCTCCCTCCCTGAGTCAGCTCCTGTGGGGTGGGTTCTCTCCCTCCCTGAGTCAGCTCCTGTGGGGTGGGTTCTCTCCCTCCTTGAGTCAGCTCCTGTAGGGTGGGTTCTCTCCCTCCCTGAGTCAGCTCCTGTAGGGTGGGTTCTCAACCTCCCCGAGTCAGCTCCTGTGGGGTGGGTTCTCTCCCTCCCCGAGTCAGCTCCCGTAGGGTGGGTTCTCTCCCTCCCCGAGTCAGCTCCTGTAGGGTGGGTTCTCTCCCTCCCCGAGTCAGCTTCTGTGGGGTGGGTTCTCTCCCTCCCCGAGTCAGCTCCTGTAGGGTGGGTTCTCTCCCTCCCTCAGTCAGCTCCTGTGGGGTGGGTTCTCTCCCTCCCTCAGTCAGCTCCTGTGGGGTGGGTTCTCTCCCTCCCTCAGTCAGCTCCTGTAGGGTGGGTTCTCTTCCCTGCTCCCTGTTGGATTTGGATGTTCTTTGCTTGTGTTCCCGTAGTCTCCATGGATAGCATGTCTGTACTACCCACTACCCTGTGAGTGCGCACTTGTGCATCTTTAGCCTCTAGGATGGCTACTGGCTATATGAGATGCCCATTGATTTTTACAATAGTGAAGGAAGCTGTAGTGAGTCAGCCCTTTAGTGTACACAGTACAAAGTGGCCACTTTGATGAGTTACGTTTCTTTCCTTTTTCTAGTTGGTAATTTCTTGTTTAGTCTGCAAATACAAATTAGTCTGATTTCATAGGCTTATGTAGACTTTCTAGTAAGTCTAATAAAAGAACAGGTTTGTCTTGAGCCCTAATGCAAAGAAATGTTCTTACTACAAAGGAACTTTGTTTAGTTCCATTTATAACCCTGTAATTTCAGCAGTTTTTTGGTGACTACTTATTTTTGCAGAGTTCGTGCTACTGTGATGTCTTTGAAAGCTGGCCTTGGTTCCTCCATTCTCCTTGTACTTTCCCTGGCCATTCTAATTACCACATCCCTCCCTTAAATAACCCATGTTCTTGATTATTAAAAGTAATGGTGGGTAGCAATAATAACTGAATGCCATTTACCAAGCCTCAAATTGCACCTTAAAAATCATTATAATTTTCCTTGTTGGAAGTCAGCCTGGAAGAGTTGGGGAAAACACGGTAGGAAACTTAGACTCTGGATTTGCTTGCCCCTGGCACATTTTGCATTCAGTGTGAGCTGTGTGTATCAGGCTCATAGGAAGTGGCTATGTAGAAAAGGACCAACAGAGCATAACTGTTCCTAAGAAATTGAAAAAGTAATTTCTTGACACATACTTTTGAAAAATTATGCCAGTGGTTTTTCTTACTGTCAGACTTATTTTCATAAAGTACTGAGTTTGCTGGAAAAGGCAGGGTGGGCAAGATGGCTCAGTGATAAAGCCCTTGTCTAATGGGCCTGATTTTCCTCGTTCAATCACCAGAGCCTATGTGAAGGAGAGAACTCACTCCACAAAGTTGTCTTCTGATCTCCACATGCGTATCATGGTATACACGTGGTACTCTCTATCCCATACATACAAAAAGAGCAGTAAGCATGGTTGTTCAAGTACCTCTGTGGTAGGATATAGAGTCCTTTGGGCCATGGTACACATGTAGAGTACTTGGGAAATCTCTAGACTGCTTTTATACGTGACTCTAACAGTTTATACTCTCCCTATGAATGAGTTAAGGTTCCTGTCTTCCCAAAACCTTGATAACATTTGTTGTCTGAGGGGGTCCCAGTAAATGCTACAGCTCCAGATGAATGATTCACCTGAGGCCAGAAGGAAATCCTGTTCAACACAGCTTAGTTAGGCAGTGTTGGTTCAAATGTCTACAGTCTCACACCAAGTAGTTTATTTTTGACATATTTAATCACCCTACAAATTGGAATAAAGTTTCTTTGTGACAGTTATCAAAACAAAGCTTAAGGCATGGCTAGCTGAAACTCCTCCAAGCACCTGTGACCTCTTCCATAAGAATTTTTTCCACTGACTGAGAAGCAATGCTCAGGATAAGGGTCTAGGGAGGAAGGGTCTGGAATAAGCATAATAGTAGACTCTTGAAAGTACCTGGGACCTCTTTCATGAGAATGAGTTCTATTGACTGAAAAACAATGCTCATGAGTCTTGGATAAGCATAATAGTTTGGGGGATTTGGGTCAATCCTGGCTGTACAGATTGCAAAAGATCACCAGGTTATTAACTACATCTAACCCCATCTTTCTAGGCAGAAAACAGGTGTGAATCCCTTCCACTGAAGAAAACAGCATGAGGGGTTAACATCCCTGGTTTGTTTAGTGTTATCTGTAAACATGAGAACCTTGTGCTCTTTACAGTTGTCTTGTGTTTTCTTCTTGATAGTCTCTGAGAGGGCTGAGGTAGTGCAAAAGTTTTAATCATCAACTTAACAGAATCCAGCGTCACCTGGGAGAATAGCCTGTGAGGCATTGTTTTAATTGCATTAATTGATGTTGGAAGACTTGTCCACTATGGGCAACACCATTCCCTGGCTTTGGGTTCCTGAACTGTGTAAGAGTGGAGAAACCTTGTTGAACACTAGCCTGCTTGCATTAAGCCATTGCTCTGTGCTCCTGACTTTGGATATGATAAGAACACTTGTTTCAGTTTCCTGCTATCTGGATTTACCCACAGTGATGAACTGTAATTGTTAGCTAAGTAAACATTTTCTCCTTTAAATTGCTTTGCTAAGCAGAATTTTATTACAGCAAGAAGAAAGGAAATTAAGACAAGAAATCTCAAAGTGGTTTTAATTTGAAAATTTCTAATGATGAAAAATTGTGACTAAAGATTTCCAGCACCTGGCATGCTTTCTTTATTGTTGAGCATATGTACAGTTCAGTTAGACAGCTGTGGTTTCTGTCACACACCCTTAGTGCATGCCATTCTGGTTGTTGTTGTTTATGGGCATCAGAGCTGGGTAGGACTTTTGGTTATCTCCCTCCTTTGGAAGCTTGCATGGTGCCTTCTAGTCCTCAGGGAAGAGGCGTATAGGTCAGTTCTAGCTCAAGGGCCTCTGGGCCATGCAACTGAAGTGCATGGTGTCTTCAGCAATAGGGACTCACCATCTATGTCTGGGGGCCAACCCAGGACAATAGCAATAGCCTGCAATGTTTTCTTGGGAGTCTCTTGGACTACCTTTCCTACAACTCAAAAGAAGGCTTCTCATACCTGATGTGGGTGTTTTATTAGATGATCTTTGACTCTTGGAGGTAGCACAGTTAGCACAGATGGGAAATCCTCATTTATACTTTACATCTGAACACTGACTTGAATGTATTATAGTTATTTTTAGGTAGATAGTTAATAGTAAGACTCCTTATGAATTTTCAGGCATCTTCACGATTATTTTACCCTCTTCCTGCTTCTGTGTTTCTCTTTTCCCTTCTGTTCTTGATGTCCCCGTCCAGATGAGAGGCTCACTTTCCCGATTTCCATCAGATCACTCATACCCCACATCTCCTCTCTTTATTGATCCCGCACCCTCCCAATCAGGCTATAACCAATTACAGAATATGTACTCACATCTGAAGATTTGCAGCTGGGAGCCTTAGACATGCATAATACACACTTACTTTTGTTTTTCTAAGTCTGTTACCTCACTCAATATGATCTATTTTCACCCATTTATCTGCAACATTCATGATTTTATTTTTCCTTACAGCTGAGTAGCATTCCATAGTGTGTGTATGCCACATTTTCACTGTCTGTGCTTTGAAGGGCATTTGGATTGTTTACATTTCATGACTGTTATGAGTAGAGCAGCAGTGGCCATGGCTGGTCAAGTATCTGTAGAACTGGGTATATGTTAAGGATTGGGATGTTGGTCTTACAGCAGACCATCTGTCTGTCTGCCTGCCTGCCTGCCTTCCTTCCTTCCTTCCTTCCTTCCTTCCTTCCTTCCTCCCTCCCTCCCTCCCTCCCTTCTCTCTCTCTCTCTCTCTCTCTCTCTCTCTCTCTTCCTCCTCCTTGTTTTGTTTTGTTTGTTTTAGGAGAATTCTCCACACTTATCTCAAGATTACTTGGACCAGTTTGCAGAACCATTAACAGTGAATGAGGGCTTCTCTTTTCTACAAATCTCTCCAGCTTTTCTTTTAGGTTGCTTTCTTGATCTTTGCCATTTTGACTGGGGTAAGATCATATCTCAAAGTTATTCTGAATTCCATTTTCCTAATTGCCAGGGATGATGAACATTGTAACTAATTCTTTTCTGTTCTTTTGAGAACTCTCTGTTTAGGTCCCAAGCTCATTTTTTGAATGGGTCGTCTTCTTCTTTTTTTCTTTCTTCTTTGAGTTCTTTATGTATTCTGAATGTTCGTCCTCTGATATATGTAGCTGGCAAAGATTCTCTTTGGACTTCCTCTTTTATCAGTTGTTTGCTTCTTTAGCTGTGCAGAAGGTTTAAGCTTTATGAAGTTACACTTGTCAAGTTTTAGTTAAATGCAACCCTATTCACAAAGCCCTTTCCTAGCCTTACCTGCTGCAGGCACTGCCTAGGTCTTCCCGCAGTGTTCCGGATTGCACATTTAGGTTTTTTGATTTGTTTGTAGTTAGTTTTGTCCATGGTGATAGATGATATGCTCACTCACTTTTAACAACCAACTCTGCTGACTATACCTATCTTGGTTGACATTTACTAACTTTTAGCACTTAGAATATATCATCGTTTTCTTCCCTGCATTTTTGGGTAGTGATTAAGATCTGAGATCATTTTGCTGTTTCTGCCTCTGTATGTGAACTGGTGTTTGCCTTAATGTTTTGGTATTGTTTCTTTGCGTTGTCATTATAGTGTAACATATATTGTAAATAGATTATTCTCTGGATCAAGGCTATTTGGGGCTCTCAATGCCTGTTGTGTTTTGATGTCCATTTCTTTAAGTTTGTTATATCTTCTGCTTTATTTTATTAAACACGTTTTCTATGCCTTTAGACTTTATACTGTTCCCGCCCCTGATTCTTAGGCTTGGTCTCTTGAATTAAAACAAAAAAAGTACCAGTGTTGCTGAGTCTTCTGGTTGTGATTGTTAAGTTATGTAATCTTGGTTTTGTCCTCTCTCCTGGAAGATAATCTTCCGCTTGGTCTCCTCTGGAGATTATGCGTTCTGTTATGTATTTTGATTAATTCTTTCATTTTTATAATTTGCTTGGTTCTTTTTCTGCATCTCTATTCCTTTCTGATTTTTTGTCCATATTTTTGAATTTCTCATCTAAGTTAAAGACCACTTGATTTTCATCTCTATGTCCCAAGCTGACTTTCTTGCTATATTCATCTACTATTGAGTCTTCTATCTTGGTCACTGATTCTTTTAAAGTAGGACCCACTCACTTCTGCAGTCTTGGTGCTCTGTTTCTGTTGAGAAGCCATGAGCGTGTGTTGGGTTGCTGGCTCGTGCTCCTGGAGTCTCTTTGCTGTGTTTTGTGTATTTGGTGGCACTTGTTTGTCTTCTGGTTCAATTTTTCCTCTTTTTTGTTTGTTTTATTTTATCTGAGTCCTCCTGTGAGTTATCTGAAATAGGAATTATGTTTTTTTTGCTGCTGTTTATGGGTAGGGTGACTTTAGATCTTCCTGTTATTTATTTATTTATTTATTTATTTGGTAGGTGTATGTGTACGTGTGTGAACATATTCATGCATATATATAGTAAGTCTATGTGTGCAGACATGTGTGTGTGTGTTTTTAGGCCAGTGGTGAACATTTGATATTACTCCTCAGATACCATATATACCATATTTTTAAAAATCATTTTATTTTGTCTATTCTATTTTATTTTACTTTTTGAGACAGAGTCTCTCTGTGTCTTACTGCTTACTAAGTATGTTTGGCTAGCTCACTCTTGACTTCCAGGGATCTGTCTGTCTCTGTCTCCTACTGTGGGATTATAAGTGCATACCACCACACCTTGGTTTTTTTTTTTATTTGTGTTCTGGAGATCCCACACATAACCTCATCCATGCAGTGCCCCATGACTCTCAGACTAGTTTTTCCATGTAATATGAGATTCAATTTTTTCTACATAATATCTATTTGCTATAATACCAGTTTTGGAAATGAAGCGTGGGTGGAATCATGCTTTGTGGAACCTGGAACTGTCTGTGTGCCACCAGAGCCTCTAGAGTCACTGCAGGGGTTGGCACCACAGGAGGGCTGCAGACTGGTTTAAGCATTCTGCCTTTCCTGCTTGGAAGGTAGTAGGAGACTGGATAGTAGCTACTTACTCACGGGGGGGGGGGGGGGGGGGGGGGGGCATGAGAGTGCTTGTGCCATGTGGGTAGTGGTGTAATAGTGGACCTGGTGAGAACATAGATCTTGGCCATGCTTTGGGAATAGTGTTGACAGTATTTGCTGGTGGAATATGCTGTGGTTTGTATTCAGAAGGTTTGTGTGCATGTGTCTGGACTTTGGGGCAGGTCCCCTTGAAGGTTTACAAGCTGTTTAAAGTGCTGGCACTGAGTTGGTTCCTGGGGCTAGTGTCCTGGCTTCCCTCTGTCCTTTCCGGTCTTTCTGAGAGTCTGCTTATAAAGAGAATCTATTTGTAATTTGGGGTCTGGTTTTTTGTGCTGTTTGCCCTGTGAAGCCATGGTCAGCTATTTCATATAGCTCAGAACTGTCTCCTGAACCATAGTAGCTGTCAGAGGGGGCTACAGTTGCCATTTAAAATAAATATTTGGTTTCCCTTCTACCTAGGCCTTTCTTTTAAATAGGACAAGAATCACATCTTATTTTTCTTGCATCTTTTATTGTATAGTGGAAGTTTAATATGTATGTTTCTAATGAGTGATAATAGATCCAAAACTGTGTGTATACCCAGGTCAGTCTTTTGGGTTAAGAAAGCCACTCACAGAGGCTGGCTGTCCTCAAGAACTTGTCCTCTCTTAGCCTCTCCTGACCCCAACAGTAGCAGCATCTGTATGTCTCTGCTGTCTGTACTTGTTCTTGAATGTTTCCTGTTCAGATATGAGATATAATTGTACTGTTTTGTAATTTTTTTTCTTCCCTTCTGATTTTGAGACTGGGTCTTACTATTTAGCTTGTTTGGGCTTGATCTTCCTATGTAGACGATTTTGGCTTCACACTCCAGCAGTCTCCTGTGTTTGCTTCCAGAGCATGGCGGTAGATTGCAAGCATGCTCCATTATAGCTGGCTGGTAAGCATGCAACAACTGTATATTTTTATGTGACCTCATCTAGAGATTCTTTGGTTTCTAACCTACTGTTTCTCTCAGCACATGTTCTTCCCATCTCAAAGGAAGATAAATATTTTTATAGTTTCATTTCTTAAGTCCATCTGTAGTTTGGCTTTAGTATGTTGCAGTGGCGGGGACTTTCTGTGCATCTATGGGCTGATTTTCAGACTCCTAAGCAGAGTTCTTGTTTAGGTTTCTGTTCTATGGCTAACATAGCAGAGTAAGTATATATATCCTGGGGATATAGCTTCTCTGACCCTGACCTGTTCATAAAGTCCACTTAGTATCTTGTGTTAGTTGATCTGCATAAAAATAATTATATCAATGTTAACTATGCTTTTAAGTTGGAAGCAACTGGATATACAGTGTTACATTTAACTTCTGACCCTTTCAGCAGAAAATTCATTCAGAGATCTAGCCCATATAACCTATATGGACCATATTATTATATAAAATAACCATTAAGAAGAAATATTTAAAAACACATTGTTTGATAATATTTTTCTTTATAGTTAATTGTAATTAACTATATATGTGAATAGGAATATTTTTTTTCATTGTATAAAAATGCCAAATGATTGTATTACTAGTTTATTAGTTTTATAGGCTTGAGTCAAAGACTTTGCCTGTCGTAGATGTTGTATACAGAAATTCTATTAATAACACTAGAGTTTTAAAGCTTGTCTTAGCATCTTTTTCAATAATAATAAAAAAGACAAGTAGTTTTATCTGCAGCTTAAGTTTCTCTTATCTGATCTAAATTGTATCCAATGTTTCTGATGTGATTAAATAAAGGTAAATCACTCAAGAAATTACTGGGGTTTCTTGAAGGATCAAGATATCCTGTCGATGTTGAGGTTAGGTCTTTCTGTGAGACAAGACTCTTTTCCATTTGGTCACCAACTGTAGGTAAAGAATGGATTTTGAGAAGCTAAGGAAATACACATATCCCTCATTATCTCTCTCAGAACCTCAATGCTTTTCTAAATAATTCTCCTATATCTAAACTGGCAACTGCTTGCTATGTAAACAATGGAACAAGCTAGTTTATTTTCCTATAAATCAACACATTTTGCAGAATTTCAGAAAATTTTAATTGTCAATATTGGGATGTGAAAGCTGTTAGCTATCTGATTTAAAGAGCCACATATTTGATTGTCAGTATTGGGATGTGAGAGGTGTTAGCTATCTGACTTAAAGAGCCACATATTTGATTGTCAGTATTGGGATGTGAGATGTTAAGCTATCTGATTTAAAGAGCCACATATTTGAATAAGGAAGACTGTTTAGGTTATGCCAGCTCTCCTGCATCAAGGTCACTGGGAAGTTAAGACTGAGCTGGGAATGTTTGTTTGAATTCAGAGGAGAATGATTCTGGCTTTGTCTTGAGAAGCCAGCTGAAGCCAGACCTTTCAAATCAGGAAGGTCTTGAGGACTCAAGTTCCTAGAGCTTAAGGGACTGGGGGTAAAGGAGAACAGAAGTCACAGTTTAGAGCACAATGAGTCTATTCCTCTTGAAATGGTTTTCTGAGGTTGTAAGGACTTTGTTGACCACTAGGTGGCTTCAGTTGCCGGCAATGACTGACAGGCACTGCCCCATAAGCACCATGGGTTGCTTTTAACATTTCAGTTTAGAAGACTAATTTCTTTTGGGGGAGATTTCATTTTGTGAGGTAAATGAAAGAACCAATTCATGCAGTTGGTTTTTTAAGGATTATCACCTCTCACCTTCTTGGTTTAGAGATGAGGAAATTTTGGAGGACCTCCCCAGTTTCACCCAGCTCCATAGCAGGAGTCAGTGTAAGAACTCGCCCAACTGCTCCTATGTTCATCTTGCCCTGCTGGCCAGTAACCCCAGTGTAGCCTTGTTCCTATGAAGTCATGTCATGGGGTCTGTGGCACTCACTATGTATGAGCTCCAGAGAAGGCACAGTGTGTACAGAAATGTTCTAGACTGTATTGGTTGCTTTGCCTTTTTTGAGACAGTCTTACTATGCAGTCTGGGTTGATATGGGACTCGGAATTGTTTTGCCTGAACTTTTTGAGTGATGGAATTACAGGTGTGCACCCTCACATCTAGCTGGAGTGTTGTAGTTATTATAAGTAATGAAGTAGTTGCTAGGGGTCACTTTATAGGAAGGGTACCATTCTTTCAACTGAGTTGAGCTTTTATGTTAACAATATGACTGTTGACAATGATACAGAGTTGGAAGCTTGAAAAGTATTTCTTCTGAGTTTAGAGCTCTGTTTCTCTCTCTTTTCCCCTTTGATTATTAGCTCTCTTTAAGAGCTAATACTCAAAAAGAGGGATAACCAATAGATACCTCTACAATGCAACCCCTACATATGAGGCTTAGGAGTAAGTGTGGAATATGGGATGGACATACTTTCTATAAGAACCAGAGGACCAGAATGTCTGCTGCTCAATAGTGTCTTGTAGACATAACAGGGAAGTTGTACTACGAACTTGCAAAATATAGTTGCCTAAACAAGATGTACATGATGTCAGCAGCAGTTGATACACCTGTGTGGATGGGGGAAGTGCCACAAGTGCCCAGGTGAAGAGCTAAGGGGAGCTAATGGCTGCTGAGAGAGGGAGAACCAGTCTCCTAAAGGAACAGGATCTCTGATAAGTTATCCAACCACAGGAGTCCGTCCTAAACCATGTACAGATAAGTAACACTGAAAGGACTCAATAGGTGTGTGTGTGTGTGTGTGTGTGTGTGTGTGTGTGTGTAAGACAATAACAATTGAAGAGGTTATGAATTTGAGAGGAAGTGAGGGGTCATGATAAACATTATGTTGTGATGTGGAGGGGTAGAAATGATGTAAATATAGGAATCATGCATGAAATTTCTAGAGAAAAACAAAAGCCCTGGCAAATAATGCCAAAAGCAGCATGGTGGACTGGAGAGATGCCCAGTGATTAGGAGCCCTGGCTGTTCTTCCAGAGGACCTGCTTTGATTCCCAGCACCCACATGGTGGCTTGAAACCATCACACTCCAGGTCCAGGGAGTCAGCTCCCTCTTCTGTCTCTAAAGTCACCAGGCATGTACAGACACATGGTGCACAGACATATATGCAAGCAAAACACATACATAAAAAAGCACATAAAATCCTCTTCTGCCGCCTCTTCCTCTTACTCCTTCTACTCCTCCAAATAGCTTGGTAGTAGCACAAAACAGACATATAGATCAACCAGAGTATAATAGGGCCCTGATATAAACTCATACAGCTCTAGTCACTTACATTTTGGCAGAGATGCTAAAAATAACCATTGGAGAAAAGAGTGCCTCTTCCAGTATGCTATTGGGAAAATTGTATATCCACGTGTAGAATGAAAATAGATCCTGATATCTCAACCTGTGTACAGCTCAACTCCTGGTGGACCAAAGATAATAATGGACGACCATTAACTCTCAATGGAAGACTCTCAAACTACTGGGTAAAGTACAACAAATTCTTCAAGATAGAGGAATGGGCAAGGGATTTCTTGATAAGACTCCAGCCACTCAGGAATAAGGCCAACAATTGACAAATGGGGTTTTATGAAATTAGGAAGTGAAAGAAATAAAATAGTTGAGTAAAGAGATAACTTCCATGTTCGGTGGGAATCTTTACTAGCTACACGTCTGATGGAGGATAAACATCTAAGGCATACAAAGAACTTAAACTTAACAGAAGTAAATGATATTGTCAATAAAGAGGATAATGAAATGGACACAGGGTTCTCTATAAAGATGAAGTGCAAATGTTCAATAAACACTTCAACCTCACAAGCTGTCACAGAGCAAAATTACTTGAGATTTCATCTTTCCCCAGTCATAATGCTAGCTAGCTATTAAGAAAGCAAGAACAGATGCTCCTTTAGGTCAAGACAACAAGTAACCCCGTGTGCTGTGGGTAGGTAGGAAGGTGAGCAGGTAACCCCGTGTGCTGTGGGTAGGAAGGTGAGGAGGTAACCCCGTGTGCTGTGGGTAGGTAGGAAGGTGAGCTGGTAATCCCGTGTGCTGTGGGTAGGAAGGTGAGCAGGTAACTCCGTGTGCTGTGGGTAGGAAGGTGAGGAGATAACCCCGTGTGCTGTGGGTAGGTAGGAAGGTGAGGAGATAACCCCGTGTGCTGTGGGTAGGTAGGAAGGTGAGGAGATAACCCCGTGTGCTGTGGGTAGGAAGGTGAGCAGGTAACCCCGTGTGCTGTGGGTAGGTAGGAAGGTGAGCAGGTAACCCCGTGTGCCGTGGGTACGAAGGTGAGCAGGTAACCCCGTGTGCTGTGGGTAGGTAGGAAGGTGAGCAGGTAACCCCGTGTGCTGTGGGTAGGAAGGTGAGCAGGTAACCCCGTGTGCAGTGGGTAGGAAGGTGAGGAGGTAACCCCGTGTGCCGCGGGTACGAAGGTGAGCAGGTAACTCCGTGTGCTGTGGGTAGGAAGGTGAGCAGGTAACTCCGTGTGCTGTGGGTAGGAAGGTGAGCAGGTAACCCCGTGTGCTGTGGGTAGGAAGGTGAGTTACTCCACTCCATGGATATTGGTATAGAGGGTTCTCTGTAAATGGAAGATAGATTTACCGTGTTCCCTGAGGTACTTATCCAAAGGACTCCAGGTCAGTACAGCACAGAGACACTTGCAGCTGTGTTTATTGCAACTCTGTTTATGGCATCTCTGTTATGGAACCAACACAAATGTTCAGCAACAGAAGGATGTAGAGGAAAATATGGACTACATGGTATCTGTGTTAAATAGACTCTTTCCAGCCAGGACGAATGAAGTCATGCCACCTGGGGGAAAAGTGATGCCAGAGAAAGAGAAATCATATTAAGTGAAATGATTTATACATTTCAATACAATATGATTCACACAGTACAAAAGGAAGGCAAATGTATGTTTTCTTCTTATTTACTATTTCTAGATTTTATATACATACACAAAATTAGGCATGTATATATGACAGGAAAATGGGAGTAAAACTATCCGGGGGTGGGGGTGGGGGAATGGGTACTAATAGGAGAGGGCCAGGGAGCAAGTGGATGGTTGAGGGTATCAGGGAAAATATGCTCCATATATAGCACATACATGTGTGGATATTTAAAACAGCAGCAGCAGCAACAGCAATAACAGCAAAAGGCTTAGTATTTTGTTAGGCTACTGTAGAAAATATAATAAAACCCAAAAGAACTCATGTATTAACACCAAATGATTTATGGCTATGTTGAATTTTTTTCTGTGAATACCAAGGAATAAGAAAATATAGTATTTCTTTCAGCTGCTTTAATATCTAAACATTGCATATTGATATCAGCCATAATGTGTATATTATGCAACATAGAGGTAAGTGTTAGAGAGGAATGGAACTCAAGGAGCCTAAAAGAAGGAAGAGTATAAACACTGTCTTTGTCTAGTCTGGGCTGCTATTACAGAATTCCAGAGACTGAGCAGCTTAGAAAGACAGAAAAGTTAGTTGATTTATGCTTGTGGAGGCTCAGGAGTCCAAGACTGAGGGTATAGACCTGGTGAAGACTTTTTTGCTTAAGCATCCCAGGGTGACATTTCAGGGTGTGTGCATGCATAAATATAAGATGATGTTTGAAACATTGTAATTGAGTCTTTGAAATAAACCTATTTTTATACTTATTTTTTTTAATGGTGTGCTAAGCTGACTTGAGTAAGAATGTCATTTTTAAGACTGAAAGTTTAACCATGCCTCATATTCTCTTGCATCTACAGTGATCTGAAGGGGGTGATAGTGACTCTCAGTGATGATGGTCACCTGCAGTGTTCATATCTGGGGACGGACCCTTCTCTGTTCCAGGCTCCAAAAGTTGAGTCAAGAGAGCTCAACTATGATGAACTTGATGTGGAATTGAAGGAACTTCAGAAAATCATCAAAGATGTGAAGTCACAAGGTATCCCATTTGCAGTCTTTATTGCATACTTCTAATGTTAATTATAAAATTTGCCTTATGTTGTATATAGATATTGTTTTGTAAATATTAGTTAACTTGCTCCCAGGCTTAGTTAAAGATGTTGAATAAACATTGCTCTTGGCCTACAAGGTCCTTGCGTTGACTTTGTATAGGTGGCTGTTGAAAGCCAGTCTTATTGGAGATAATATTTTGGTTACCGTGTTGTGGGACAGCTCCATCTAGCCTTTAAATACTTGGCCCTCTCAGTGAAGCAGAGGACTTCTTAGTGGTTTCAGGCTGTGAAGAGAGTGTTGAAGCTCACAGTGGTCAATTATTCACTTACAATATACTTGGCTTCACTTGCTGCTTTGAAAAGAAATCCAAGTAGTACATGAATTGCCACTTTGTTACTAAAAATGTAGTAATTTGCAGCTTAGATGATATAATTTATGCTTGGAGTTAATTAGCCATCCAAATGGACTGTGGCCTGTGATACTCTGACTTCTAATGACTCAGAGCCTGATGATATTTTCAATTCCTGGGTTTTGAGTAACTCAATGTTATTTTATGTTGGGACTCACAAGGGTGTAATTTCATTGTAAATTAAAAGGAGAAACAAAACACCAATCCTACAGCTCATGTTGAACATGTGAAAATCATTACTTTAAGTTCCCTTTTCAGGGTCAGGTAGAAGTATTTTCTTAATGAGAAAAAATATGGACCATTTTCACATAAAAGAACTGTTAAAACAAGAAGAATAATAAAAGAAACAGAGCATCAAAGGCCAGCCAAAAGGACAGAGCCAACCTTAATCCTGATGCCTTGGCTGCACTGAGTCTGTGTATTTCTGATCTGTATTACCAGGGTTTTACTCCTCTGGTTTTAAGGAACTGAGATGATATATTAAAATAGGAATATTAAGAGCAAAGATGTTATGCTTCAGCTTGACACGTTCTTATAGAACGTTCTTAAAGTAAACCATTGAAACGGAGGACTCTGTGGCCTCCTGTCAGCACCTCCTCATCAGATGGAAGGGAAGATGGCGAGAACTGTATGTATCAGGCTGCACACTCAGGGTTAAGCTTCCCATTTTGATACCAGTGTTTTGGAGGATGAATGGAATTATAGTCTTGTCATTTTAGGTCATAATTGGGGAAGATTGCAATATATATATATATGTGTATATATACGTATATATATATGTGTGTGTGTATATATATATATGTGTATATATATATATATATATATTATATATAAAGTTTCTCAAGCTTATTAATTAATGTGGGTTTTACTCCAAAGTTTTTGTCTTGCAATTTTTGCCCTTCCACAAGGAGTGGCTAATGATAGTTTAACTAACGTGAATTATGTAAATGGTGTAAAAAATCCCATAGAGCTAAACATTGCTTCCTGGTAGCCCTAGTGATGCCTTAAGTGAAAAGAATTTGAGGTGTTGCTTCCTGTTTCCTTGGCCCTTTTGTATATCTTGAAATAGCTTCATTTAAGAAATATATTTATTTTATTTTTTGAGAATCAGTTTCACTCTTTCTTTTCACCCTCCAGCTCCTCCCATGTTCTCTCACTCTTCAAAGCCATGACCTCTTCTCCTTTAATTATTATTACTACGCACATGTGCACACACACACACACACACACACACACACACACACACACACACAAGCCTGCTAAGTCCATTTAGTATGGCTAGTCCCTGGAGTAGACTGATTCTCTCTCTCTCTCAGCAGCCGTGGACTGACTGATGCTCTTTAACTAGCAGTAGGCCCCGTGAGAGCTTCCTTTCCATGTTGGCATGTTACCTGCTGGTATCATTGTACAACAGTGTTTAGGGAACCATGTTGTTAAGACCTTACGGATGCAGCTTCCCTGTGATGTATGAAGACACCATACAGCAGCAGACATCTTGGCCCTCTGGCTCTTGCAGTTGAAACTTTTCTTCCACAGTGTTCTCCAAGCCTTATGGTAGGATTATGTTGTAGACATGTTGGGGTTGGGCTCCCCACAGGTGTTTTCCAGTTGTATATTTCTGTGATGTCTTCTTTGATGAGTGAAAGCTACATTTGTGGATAGATAAGATTTGGGGATGCAGTTAGTAACTCTATTAGCTTAGCAAGGTGGCAGTAGCAGGCTCTCTCTTAGATTCTGTGATCTCACCAGCTACACTAGTTACCTGGTTTATACCACCAGGCCCAGTTTGCCTCCTACTGAGCCAACCCACAGGTCCTGTTATTTGGCTCTTGGATATAAGTACTGGTGTTGCATTCCTGGGAGACATCCTCCTGTGCTGGTCACTGTTGTGGTTACAGCTTGGTAGGACCATTGATGGTGTGTTTCCTTTGGCAGCGTGCACAGTACCTTAAGAGCTAGCTACTGTTCAGGGGGGAGGCTTCCAGATCAGTAACAGCTCAGTTCTTCCAAGTCTTGCACCCGGAAGTGTGTGGTGTCTTCAGAAAAACTGTCTTACTGTCAAATTCTGGGAGGCAGCCCCGGGGCCATGGCAACAGCCCACCTCCCTTTTTTAAGAGCCTCTGGAATTCACATGGCCAACAATACAGAGAGAGGTTTCCCATTCCTGCTATGAGTTTGTGTTAAATAGTCTGTGACTTTTGTGGCCAACGTTATCACCACAGTTTGTATGACTTCATTCACACTCTATATACATGTATATTTATTATATATTTGTTTTTATGTAAACATAAAACAATAGCTTTTTCAAACATTCTTAGTATTATTCATCCCTGCCCCCTGCATTGCCTATCTTCCTGACTTTAACCATCCCTCCCATTTTCCCCACTGCCCCTTGGCACCATCTGTATGCTTCTACCCCTCCTCTCTGGACCTACCTACCCTCTGCCCTGATGCCTTCTTATTTGTCTGGGTTCTGTGGTCAGTGTAAATTACATTACTTAAGTTTGGGATAGATCCACAGACTTAAGGTGACTATTTACATCATCTCAAAGTTTGGTTAGTATTTGAACACCTCTGTACTTTTATGCTATCATTGTTTGGGTTTATTCCTAAAGAAAAAAACAAAGAGAAACCTTTGAGAAGTAGAAGGTTTTTACCCTATTTTATTTCTAGACATAAAGAATATTTAGCATTCTGTTCTTTTATGAAAGTTTGATATTCCTGTTCACCTAAATATTTTTAATTATAGAAAATGACATTTTTCACTGTAGATTATGAAAAGTCAGAACTCTGAACTCCTGGATGACCTCATTCATTTTCTTTCTTCCTTCCTTCCTCCCTTCTTTCCTTCCTTCCTTCCTTCCTTTCTTCCTTCCTTCTTTTCTCTCTCCTGCTTTCTTTCTTAGGAATTATTTGTTCATTTTATGTATGTAAGTACACTGTAGTTGTCTTTAGACACACCAGAAGAGGGCATCAGATCCTCTTACAGATGGTTGTGCACCATCATGTGGTTGCTGAGAATTGAACTCAGGACCTCTGGAAGAGGAGCCAGTGTTCTTAGCCACTGAGCCATCCCTCCAGCCCGACCTCGTTCATTTTAATGATACTTTAGTACAGTGGCTTTTGTTCAAAAGATTATTTTTCATATAGTCTATTTTGACCAGCGTGTCTGTTCCCCCATCTCCTCCCACTTCCTCCCAAATCCCCACCCATGCAACTCCCTGACTTCTTTTTTTTTCCTCTTTAGAAAATAAACCGGAAAATACAAAAAGCAAAGAAACCATATGAAAATACAAAAACAAACAAACAAACAAACAAAAAAAGGCAAAGAAAAAGCACAAGAATCTCATAGGTGCACATGCAAACCAAACCCAGGAAAACACAAAATTGGAAACCATAATATACAAGCAAAAGACGAGTAGGATAAAAGATGCCCAAACACAGCCCTCTGAGACCAAAAATCTACAGAAATATCACTGAGTTCATTTTGAATTAGCTGTCTACAGCTGGACATGGGGCCTACCTTTATATATAGTTTATGAACCTAGTGTGGCTCCATTGGAGAAAACTGTTTTTTTGCAAGTGGTTGTCAGTTAAAGATAGTTTCTTGGCTAGGGTTGTGAGCTGTGTCTACCTTCCCCTCTCAGTGTTTCTTCTCCATCTGGCCTGGACTTACATGGACACTGTGCATGCTACCACAGTACCCAGTACAGGCCACCATGGTACCCTGTGCATGCCACCACGGTACCCTGGGCATGCCACCACGGTATCCTGTGCATGCTACCACGGTACCCTGTGCATGCCACCACGGTACCCTGTGCATGCCACCACGGTACCCTGTGCATGCTACCACGGTACCCTGTGCATGCCAC
>NW_022196906.1:16846722-16851936 GCF_008632895.1 Mastomys coucha
ACGGTACCCTGTGCATGCTACCACGGTACCCTGTGCATGCCACCACGGTACCCTGTGCATGCTACCACATTCTCTATGAATTCATGTGTGTGTCACTGTTTCTTGGTGACACCCCATCCTCTCTGACTCATACAGTCTTTCTGGCTCTTCTTGTGCATGGCCTCCTGAGCTCTGAGCAGAGGGTTTTGATGAAGACACTATTAACCTTAAAAGAAGAAGTTCATTTTTATTTTTTGTGGGGTATACTCCATACTTAAAAGCTCTTAAAAACATTTTTCAAAGAAAAGGTTGTAGTAAAATCTACGGCCAATTTAAAAAAGATATTTTGTTAGACACATGCTGTATATGTCTACTGTAATAAAATTTGAAGCTAATTTTATGTTTGTAAGTTACATAAGAAATGTCTGTTACAAGTATGAAATTATAGTAATAATTTCTTTGTATATGGCGCAGCTTTTGAAATTCAGAGCGCTAGCATGAATCCTGCCAAGGGTTTTTGTTAGGAGTAGTCAAGAATATTTTTCAGTGGGAACTTTGAAGAGATGGTGTTTCCGTATAACTTAAGAACTTGATCTTTACTTCATGTGTTCACAAAGCCCTGGATGTGATATTTAAGAGAGGTACCAACAGTGTACTTTCAGCCAAGTAGAGAGTTCAGACAGACATGTTGTGTACATGCATTTATATTTAGTATACATTTATTTTTATGTAAACATAAAACAATGGCCTTTTTAAACATTCTTAGCATCATGCATCCCTGTCCCCTGCATTGCAAGATTAAATATATCTGTATTGCATTTGAAACACACTTGGGCTAGCTTAGTTGATGCTATCTCCAAGGGTTAGGAACAGCTGAACTTGGTTTGTTCATTCCAGTTGTGCGTGGGTAACAGAATGCCAGAATACAGCAGCCTCAACGGAGGGGAGAGGCTTGCTTGTTTCTCCTGTAAAAGAAGCCGAGTGGCAGGCAGTTCAGGGCTGGATCCGCAGTTTCGGTTTTCAGGGAGTCTGATACTTCCATTCCAGCTTCATGTCTTGGTTCAGGAATGCTTCTGGAACTTCTGCTTCACATCTGCAGCTGAGTCAGCCCCTAGAGGAGCTTTCCTGGAAGCCACACCCTGAGACACTCCAGCTTTTATCTCAGTGGCCCCTCCAATCTGCAGAACAGGCCAGAAAGTTTAGTGGGCTTTGCTGATGGCTGTGCTTCTAGACAAATTGAGCTACTTTAGGCGAAGAAGCAAAGAATGGTTGTCAAGTGGCCAGTGAGCAGCCTTGTGTATTCTTACTAGGTTCTGTAGTGGTGGGAAGGCCTTGTTGTGTAGGACAGTCCTTCTGCTAAGAGACACCCGAGTCAATGGCGTTCGTTATCCCTGTACCCTTGTGTCTTCAGTCATCCATCCTCAGTGTGTGGAGTTCTCATTTTCGGGATCCTGGGTAGCTGTAGAGGCATTGGGTGCAGATAGGATTTCCACACAAGAAGGCTGTTCTTCGGGATCTCCCTTTCAGGGAGCAAGGCTTTCCTAAAAGCATATGTCTCCACTGCTCAGCCCCAACCTCCTTGCCTGTCCACTGGTCATGAAACTAAGAGCTGTGCTCACTTCTAAAGCAACCTCCATGCTTAAATTTGACCCTGGAACCTGGAAAGGAACCTTTTTCCTGTAATGAAGTTGAATACTTTTGTCGGCTCTCTGCCGGCAGGTCCAGGCGAGAGGAGAGAACCTGGCCCAGCTGAGTCTCTCTGGGGCTGATTGGGATGGTGAGTGTTGAAGGCCCAAAAGAAAGACACCCGGAGTCTTGTCAAACCAGGAACTCGTTTTATTGTATCAGTCGTAAGGGCTAATAAAGTTACTCTACATCTATGGTAGCTAGGCAAAGGCAAGCTTAAGAAGGTCTTGCTGAATCACTCCAGTACGGAAGTGAGCAAGACAGGTCTCTAAACTAGAGCTAAGGCTCAGGCTTCCTCACAAGGCCTCAGTATCTGGCTGAATAAGGCCCAACATACTTCAACAAAAATAAGCTTGTCCACAAAGAGAAAGGAGGAAGGGTGGATGCTGGTTAGGTAGTCTATTTGGTATGTATCTACTTGTGTGCACATATATTTGTTTCTTAAAATGTTACTTAAGCACATTTATGTGTATAAAAATACATTTTATTCATATGTATAAATATAATTTATATTTTTAAATTTAGAATAACTTGCTTTTTTGTGATAATTCTTTATGTAACATGAATGTTTAAAATTATGGAAATAGTATGTCTTTGTTAGTCTACTGTCTTGGTTAGGGTTTTATTGCTGTGAACAGGTACCATGACCAAGGCAACTCTTATAAAGGTTGACATTTAATTGAGGCTAGCTTACAGTTTCAAAACTTCCGACCATTATCGTCATGGAAGAAAGCATGGCAGCATCCAGGCAGACATGGTGCTGGAGAAGGAGCCAAGAGTTCTACATCTTGTTCTAAAAGCAAACAGGAGAAGACTAACTTCCAGGCAGCTAGGAGGAGGGTCTCAAAGCCTACCCCCACAGTAATACACTTCCTCCAACAAGGCCACACCTACTCCAACAAGGCCTAAATAGTGCTACTCCCTGGCATGTTCAAACTACCTTCTGTTATAACAAAAGACTTGAAGCTGAGTATTTATGAAGGAAAGGTTTATTTAGTTAACAGTTGTGAGAGACTCAAGGGCATGAACCCAAGCCTGGAATATGTCTAGTAGTACATCATAGAAATTGGTTCTGTAGAGGCAGAAGTATGTATGAGGGCAAATGTGGATG
The DNA here is from genome assembly GCF_008632895.1 of Mastomys coucha. Taxonomy (NCBI): domain Eukaryota; kingdom Metazoa; phylum Chordata; class Mammalia; order Rodentia; family Muridae; genus Mastomys; species Mastomys coucha. The sequence continues at coordinate 16,849,499 of NW_022196906.1, forward strand.
GTAAATCAGGGACACAGAAAAGAAGGGCTTTCTCATAGCAACCCTCTTGTGAAAACTAGCAGGAGAGTGGGATGGCTACTTCAGTTTCTTCTAAGAGCAGCTCCCTCAGTGACTGAAGGACCTCCTACTAGACCTCACCTTTCAATGATCCCACCTCTCCTTAGCATGATAGAGCCCAGGACCAGGCTTAAACTATAGGCCTGGGACACAGTAAACCTTAACTAAACTGTATGTATGTATGTATGCATGCATGCATGCATGTATGTATGTATGTATGTATGTATACTTGTGGTATATGCATGTGCATGTGGTATATGCATGTGCATGTGGTATATGTATGTGCATGTGGTATATGTATGTGATATATTTATGTGTATGTGATATATGTGTGTGTATGTGATATATATATGTGTATGTGATATATGTATTTGTATGTGATTTTTTTTAATATATGGTATATGCATTTATATGTGGTATGTGTGTGTGGTATAGGTATATGCATTTGGTATATGTGTGTGGTAAAATAATTCAGACAGTACTAAGAAGATAAACACGCAAAACAAATCTCTTTGACCCTAGATCCTAGTTCTAGTCTTTGACTACAAACTTTATTGAGTTTTGAGTATTTCTAAAAAATATTCAGTATTATGCACATGCTTTACACAGATATGTTCATGTTGGGTTGTACTACAACTTGCTGTTTAAAATATTAAGAGGTTTATCTGAGTCCTTTCATATCAGTGTATACAGATTTATGAAATTCATACTGCTTTCAACTATTGAATGATGTGGATATTTCATATTTTATTTAATCACCTCTTTATGAAGATATGTAGATACTTAAATTGTTTTAGTTTTCATCAGTTCCTAATAATGGAGACCCACCTAGGGCATGCCTGTTCATCATAAGTTCTTGAGTATGGAACTGCTAAGTCAGAAGATCTCTACGTTTTGCGTGATGATGATGGTCATGGCCAATTTACCTTCCAGTGGGTTATAGTAGTCCAGGCTTTCACTTGCAGGGAAATGACTACAATTCCCACTAGTAGGTGCCCACTGGCTCAGTACTTAGGTAGTACTAGATGTCCACTGGCTGGTCGTATTGGAGCAAGACAGCTTTTTTTTCAAAGTGTTATTGAGGAAAAAATTAGTGTAAAACTATTAATTTTATAATTCATTTTATTTTCAATTCATGCATATATACAATTTGGTTTTTGATGTATATGTAAACTGTATATAGCACATTTTACTTTATGAGTATATGTTTTTTATTTCCAGGTGTTTGGCCCTTGACTGAACAGGAAGATGACTTGAGAGTCTCAGCTGCAGTGTCTTCTACCCTAGATTCTGTGTCTGTAGGTATATGTACTGTGTGTTGTGAATTGTCATCAAATTGATTTCAGTTCTAGGCTTCTTGGTAGGAGCTTATGGGACGATAACACATTTCAGATTTTGTTACTTTCTAGATCAGTAGCTCTCAACTTTCCTAACGCTGTGACTCATGTTGTGATGGCCCCAATTATAACATTATTTTCATCGCTACTTCATAAATGTAATGTTGCTTCTGTTAGGACTCATAATGTAAATATATGATATGCGGGATATCTGATATGTGACCCCTATGAAAGGGCTTTTTGACCTGCAAAGGATCTAGACAAAACCCACCACTGTCTTCTTAGTGTTAGAAAGGGGCCCCTTGGCAGGATTTGTAAACGGGTATGCGAGGGGGCAGAGAGGTTCTTAAACGTCACTGTCACAGTACTGAGTTTGTTTTTCCTGCTGCAGGGGTCTGCTTTGTTTAATTGTCATAGTTGCCATCATTTTCAGTTGCATTCTGCGTTTCCCAGCATCAGCACCACCATGTCTTCCCACAACTGTTCTTGCTCCCTGATGTATCCTGAGTACTTGCCATGTATTCGATGCTCACTGTCTGTTTGCTCTGTGAGTGATTCAGATGGAGAAACAGGATGGCTGGAAGGGGATGGATTTTGGTTATTTTACACCATATTCTTGTATATAATCATGTCCCATTGCTTGAGGTTTGTATGGACTTCATTACGTTTATATGTGTCTCTGTCAAAACTTGATCAGTTTAGTGACCAAACTTGAACATTTTCTGTATGTAGAGTTGACACCATCATGTAATTTTGCCTTGGAAATGTGTTTGCTATTTAAGTATCATAGCAGAATGTAGCAAGAATGTTGTCAGAGCCTTCAAAGATTAAGTTTGGTATAACCAGCCAACTCAAATTACAGTAAAAGTCATGTTAACATTGCTGTGGCATAGTCCATTAGGTGCAGTTAAAAGAAAGAGTCAGGGACATATGTGAAAGAACCGTGGGCCCAGCTCACTAACACAGCAGAGCACGGGACATTGGCTCTTCAGCAGACCCCATTTTCACCCTACCTGAAGGCTATAGAGTGAGGGGAACTTAGCT
>NW_022196906.1:16851946-16859877 GCF_008632895.1 Mastomys coucha
AGTGCTGGGATTAAAGGCGTGCGCCACCATCGCCCGGGTCATTTTTTTCTTTATTTTTATTTTTTGCTGTGGAAGTGACTCTTTTTCCCTCTGTTGGGTAATTTATAAAGTTGTTTATTTTAAATGAGGAACTTATCATTGTCTTTGGGAACATTTTGGTCTTTGGAGGACAAAGCCTTATGTAGTAGTGTTATATTGTAAAGGAAATTCCCTGATTGTTAACTCTGAGTGCTGTTTCTTCTTCTCTGGTGTCTTTCCCCTGTCTTATTGTACTTTCTACTTCACTTCTGTCTTACTTTACATCCTGCTCCATTTTCTATTTTACAGTACTTCCTGCTCCATTTCCCCTGTCTTGCTGTACGCCCTGCTTCACTTCTGTCTTACTCTATTTTCTGCTCCATTTTCCCTGTCTTATTATATTTTCCTTAAGAACTTTTTTTAGATTATCATATTTACCCCACTGGAACACCTTACCCAACAGTTTGTGTGGCTGTAAAGCCATGGCGTTTTCTCACAGTCATTTTCCTGGCTATAATTTTATGTTCTTCAAATACTACTATTTTTGAAATTTTAGACATGGCTTGAAAAGGAAGTGTTTCCTTGAAGATCTGAGGGTAAATACAAAGTTATTTCCTGGCTTTAGGTAACATGGTACTAGAGCAGAAAGCTTGGATTATTATTTATTTTGAATCATCATTTTGAAAGTGCACATCCTGAAGCAGAAGTGGATTTTGTATTGGAGTGGGGTCTTCTGTAGTGGAGATAAATGTCACTGAACAACTTCATCGGTGTTCAAATATGACTTCTGCAGAGCTGAAAGTAGATATGAGTTTCCCAGCTCTTTATTCTGCTGATGCCCATGGCATCAGAATGATCTTTATTTAGGAGCAGATAGTATTTTTTTTTTTTTCAAAATCTAAGGAAAGTGTGGATTTGATTTATTCACAGTGTATAGTCATTGTAATTTTAGTTGTTCCATAAAATTTTATATGCATATTGTTGGAAAATATATTCCCTCTTGGTCTTAGTCTATTATAGAGTATTTTTTTCCTCACATTGTACAACATTAGAAGGAGACATTTGCCTTACTCTTTTATGCTATCCGTGTTTTAAGTGGTAGGACCAGGCAGAGCAGCCTGAGGCTGAGCGGGTACGTGCTGAACTCACTCATGAGATGTAACAGTTAAAGACAATGCACTTCCATGTTCAGCTTCTAGGTGTAAGTAAGGTCACTCAGCATATCTCTAGTTACATGTCTTAGGAACAATTTTATAACCTGAATAAGCATGCTTTTCACATAATGGTACAACATAATGTTTTCGTGGGGATTTTAAGGAGAGATTCATTCATATAATGGAACCAGTTAACAGTTCTGTGAACTTGGTTTTGCTAACCTTTTTTTTTTTTTCCCCGTTTTGAGGAGTGGATTTTGAATACTCTCTATGCCTTTCCACATAAATATTTCCAAAATGTCCTAAGGAATTCTAGTTTGTTATTAAGAGTGATGAACCCCTGTTAGTTCTCTGTGTGATGGTGGGGAATGTCTGTTACACCAGATATCTTCATCCACTTCTGCTTATATGAAATCAGTAATTAAACTTCCTCTTATCACTTCTGTGTTTGCAGCAAGCCACCAATGTGGAAACTGGAGCCGACTCTGTCCCGTCCACCACAGTGAAGGTAGGGTACCAGTGTGAGACTACAGTGTGCAGTGTCCCATCAATCACAGTGAAGGTAGGGTACCAGTGTGAGACTACAGTGTGCAGTGTCCCATCCATTACAGTGAAGGTAGGGAACCAGTGTGAGACTGCAGTGTGCAGTGTCCCCTCCATCACAGTGAAGGTAGGGAACCAGTGTGAGACTACAGTGCGCAGTGTCCCATCCATCACAGTGAAGGTAGGGAACCAGTGGGAGACTACAGTGTGCAATGTCCCATCCATTAGAGTGAAGGTAGGGTACCAGTGTGAGACTGCAGTGTGCATCAGCACTGCATATGGCATTACTCTGTCCCTGCTGTTCTCCTGCCAGTTCACAGACATGTAAGGTAAGTGTCTACACTCTGTAGGTGTCCTTCAGTCTTGGTAGTGAATAGAAAGCCTCAGTCATTATTACTTTCAAATGCAAAATTTGTAATTACATTTCCTTATCCCTTGTTTAAGAGCATAGCATGATCTAGAAATAAAATTGGGACTTAAAAGTCTTATAATGAAATCATGTCATTGCCATCTAGTAACAGGCTAGTCAGTTGACTTTGTAGCATCATGTTTAGATTGTGAAGAGATATCTGAGAAGTACATGTATAGTAAGAAAATCATTCTTTTATCATGATTTTATTACATATGTGTTCAATAGGATTCCTGGGCATTTATCTGCTATGACATTAGCTTTAAATGGATGCATTTATGGCAAGAAAATATGAAATGAAGAAGCTATAAAGTAGTATAATGACAAATTGATAGTCCTGGAAAAATAGAACCAGAGTGATGTAGTTTTGGTTGAGAGCTTCAGTCTTGTCACTGTAGAGTTTGAGAGCTAGAACTCAAATCTGGAATGTTCTTAAGGCACTTAAAGTGTGGTGATCAGTCAGCACATTATTAAGCTGAAAATATTTATCACTGTCCAGACTTGGAAGCCAGAAGAAGTTGTGGATCTTGGCGATTCACTTAGTCAAAACTTGGACCGACTTTCTGTTTGCTCAGATTATAGGTTGCTGTCCTTGGAGGAGCTTGACAAGGTCCCCGGCTTTACCAATTGTGTTCGCTTACACTGGCCCAGCAGGTGGCCCAAGTGTGGAGATCTGTGCTCGAAGCTGAAGGGAGCCCAATCTTAGAATGGTTTCCTAAGCTAATTTCTTTGGACTCTTGCCATTGGAAACAAGGGTGGTCTTTCCCCAGCCTCCCTAGCCCCTTCCCAGTCACACACCCTTCTGGAAAGGCATTAGTGGCAAGAAATCAAACGCTTAGGAAAGTAACTGCAGAGGTGCAGGAATGACCTATACTTTGTGTAAGGGAGCTGTTTTAGACCTGTGTAATGGTGTCATTCACACACAGTCATGGAGAAGTCAAGGAAAAAGAAATCTTGTACCCAAACCAGATAACACTGTGTGTGTATGTGTGTGTGTGTATCTCCCCACCCTCTCCATCAAAAGGAGGTGTTGGCATTAGTGAGCACACCTTTCCCTCCCACACTTCCTAGGCTTTTATTTATACCAGCCACCCTAAGGAGATGACTCCACTTCTGAAAAATCCGCCCCCCCCCAATCATCTATAAGGACCAAGGCTTGGTCACAGCTCTTCTTCTCTTTGCCATGATAAAAGTGGAAGAGAGACCATGATGTGCGGGGTCACAAGGCATGGGCTGGACTTACATAGCAGACCCGGTGGGTTTCTGGTCCTGTCTGATAGTCTCTATACAAATTTCTGCTGTAAATCTCTCCTATGGCCTTTTATAACAGCAGCAGCCAAGATACATAGCCATGAAAGTTTCCATCATAATAAATCCAGTTAATTGAGAAAATTTTTCCATCCGTTCCAAATGAATGAAGATGTGGCTACCTTGAGTATGTGTGCATGATGCATGACCATCTGTTCCAGGCAACAGGCAGAACACTCGCTCATACCTGGCCTGGCAGTCGTATTTATATACCTAGGGTAAACATTTGGTATTATATTTCCTAAGGATTATATTTTATTTCTTTAGAATCAGAAAATGGCATGGAAAATTCTTGTATTAACATTTTATATTTTCTCCTTAATATTCTACAATTATTTTCCTTTTAAAATACAAGGTTTATGATTTAGCCAAGTCTTTAATTCACTTTTTGGCTCAAAAACAACTATTCTTTGTTACTGTAGTTATTTTTGTCATATCTCTTTGATTTGTGCTTTGAAAGTGCCTAGACCATTGTTGGATTCAATAAATCTGATGTGGGAGCTATCGTGTTTGTTCATCTAAACCCACACACACACCCTTCCTGTAACAATGCAAGATTGTGTGATTGCTGTGGAAGCCGCCATCATTATGCCGGCAGAGTCAGGATGTCTGCCTCTTTCCGAGCACTTTGTTATTACTACGGGGAGTTTTCCTTCTCATGCTTACAAGATGCTCCTGAGGCAGTTTTCAGCTCTCTAGTGCCCACTGCCTCAGCAGGGTTGAATATGTTGTTTATGTTCCCTGTACCTCTGTTCTACAGTGTAGAACAGGGAACCCTTTATTCATCAAGTTACTTGTGATTTAAACACTGCGTGCAAAGGCCTGCACCCCGGGTTTAGGCAGACAGCAGCTAGTTACACTTCTTTCAATCAGGGGCTTCAGGAGGAAGCACTCGGCTCTCTGAGCTGTGGTTTCTGATTTTAGAAAGCTGTGTACTTATTTCACAGGGTTGTGGCGATGCGGTGAGATAAGACACATAAGTCACTCACGAGCATGTTTTACGAGTATAGAAAGCCACTATGATTGTTAAATTTAGTTATATGGATGCAGATAACATTATGTTATTGTTAATAGAAGAATACTTAATTGTGCCCTATTAATTTGCTGACCCAGCTAGCTGTCTGAAAGAAGCTCGTGTGTACCCTTTCCGTAGCTTTTTCTTGCCACAATCACCTTGGGGGTTTTGCCTAAATGGCCAGACATTACTGAGGAAGTCCTGTTTTTGGAGTACCAGGTTCCATGTGTACTAGCAGGGTTTTTACAATAAAATCTAAGAACATATTGTTTGTTTATTTGCTGTTTGCTGTATGTATTTGCTTCAATAATTTTCTCTTAAAACATTACTTTTTATCTTGAAACATTCTTGTTTGGATTATTTTTAGATTGTCTAGAATAAATCACTTAGAATCAATATATAACATTTATTGACTTTAATTGTATGTATATAATGTTTGTAGGTCAATTATATACCTTTGTATATTTTATACAAATGTATTTGTATAATTGAGAGAGTGATGATGCGTGAATTTTACTTAAGATAAAAACCAAATTTCAACATAATAAAGACATAAGTACATCATGTCAGTTATCAGTGGAATGTGCCTATCTCATGTAAGAGAGTCTAGTAACCAGATTGAACTGCTCCATGCAAAGGAAGCACATAGAAGGCTCATTTTCAATCAACTGCCGATTCCAGGCTGTAGATGAGGATCACCTGAGGAGGAGTAAGAATCTCAGCACTTGAGTCTGCCTCTTGTCAGTAACGCCGCCCTCTAGGGGGCTCATTGTTGTCTGTTAGTAATTAAAGTCATCTGACATAGAAAGTTCCAAGAGCTGAAACCTTTGGGAAATCACAAGCATGGAGACAAGATGTCCAGTGCAAGGCAGCTAGCTGTTCACACTGACACTCCTCTTCAGGAGAGAGACAGCCTGGCCTCCTGTGTCCTCACTGACACTCCTCTTCAGGAGAGAGACAGCCTGGCCTCCTGTGTCCTCACTGACACTCCTCTTCAGGAGTGAGACAGCCTGGCCTCCTGTGTCCTCACTGACACTCCTCTTCAGGAGAGAGTAAGACAGCCTGGCCTCCTGTGTCCTCACCCCCGCAGCTTCCAGGCAAACGTGGTTCTTACAGGGGAAGGATTTCTTAGCATCACTAAGTCAGATGGTGGGTTTTGGAATTTTGATCTCTCAGAGTGAAGTAGCTAGCACCTTCTGACATTGTCTAGAACTGCTTGTGTCTTGTATTTCTGTGATCAGCCACAGAATAGCAGGGCTTTGGTATGTCCTAGAGCTCTGTAAATCCATATAAATGAGGAAACCATCAGAGAGTAATTGCCTTCTGTAAAGATAAGTCTATTGATACTAGGTAAGATAAATAATCCACACCAGTACACATGTATTTAAGGAGAGAACACACACGCTTATGCCACAGGCTGTTCTTCAGTCAGAGAGGAAGCCATTTTCTCTGATACTGACAGGTCACTGTATTCAAATAAGCCACTGGCAAATATTGGACAGCCACACCCTCATCTCATTTTAGAACCTTTTGTATCCCTTAGAAGAAATGAAAGTAGCCATTTAATTGTCTTCCTTTATCTCTTTTGTTTTGAAGCAGCTGCTAATCTACATAATTTTCATAGAGGTGCCTGTTCTATTTAATTTATTGAAAATTTAAATAAGGAGTTTTTCTTGGGGAGATTTCAAGATAGGTTTTCTCTGTGTAACAGGTAGATACGTTTTTATTATAATGTTTTTATTAACTCATGGAGAATTTTATACAGTATAGTTGATCATATTCACCTCCCGTCCTTTCTAACTAACTTCTTCCTGATCCATGCCCACCCACAATTTCTGTTGTCTTTGTTTTTTATAAATCTGCTAGTTCAGTTTGTGCTGACCATATAACTCATGGTATGGGGCCATCCACTGGAGTGCGTTCAACCTACATCCCCCACAAAAAACCAGTCTCTCCCTGCCTTAGAAATCATCAACTGTCAGCTTCCCTCAGCCAGGGATGGAGGGAGCCTATGAGCCCTTTCCCCTCCATCTTAGATTGCTGACTGACTTGCTCTTAGTCAGGTCTTAGGCAGCGGCCACAGCTGCTGTGAGTTCACGGGTGCAGTGATCCACCCATGTCCACAGTCACTGTTTTGATCCTAGCCTCCCAGCCTCCCAGCCTCTGGCTTTTTAAGTATTTCTGCTCCCTCTTCTGAGGTGGTTCCTGGGCCTTGCAGGGGAAGGGGTCTATACATTTTATGTAAATAGAATTATACTGCATGTGATTCTTTGTGATTAACCTTTTTTAAACTTGGCGTAATATTTTTTATAGTCTATGTGTCAGCTTCATTTCTTTTTGCTGGTTGTTAGTTATTTTGTGGTGTAGACCCCGCTTTGTTCACGGAGATGAACCTTTGTCTTATTTCTACCCTTTGGCTATTAGGAATGTTCTTCTGTGAACTGTTGTACAACTACTGTGTTTTACTGGCTTTCCTAATTTATTTGTTAACTATTTTTAGTTGATTTTAGTAGTTTGTCAATTTGGATAAGGTGAAATGGCATGTTATTAATAATTTGTGTGTCTTAGATTACCCTGCAGAACCGAGTGGTGCTGCAAAAGGTCAAGCTGTCCGTCTACGTGCAGCCTCCACTGCAGTCGACTTGTGATCAGTTCACCTTTGACTTCACGGGTAGGCTTGCTGTCTTGTACTGATGTCTATGTGGTGTGAGATTTCTTTAACAGTGTACTTATTTTATGGCTGTATTACTTTTCTAAAGAGCAGCCCTGACATCTTCCTGGGAAATCACTGGCATTGTTTCACTGATATCTTCCCTCCATGTATTAAGTAGAGTTATTTGATGAGTAGTTTTTGGATTATGAATTTCTAAGTACATTCCTTAACTAGCTGTTGTATCTATTATTGTATTCAAATGCTATAATTTGGAAGTCTCTCTCTCTCTCTCTCTGTCTCTCTCTCTCTCTCTCTCTCTCTCTCGTGTGTGTGTGTGTGTGTGTGTGTGTGTGTGTGTGTGTGTGTGAGTTTGAGTTGCTAGGGATTGAAGTTTCATGCGTACTAGGTAAGAACTATACGAACTGAGTTACCTACACAGCCCTGGAAGTCTTTCTTTAATGGTGCTCCCCAGTGACCAGTAATATTTGAAGATAGAACACTGGCTTGGGATTTGGCCCAAGTTTGAATCCTGTCTCCTACACTTCTTGATGCATGATTTGGGTGAACTATTTTAGTAGCTATTTTAACTGGTAAACAGAGAATAATAATATCTAAATGACAGTATTGTTTTGAGAGATTAATTACAAAATGAAACTATATAAAGAATAAGGTAACATGAAATAGTAAACATAATTTGGCAATTATTAAGGGTTCTTCGTATAGAGTCCCACTTGAAACACTTACATTTATTAGTTGCTATTAGTTCAGTTAACATGGTGTCTTGGTTAACTTTTAAAAACTTCCTTTCCTGTTCCTGTTCCTGTTCCTGTT
>NW_022196906.1:16859887-16886888 GCF_008632895.1 Mastomys coucha
TTCTCTCTGCATAGCCCTGACTGTCCTAGAACTATGTAGATCATGTCTAGAACTATGTCTCTATGTCTGGCTTCTTTTTTATTTTAAACAATATTTCCAATATAACTTTTCTTTACAATATTTAAAATTTTCACTTTTAAGTTTCTTTTGCATGTGATTTTAATTTTTAACATTTATTTTGTGTTTTTGTGTGTACACATAAATATACGTATGGGTATGTACTTGGCATAGTTTGGAGATCAGAGGACAACTTGCAAGAGTGAGTTCTTGTACTATGTAAGCCCTGGAGTTAGAACTCGGGTTGGCAGCAAGTGCCTTTATCCTCTGAGCCTTCTTGTTCTGTTAATTCTAGAATATTCTGAAGAACTGTCCTAGTTAAACTCCAGTGGCTCTGTGTAGAGGCTGAAAGCCCATGCTCCAACCCAGGGCAGCAGACCGCTCAGTCTTCAGAACATGCTAGTGTATCATCCATATCCGATCCCATTCCGACTGTGCCATAGCGGCCACAGACTTCCTGGTGCCTTTCTGTTGACCCTGTTTTCTCTGCCTGTTGATCCAGGTAAAGAGATGGAGGGTTGAGGAGCACTAGATGCCATGTGTGGAGTCAGTTCCTGGCCTACAGTGGTGGTGTAACTGTGCTTCTTACCTCTGTAGTGTGGGTGCTTCAAAGTTAACCAGTGGAGGTGATAACGGTATCTACCTGCCTTCTAGCATCCCTGTGATGGTTCTAAGAGGGGATGTTCAAAGTGCTTATTGAAATCCTGACAGAGTAAATGCTGCACAAAGTTTAGTCACTGTTAGTAACTGCTCCCCTGGGGTAACATGTGTGCGACTTTTGTATTCCCTGTAGTTCCAGATATGACCAGCACAGCAGCATTTTCTGTGTACCTGAGGAGAAGTTACATGCCATCCGAGTTAGAAGGAAACGCTGTCGTCTCATACTCCAGACCGACAGGTAACCATGCCGATTCGCAACGTTATAAACCAAATTTAAACTATCTCAGCTGGAATTTCCTTTGGTGAACCCTCAGGTTTACTCCCTGGCAATCACTGATGCTCTGATATAATCTCGTAACTTAGGTATTTTAAAACTCTGGTTTTATCTGCTTTGCGAATTGCTTAGACTTAAATGGTCTCATATCTTATTTTACCCAGAAGTGATCACTTTATCTGTTATTCAGATTTTCAAATCAGGGCTGTATGATGGATCACCTTTGTGTTTGGACAGGTTTTCTCTCATGAAAAGTGAGAACTTGATAACAGGCTGAGGGGCAAGCGACCTTTTGATGGTTTCTGAAGAGGCTGTTGAGGTCTTGATTGTGATTTTTTGAGTCCTGAGCCACATAAGTGAAGACGGTTTGCCTGCTGCCTCTCCATCCATTATCTTAACATCTGAGTAGTGGTTGCCGTACTGGCCAATGACAGAGATGGCTGATGTCTTCATTAATATTCAAGGACAGTAGTGATACTGGTTGAAAATAAACTTGAAAAGGATTCATGATACCTTGTGGACAGAACATTAAAAATGCATTTTTTTAAAGATTTATTTATTTATTTTATACATATGAGTACACCACCATTGCTCTCTTCAGACACACCAGAAGAGGGCATTAGATCCAATTACAGATGGTTGTGAGCCACCATGTGGTTCCTGGGAATTGAACTCAGAACCTCTGGAAGAGCAGTTGGTGCTCTTACACGCTGAGCCATCTTTCCACCCTAAAATAAATCAATCTTTTTTTTTTCTTTTGAGACAGGGTTTCTCTGTATAGCCCTGGCTGTCCTGGAACTCACTCTGTAGACCAGGCTGGCCTCGATCTCAGAAATCCGCCTGCCTCTGCCTCCCAAGTGCTGGGATTAAAGGCATGTACCACCACTGCTCGGCTAAAATTGTGTTTTAATCCTGTGTCACCAGCCAGTGTCTCTGAGGCTTATGGTCACATTTACTTTCTCATGTATAGAACTTAAAATATCCTAAATTATTGGTAAAGCAGAGGTCTAGACATTATTTGGTTCAAAGCTAGTTATCAATTAACATGAAAAGTTTGTAAAATAAGAGCAAAAGACAAGCCTGAAAACCCAAATGAATATATTCTGGAGTAGAATCTTCTCCAGTTATTTCCTGAGCTTTCTCTGGAAATCCTAACACCACGCTTTTCCATTGCACTTGGATTTCACTTACGTCCTTCATGTCAGTTGCACACTGGATGTTTCTTAAAGCATATTTACACTGGAGTAAATTCTCATGGAGTTTTGAGAACAGAGGTGTAAATAAACACACTGTTGAATTTCATTTCCTTGGAGGTTGCTCTTCAAATAAGGCTTTTGTTTCTCAGAGGGAAGTGTGGTGGGCTTCTTGAAAGTTTAAATTGTATTTCAAACAGATGTGTATCAAACTTGTGCTGCCAAAGATAATTAGTCTGTGTTCCTTCTCTCCCCAACCCCTCTTTTGCATTGCTTCTAATGGATAGATCGAAATCCTGATGGTAAGTTAAAAGAAAGGGAACAATAAATTTCCAGGATAAAATTTATTGTTAAACTCAATGGGTATTCTACCACACTGAACCCATTACATATGCGTATGCTGTAACAGACTCCTTTAATATGGTGTAATGTCTTACTTAGCCTTGCTATGAAGGGCAGTGCGCCTGTGTACAATTGAGGTGAAGGATGAAAATAGAATGACTTTGTAAAAAAGATGCATTTTATTTTTAGTTATGTGTGCATATATGTCTGTGAGGTTGGGTGGGTCTATGTGCACGTGTGAGTGCAGGTACCATGGAGTCCAGAGGAGGGCTCGCATCCCTTGCAGCCGCAGTTAGGTCGGTGTGAACTGCCCAGTGTTGAAAAGTTAGCCTGCGTCTTTGGGAAGAGCATTCTGTGCTCTTAACTGCTGAGCCATCTCTCCAGACCCAAAGTGCCTTTTTTGAGAAACATCAGAAACATTGACAGATTTTTGCTGAAATTTGCTAGCACATGTTCAGTATTTTATCCCAATTAATGAAGAAAGAATTGAAAAAAAGTACATGTCGGTTAATTTTAAATGTTCTTCAACATGCTTAAATAGGCCGAGCTTTGTGTCTGATAAGAGTGCTGTGTGCTCTGTTATACAACTGTGCCTTGCCTCGTCCAAAAGTTCTAGAAGACTGATCTGGCCAAGGGGAACTTGCCTGGTTCGTGCTGTGTCTCATTTTGCCACAGGATACACATACCTGGCTGTGCCCAGTTTAAGTTTGTTTCTTAGGTTTCCCAATAGGTGTCAGGGTACCCATTTAAGTATCTCTTAATTTACTTTTCCCTTCTTTTTTTTTTTTTTAAAGATTTATTTATTTTATTTATATGAGTACACTGTAGCTGTCTTCAGACGCACCAGAAGAGGGTGTCAGATCTCATTACAGGTGGTTGCTGGGATTCGAACTCAGTACCTTCAGAAGAGCAGTCGGTGCTCTTACCTGCTGAGCCATCTCTCCAGCCCTACTTTTCTCTTTAGATATTTAGATTTAACCCAGCAGGTTATCTTTATAAAGATACCTTGTTATGACAAGTTTTAGATTATAATATTAATCGACTAGTAATAATTACATAGATATAACTAAACCACTTTTAAACCTGCAGTGTTTGCTCACACAATCTTTTTTTTTCCCTTTTATTTTTTTTATTTTATTTTGAGATAGGGTCTCTCTAGATGGCCCTGTCTATCCAGGAACTTACTGTGCAGGCCAGGCTGTTGTGGAACTCACTATGTAGACCAGGTTAGCTTCATAGATCTGCCAGCCTCTGCCTCCCTAGTGCAGGAAGGCTTGCATAGTACACCTGGCACACTCACATGAGCTTGATGGTGATGCAGTGTAGGTCACATAGTTTCTAATATTATGAGATCTGAAGCTAAACATATATTTATTTGAGAAATATCTTCTTTTTTTGCTGTTGTTTTTGTTTTTTTGTTTTGTTTTGTTTTGTTTTTTCAAGACAGGGTTTCTCTGTATAGCCCTGGCTGTCCTGGAACTCACTCTGTAGACCAGGCTGGCCTTGAACTTAGAAATCCGCCTGCCTCTGCCTCCCAAGTGCTGGGATTAAAGGCGTGCGCCACCACTGCCTGGAGAAATGTCTTAATGATAGTATAGATATGTAGCTTAGTAATATGAAACTTACTTAATAAAATTTACTTGAGAAAACCTAATACTACTTAAATTCTAATTCTTAACAGTGTATGTAGCTGGTATAATTTTAATTTAAGTTTTGTAAACTACTACATTTGTACTCAAGAGGTTAAGTTGAAAAGAATCAGTAAAGGTTGTCGCTGAAAGACATTTAACTGCTTTATTATAAATTCAGCTCAGACCGTGCCAGAAATAGAAAACATGGAACTTTTCATATTTCAATATAAAGGTAACAATGATTTAAAATAATTTTTGATGTGGCTTAAACTGTCATTAAACCTGAGGAAGTGGAGTTGAAATTCTCAGCTGTATTTAGTAGTAAAGACCCCAGTATCCTGCCCCTCAGACCTTTCCCACATCCATTTCTGTGTCTAGCTCCATTCAGACTGTGTTGCAGACAAGTAGTTCTGTCCTCCCGTGTCAGAAGAGCAGGAGGTGAGGCTTGATGCGGTCCCACGTTAGCCTCCGGTATTTCGTCACTGAAGTTGTGTTCTGTGGGCGGAGTAGAGCATGCTGCAGATGAAGCATGGTATGTCGCCCACTCCCGGGGGCTTCAGGAAGTCCTGGCTCCCAGACATGGCTGCTGCTTTGGGGCTTCTTGTTTGTAATAAGAGATTGCTCCCTCACCTTTAGAACGACTTTGCAGGTCTTCTGTAGAGTGTAATGTATAGATGCGTTCTGTAGAGTGTAATGTCTTTTCCTGTATATGTACGCACACATCACTGCCCTTTTTCTTTTTCTTTTCAAGCACTTTTTGGCTTCCTATTTGAAAGTGGTTCTGGGCTGGTGTGTGTGCCAGGTGCAATTACAGTTCTTATATTGGAAAAATTGTTCATTAGTCGTTTTGATATAAAATTTCTCTCTGCCTGATAAATGATTTTGTGATTAATTACATCGTAGTAGTTGCTACTATCCATTTCCTCTAGTGGGTTATGGGAAGGGAAGCATATGAAAGAGAGGTGATTATATTTGCTTAAAGGTTCAAAGTGCTGTAGAGCAAAGTCAGACTGGTGAATGACCTGAGTGATGGGTATTTCTGCTCTCTCAGCTTACGTCCCAGAGCTGAATTAGGCAGTTTTTCCCAACAACATAGAGGAGGTGTTCTTGATGCTACAAAGAGTTAGGGCCAGTTAGGCTTATTGAACTAGATTCAAAACCGTTCCAAAAACAACACTAAAAATGTCTTCATTTTAATTTTTCTTTTTTTTCTTGAAGCAAGGTTTCATGTAGCCCAGGCTAGTCTCAAAGTTGCTATGTAACATAGGATGATCTTAAACTTCTTATCCTTCTGCCTCTGAATTCCAAGAGCTGGGGATGCAGTAGTGCCACCACATAAGCCTTGAAAAGCCCATTAATACATGAGATTCTTCCCTTATGTACATCATGCCTGTGCCTAGTGCCTAAGGAGGCCAGAAGAGGGCATCACCTCTCTGCCCAGCAACTAGAGTAACAGAGGCTATAACTCTCCATGTGAGTTCTGGAAGTCAAATATGGTGTTGGGCTGTGAAAAGCATTTTTTTTTTTTTTTGGTTGAGCAAGTCTTAACTTCCAGAGACCCAGTGGAAGACCCCACAAGGGACAGAACAGTGGAGACATGTTCCCAAACGTGTCTGGCTGGCACCACGATCCCTCATTCCATTATTCTGTGGCTAGACAATGCCCAAGATCCCAGCATTCTGGCTGGATTCCACTCCCACAGTCATCTGACAACAGCCAGGTATGCCCCGCCCCACAGACAGGTAGCCCAGCCCACCACATAAGGGGGGCTGGTTTGCTCCCTCCCTTCTCTCTTCTTCTCTCTTTTCCCTCTTAGCCTCTTACTCTCCTTATCTTTACTTTCTCCTCCTCTGGAAGAGCAGCAAGTTCTCTTAACCATGGAAATGTCTCTGCAGCCCCAATTTTCTTCTCTATTACAAACATGCACACACACATACACATTTATTGGGAGCCGGATTTGCACCAGCTGTACATCTCTTAGGGGAAATGCACCTCTGATCAGCTTCCTGTCTAACTGAGCACTAGAGATTGTTATCTCTGTGTGTGGCCTTTGCTTGGACTGGGGTGCTACACAGTAGCAGCATTCTAATTTTCTCCCATTAGCATCATCTTGTTAATCTAGTGTTTTAGTTAGTGTTTTACTGCTGTGAACAGACACCATAACCAAGGCAACTCTAATAAGGACAACATATAATTGGGGCTGGCTTATAGGTTCAGAGGTTCAGTTCATTATCATCAAGGCAGGAGCATGGCAGCGTCCAGGCAGGCATGGTGCAGGAGGAGCTGAGAGTTCTACACCTTTATCTGAAGGCTGCTAGGAGAAAACTGACTTCCAGGCATCTAGGATGAGGGTTGTAAAGTGACACACCTACTCCAACAGGGCCACACCTTCTAATAGTGTCACCCCATGGGCCGAGCATATATAAACCATCACATTCCACTCCCTGGCCCCCATAGGCTAGTCCAAATATATGAGCATATGGGGCCATACCTAAACATACCATAATGAAAAATACATTTAGTCTAGCTTCCAAAGTCCCCGTAGTCTATAGAAGTCTCAAAAATGTTAAAAATCCAGTGTTCAAAGTCTCTTCTGACATTCATCCAATCACTTAACTGTAATCCCCAAAGCAAGACAGGAAACCAGCTGAGCAAACTCCAAACTCTACATCTCCATGTCTGATGTCAAAGTGCTCTTCAGAT
This sequence comes from Mastomys coucha, assembly GCF_008632895.1. NCBI lineage: Eukaryota > Metazoa > Chordata > Mammalia > Rodentia > Muridae > Mastomys > Mastomys coucha. Next base: position 16,866,748 of record NW_022196906.1, read on the forward strand.
CTCCACTCCTTTTTCATCTTTGTTGACTATAACAAACTTCTTTTTCCTGGGCTGGTTCCAGTCCCTGTTAGCAGCTTTCCTCTGCAGATAGCCCATGGCTCTGGCATCTGGAACATCTTGGGGTCTCCAAGGTAGCTTCAGTGTTACAGTTTGTTTCAATGTCTGGGATCCACACATGATTTTCTGGGCTTCTCCACAGGGCTGGTGTCACTTCTCCAGCTCTGCCCTCTGTAGCATTCTAAGCTCAGGTTGATCCACTCCATTGCTGCTGCTGTTCTTGGTGATCATCCCATGGTACTGGCATGTACAATACACTTGGGTCTTCCAATGCAACTAGGCTTCACCAATAGCCTCTCATAGGCTCTCTTTGTGGTGCCAAGCCTCAAGTCTTTTGCATGACCCCTTCAGTCTGGGCCATCAACTGCTACTGAGGCTACCTTCACCAATGGCCTTCCATTGCCTCTCACAGTGCAGAGCCTCAGCTATTCATCATGACCCCTTAATGGTACCTTCATGCCTTCAAAACCTGTACCACCTGGGTGACTCTTACACATTACCAAGTACAGCTGCAGCACGAGGTACACCCTTGGCTATCTCTGGAACACAGCCTCTGTGCTCTCAGAAAACACTTCCCAGAAGATTTCACTTTAGTGATACTGGTCTAGTTCCAGCTAACCAGCATGAATTGTCCCAGTAGTCCCTTCTATTCTGGACTCTAAAGCCAGAGACATGTGGCCAAAGCTGCCAAGTTCTGCTTCCTGCTGGGGCTGGACCATGGTCCCTTGTTCAATCGATTACATTATTCCCAGCTTTCAGTTTTCCAATTTCTTCAACTGCCTAAACTTGGCTGTCTTAGAATTTGCTCTGTACATTGACTTTGAACTCAGAGATCTGCATGCCTGTTTTGTAAGCACTGGGATTTAAGATGTGGTTCACTAAGTCTGGATTTAAGTTTATCTTCATCTGGAATTTGCTCTGTTCTAGGCTGGCCTTGAACTCACAGATCTGCTTGTCTTTGCCTCCTGGGATTAAAGGCTTATACCACCATGCTTGGACCTAAATTACCTGGTTTGGATCTGGCCCCAAGGTCACAACTCCCTTAATTCAATTTAATATCCTTGAACACAGGATTAAGCTCCATTTCACTTCCTGGTGACCCTTTAATATTAGAGCCATATATTTTATATTTTTCCTTTCTCAGCTTGCTATGCTTGTTTAAAATGCTCTTCATGAGACTTAACCAGAGAACAAAGACTATGATCAAAATTTCTGAGACTTCCTTTTGTCAATGCAATTAATCTGAGTCTCTTTACCTTAGCCTCAGGCAGATTCTTTGGACAATGGCAAAAAAGTAGCCACATTCTTCACCAAAATATCACAAAAACAATCTCTAGGCCACATATTGAAATTCTCCACAGAAACCCCTTGGGCCAGGTCTGCACAATTCAGATCACTCTCTGTAACAAAGTCTTCCATATTCCTACTAGGATGGCCCATTAAGCCCCCATTTAAAGCATTCCACTTCTTTCAAAATCTGAAGTCCTCAAATCCACATTATTCCAAACAAAAGCATGGTCGCAATATCCCAATCCTTGGTACTCTAGGGACTCTAATAAGGACAGCATGTAATTGGGACTGGCTACAGGGTCAGAGGTTCAGTCCATTATCATCAAGGTGAGAGCATGGCAGCATCCAAGCAGGCATGGTGCAGGAGAAACTGAGAGTTCTACATCTTCATCTGAAAGCTGCTAGCAGAATACTGGCTTCCAGGCAGCTAGGATGAGGGTCTTAAAGCCCACGCCTACAGTGACACACCTACTCTAACAGGGCCACATCTTCTAATAGTGTCACTTCATGGGCCGAGCATATAAACCATCACATCTAGTTTCTCAAAAAAAAAAAAAAATCATTTTTTTCTTAGTGATAAAATATTTCAAGCTGTTATTATTTAAAAAATAGCTATAATCAATTTCTTAAGTAAGAGTGTCACAATGGTCCAAATAATGTTTTCCAGATGTCCTATGGAATAGGCTTATAATTCCCAGAGGCAAACAAAAAACCTGGAGACGGCTTACAACCCATGCTCCCACAGACCTTGCCCTGTAGTGTCACACTGCCATGTGCCAGTGACATGTGAATTCTATTACAATTAATTTTCCCTATTGATCTAGTTAGTGTTGACTGTCTGCTTGTTTTCATTTATTTTCTTCTTAAAAATTTTTTTCATTTTTGTGTTTTATGTATAGAGGGTTTTGCCTCAATGTATGTCTATGTAATACGTGCCTGCAGTACCTGAGGAGGCCAGAAGAGGGTGTCAGACTCCTTGGAACTACAGTTACAGACAGTGTGAACTACAGTGTAGGTGCTGGGAATTGAACCCAGGTCCTCTGGAAGAAATAGCCAGTGCTCTTATCCACAGAGCCATCTCTTTAGTTTATTCCATTCTGAACCACTATAGTCTCACCAGTTTCTTTTGTTTAATATAAAGGCAGTGTTGTTGGTCATTCCTAATTGTTAAATCACAAGTCCATGTACCTGGTACAAACGGTGTAGAGGCCAGGATACAGGTTTTGAAGAAAATTTGTTTAAACAGTTAACTTAGAATTTAGCTGAAAGTATGGATACAGTTGTTTCCTTTGTGTATAGAGAAGTCAGAAGTGAAAACGCTTTTGTTATATTATTCACTTAAAGTTAAGGAGATAGAAGCAAGCTTTGTCCTCTCCGCACTGTATCTATCAACCCAGGCTGTAACCTATGTATTAGAGTAGAATCCTACTTAAGACTTCATTTTCATGATCTGAGGATGTGTGCAATATATGGAAAATTCCTTAAAGTTAGCAAAGGAGCTCTTTGTAATTTTTTTATGTGTGTGGTGGAACTGAGAGCTGTGGCTTGGGAAGTATCTTAGATTGTGTCACCACAATATTTTGACTCAAAACATTTCATTATTATTAAGTACAAATGCATATGCCCCTAAAATCCTCCCAGACCATCAGGAAGTGATGCCCAGGGACCTTTCTGAAGAAACTCCAGTTGTAATTTGTATCTAGGATTCCAGAAGTGAATTTAACATCTGTTGGTTATGAACAAAATCTGAGCTTAGTAAGATATGATGGGTGACAGATGACATTGAGGAGAGCAACAGGTAATGCTCCACATGATCTGAATCAGCTTTTAATCACCACGCCACCAGGAGGCTCAGCATCAGTGATGCCCTCGCTGTCCTAGCCAGAAAGGAGATGGATGTCCATCTTCCACACAACTTAGTCCTCTTAACAAAATATAATTCTAATTTCAAGGCTCCTGCTTGGGTCATGAAGCCATATTTTAACTGCTTCTGTTTTTTATTTTTTTTATTGTCTTTGAGTCCTTACTGACCCTGCTGCAGAGAAATGAAGAGATAAGTATATGCGTCCATCAAGTACAGCAGACATTTTGAGTTTCCCATTTCTCTATAGTGCTTCACTAAGATACCGATGTCTATATTTGTGCTCTCATCCAAACCATAGAATGAAAAGGGAGCAAGCCTATTGTTAAAGCACTGATTCTTAGATTTTTATAAGTAACCTTATAAATTTAGTTTCATTCTTTGTAAAATACAGAAAGGCGATTTAAGATAAGTTTGAGAATTAAGTTATTCAACTTTGTTATTTAATAAAGTTACTCAACTATATCTCCGTGAGTATAACATTTATGGTTAGATGAGTAGACTTGAAAAATTAGAACTTAAAATTATAATGTCAATTAATTTCTCGATTAGAACTAATTCCACTAAAAGTGACATTTTCAGTATCAATGTGAAAAATTGTCATGGACTTTAAAAGAGCTCGTGTGCACTCCCACGGTCCTAATTTACCAAGACTAGCTAATATGATCTGAATCCTCAGTAAGTACAAACAACTAACGACTAGAGTGCCTTGGGTAGATCGATTTGAGAGGATAGTGCAACGTTCACAGAAGCTGCATATGTGACAGTCCTAGGCTGAGGCTGGGTTTTGAAAACATTGAACAATTGTCTCAGTAACTGGATGATTCTTATACTTCCCAAATGGGCTTGTTTTTAAAGATATTCTTTTAAAAGATAGACCTCAAGCCCACATTCATTTTAATGCTTTTAAAAATATATTTTATGAATTCCTTGAGAATTTCATACAATGTATTTGAATTGTGTTCACCACTACCCTTCCCCTCTCTTCCCATCCACCTCTTCCTATCCCCCTCTGCTTGGTTTCCCTTCCCCCTCTCTTCCCATCCACCTCTTCCTATCCCCCTCTGCTTGGTTTCTTCTTCTTCTTTTTTTTTAACTTTTTTTTTATTGGATATTTTCTTTATTTACATTTCAAATGTTATCCCCTTTCCTGGTTTCCCCCCTCCCAAAAGCTCCCATCCCATTGTCCCTCCCCCTGCTTCTATGAGGGTTTCCCCAACCCACCCACCCACCCACCCACCTGCTTCTGCCTCCCTGCACTCCAATTCCCCTATACTGGGGCTTTGAGCCTTCATGGGACCAAGGACCTCTCCTCGCATTGATGCTTGACAAGGCTGACCTCTGCTACATATGCAGCTGGAGCCATGTGTACTCCTTGGTTTGTGGTTTAGTCCCTGGGAGCTCTGAGGGGTCTGGTTAGTTGATGTTGTTCTTCCTATGGGGCTGCAGACCCCCTCAGCTTTTTCAGTCCTTTCTCTAGCTCCTCCATTGGGGATCCTGCACTCAGTCCAATGGTTGGCATCCACCTCTGTATTTGTCAGGCTCTGGGAGAACCTCTCAGGAGACAGCTATATCAGGCTCCTTTCAGCAAGAATTTCTTGGCACTCCTCAATAGTGTCTGGGTTTGGTGACTGTATATGGGATGGATCCCCAGGTGGGGCAGTCTTTGGATGGCCTTTTCTAAGGTTGCCCTGGTCCTTTGGCTCTCACAGTCTTTCCACCCCCACTTCTGTGATGAAGTTTTACGTGTAGGGACTGATTGTCAGTGTACCATCTGGGGACGGGTACCCAGCCTTCAGTTGTTCTCTGTTTTTACATGTGTTGGCTTTTTGTAATGGTCTTTCTCTTCTGCATAAGGATGCTTCATTGAGTGGGGTGAGAGCTACATTTACCTGTGGATATACGGATAAGTATTTAGAGTGCAGTTACCAACTGTGCTGGTTTAGAAACATGACACTGTAGGCTCTCTAGATTTCATGGCCGTACCAGTCACAGGTTCATTTTATAGTTCTGGGCATGAATTTCTTCCTGCTGGGCAGGCCTTAAGCCAAATTAGTTAGTTATTGATTACCCCAGGATGTAAGTGCCACTATTGTATCTTTTAGAATATCCGTGTAGTCTGGTCATCATGGTTCTTAGGCCTTAGACCCTGGCAGGAGTCTTGATGGTTTTTCTCCCTTGGCAGCATAAGACCAGTTCTCAGAGAGGAGCCCTCTGGGTTACTTCCAGCTTGATTCGCCCAAGTCCTCTGTCTGGGAGATGATCAGGGCAATGCCAATAGACTGTATGTTTGGGGTGGTGGGTCTCTTGGGACACTGTGACCAATGACTAGAAAGGAAGTTTCCCATGCTAGGCACTTGGGTTTTTGATAGTTTTGTAGTGAGCATTTGTTACCACAACCAGTAAAACTTCAATTAAAATTATTTATGTATACACATATATTTATATATTATATGCAATTTAATTGAACACAAAATGATGTAATTCTCTATGGATTTTTTAAGCATCCTTTGTGTTATTTATCCTCCTTTCCTCTCCATGTCCCTGCCACCCAGGTAAGCCTTCCTCATCTGTTTTTCCCATTTCTCCCTTTATAGCAGCTGTGTTGGGCTGTTTTGTCTTCTCGAGCCCTGGCCCCCCTGGATGCCTCATGGCCATTCCCCTTTCCTTGTATCTGCAGTGACCTCAGGTTATGCACTCACATGGCAAGGTTCAGAGCTAGGGGCCACAAATGGGAAAGAGCGTGGTGATTGTCTTTCTTGGTCACCTCACTCAGCATAATGCTTTTTAATTTCTCTTTATTTAGTTGCATTTCCTCCCTCTCCCTCCCCCTTTCCCCTCCTGTTTCCCTTCCACCATCTTTTTCATACTAGAGAGAAGCTGAACCCTGGTAGTGTGTATGAGTTACTTGACTTAAGCTGAACAGAGAGGCAGGTGGCAAGCTTGCTAGAGTGTCTGCTTGGACTGCACATTATTTCTTCCCAAATTATTTGTCAAACTCAGATCTACATTTTTTTTTTTAATTTCAGGTATTCCTCGGGTTATCCAATGTAAATTTAGACTTCCTCTGAAACTAATTTGCCTACCTGGTCAGCCTTCAAAAACTGCAAGCCACAAACTAACTATCGACACCAACAAGTCTCCTGTCAGTCTGCTCGGCCTCTTCCCAGGTAGGACTTTGGGAATAATCTGCTTGTGAGCTCAGAAGTGGGGTGCCACATAGAGCCCTCCAGCAGCAGGTCGTAGGGGATTATCAGTACCTGTTCAGTGAGGATGCTCAAGTGGTCTCATGCACCCGTTCAAAGGCGAGCACTCTACGCGAGTAAGGTGGTGAGATACACCGTTTACATTTTATCACCATTTTTATAGTCATTATTTTGGTTCAGTGTTCAGCTAGCTATAAAAACATCAAATGTGTCTTGCTAGGTTGGAGGTTTTGGCTTGAAACATAAATGTTTGTTTTTCAGTGTCAATATACATAGTGGTTCTCAACCTTATCAATGCTGCGACCCTTTACTAGGGTTCCTCATGTTGTGGAAACCCCAACCATAAGGTTGTTTTCGTCGCCACTTCCTGACTGTAATTTTGTTACGATTATGAATTCTAATGTAAATATCTGTGTTTTCCAATGGTCTCAGGCGACCTCCATGGAAGGAGGGTCTTGACTCACGGGTTGAGAACCACTGCTGTAGACCTTTGGATACATCCCATTCTAAGAATATTGTTCCTTGTTGCTGTCGCCGCTGAGGGCTGCCTCATGGATGGCTGCTCCTCATGACTCTTCTGTCTACAGCCCCTGAGGAGGAGCAGGCAGCTCTAGTTTAGTGGTCGTTGCTGTCCAGGCATGAGGGCCATAGTGTAGGTTGGGGTGATTGCTGGGGGTGAGACCGTCCATAGCTATTTCCTTGAGAACCTTAAAGCGTAAAGCCCTAGTAGAAGAACTGCAGCTTTGCTTAGATAAACCAGCACTGCAATCAAGCACTGGGACCCCATCTGGCTTGAGCCTGTGTTGGCCATGTGCATGTTCCCACAGTCTCTGAGTTTCTCCGAGTTCATATGCACACCAGGCCTGTTGCGTCTGGAAGACACTGTTTCCTTGGACCCATCCATCACCTCAGGCTCCTACAATCTTTCCACCTCCTCTTCTGCTATGTCTGTTTCTTAGTAATGGCATGAAATCAAAAGAAAAAATAACCTTGGTTGAATAGCTTTTTAAAGTACTTTATTAAAAATTAGCCTTGTTCACTATGAAGTATATCCTCCCTACTGTGTTTGAGGAGTAGGATTTAGAATGATTTAGAATCCAGATTGTTTCCCACAAAATTTGAGGTTTGTAGTAAGTCATTCCTTTGTGTTATTATATAAAATGCTTTCAATTTGTTATTCATTAAGAATAGGACTGGTTTATTTTGGTTCTTATTTTGAGACAGGGTCTGACTGTATAGCTCTGGCTCTCCTGGAACTCACTATGTAGAGTAGGCTGGCCCCCTGAACTCAAAACTCAGATCTACTTGCCTCTGCCTCCTGAGTGCTGGGATTAAAGGGGTGAATCACTCCCAGCCAGCAGACAGGCTTTTTAAACCTTAGTTTATTTGTTACTATGGAAAACAAACTCTCTAAAATGAAGTTTTTTTTTTTTTTAAACAATCATTCAATCTTTTTTTAAAAAGATTTTTGTTTATTATTATTATAATTAAGTACACTGTAGCTGTCTTCAGACACACCAGAAGAGGGCGTCAGATCTCATTAAGAGTGGTTGCTGGGATTTGAACTCAGGACCTTCAGAAGAACAGTGCTCTTACCAGCTGAGCCATATCAGCAGCCCAGTCATTCAATCTTAATTTTGAATTGAGCTTGTATACACATAGTAATTTTTTGTGGTTTCTTCCCTGTTATCTTCTTCTTTTCTTCCTCCATTCTCTTCCTCTCTTCATTTTTTGTAACAAAGTTAGACATAAAAATGTACAATGGCCACTCGCTTTGCAGCACCTTGCATGAATTGATTATTTCCTTGGGTTGCACAAACTTCCATGGATACATAGAATAACAAATTTGCAATAACAAATTTGTTGGTGCTATTGATAATGTTTAAGTACTGGATTCCAAGAAGCTGACTTTTATTGATATAAACCGAGCTCAACTAGAGACTGAATACACATGTAGGTCCTGACCCCGAGTTTATCTTGGTAAGATATGGTGCAAACTATATATTTACAAAGCCTTGTGGGCTCCCACTTTTCTACTGGTTTGGAGCCTGTTTTGTTGACATTGTAGGAATGATAACCATGTGAGCATTTTACTGCTTTAGAAACAACACTTAGTGACAAATTAAAGGATAGTTCCCCCAAGATTGTATACCTATACCATGTATCTTTTATTTTACATTTAACAAACACGAATCATGTTCATTGTTCGTTGTACTCCATTATCATGGAAGCATGCAGTTGCTTAGAGTAGATTTCACCAGCATCAGCGTATAAAGGCTCTTTTCTGATGACATCAGGTACAATGACTATTTCAGATCTACATATTCTACCTAAAGGTACAGCTTAATGAGCTTCATATCAAAGAATGAGCTTTGAATCTATCCCTAATTATTTATTTGCTTCTTTGTGAAGAAATGTAGGGCTTATGTGAAATGATTTTAGCTCTTATCACAAATAGATTGGAAGTTTAAAAAAGATAAGTCCACACAGGAACCTGCTGATGATAATTCTATTGTCCAGAAATTCATGTCTGTTTCTTTTCCCTTCTATAGCTAACGTAATATTTGTAATATTACGTCATTTGTAATAATGTAATATTTGTCAATTACAAATATTTGTAATATTTACTCCTCCCCTAAAGACTCTCTTTCATATTGTTTAGAAACATGTTTGTAGACCATAGATATTTTCACTCATGACTTTAATTATTGCATGGTATTTTATTATAGATAGACATCATGAAATAATCTGACTCATATTCTATTTTTAGATGTTTATATTGAATTCTTGTGAGAATGCCTTCGCAAAACCTAAAACTTATGACTGTTTCTTGGATAAAGAATTGAAAGTGGAGTTGGCAGATTACGAGTACCTTAACAGCGATTGAAATATAGTGTAAAGTTGACTTTTCTCAACCCAGTGAATATGAACATTTGAGCACACTCAGCTGCAAGTGAGGCTAACTTATGATGTTTAAAGGGTAAATTTATTAAGTGTGCTTGGACTTAATGATCTTTTAAATTCATAATGGGGTATTGTAGTGCAATACCTTTATAATATGGGAAATGTCTATATTTTGTACAGAATAAATGATCAGTTCTCTAGGACCCTTCAATAGGGACCATTCATTTTTGTTTTGTTTTAGTTTTCATATGAATACAAACACAATAAGTGCCTTGGTCATCTGTTGTACTTTTGTCCGTGGCTTCTGCTGATCTCAGACTCTTCCCCAAGCCCTCTTCTTCTTGGGGACAGAGTCTCTCTGTAGCCTAGGTTGACCTCACACCAGAGTTCTTCCTGCTCTGATCATAGGATTGCTGGCATGTGCCACCATGGGCAGTGATAGTCTTCTGATGTCGGATCTGACATTTTCCTCGATCTCTGCAAATCCCAGGTCCTTTGTTAGCCTTATGGAGTGACGTTTCCCCCTGAATTTGTCCTGTGACTGTTCAGCTGAACACCTGGACTCAACTATGAAAAAAAAAAAAAACTGAAATCATTCCAGAGTGTTGTTATGAGGCAGAAATTTGAGCATTTCGAAGCTGCTGTAGAGATGAGCTAATAGACTTTATGTGTGCATTTTGAATATTAACAATGTGAAATGTCCCCAGCTACGCTTTCTATTTAAAACAGTGCTTACTTTGTGGCTCTGTCGGTGATCCCTCCCCCTTTCCTTGCAGACTTTGCCAGCCCATCAGATGATGATCAAGTGAATGTAATGGGCTTCCGTCTCCTAGGAGGTTCTCGAGTGACTCTTCTTGCTTCCAGAACATCCCGTAAGTAATTCTGTGCTATCACTGTTGCTGGAAAGTTCAGCTTAGGGCACTGTGTCACACCAAGGACATTGCAGAGGATGAAGGTGATGTTTGGCTAGATGTGAGAGACAAGAGCCACACATATAGGGTGTGAGAGGTGTGAAACTAAATTGCGTTAGAGACGTGTAGCTTTGGTTTTAGGGATGCGAGGAATTTTAAAATGGCTTTAAGATGCATATATAGTGATCTAGTTTTCAAGAAGTCTGAAAAACTAGAATTAAGTTTCTTTTTGGTATGTTTATGTTTATTTTTAATGTTTCTTGAGACAGGTTCTCCATATGTAATTTATCCTTGAGCTTGTGAGTCTCCTGCCTCAGGCTCCCTCATGTTTGGAGTTCAGATATACTTTACTTTGGGCAATGTATCTATCTGTCTGTCTATCATCTAATTAATCTATCGTCTATGTATCCATCTGTCTCTCAGCTATATGTATGTATCTATCACCTATCTACCAGCTCTATGTATATCTATACTTTACATCCCTATTGACATTTTCTTAGTTAGGGCTTCTATTATTGTGCTAAAAATATCATGACCAAAAGTAATTTAGGAAGGAAAGGGTTTATAACGCTCAGGTCATACTCTGTTTCTGAGGGCTGTAGGACAGGAGTTGAAGACAGGATGCTTGAGGCCAGGATTAAAACAGAGGCCGCCGAGGAGTGCTGCTTCCTGAGTTGCTCCTCATGGCTTGACGAGCTAGATGTATTCTGTGATCTGGGCCACCTTCCCAGGGGGTGGCACCGTCCCTCATGGGCTAGGCCCTCCCTTGTTAATCATTATTGAAGAAAATGCCCTTAGACTTGCCTCCTGACAAGTTTCTCACTCGGGGCTCCTCTTCTCAGGGGACTGTAGAACGTGTTAAGTTGACAAAGCAAGCAAGCAAAGAAACAAAGAAAGCAGCCAGGACAGACATCAGACAGGACAGACATCAGCAGACAGGAACGTGAAGTGAGGGACTTCTTTTTGGCTGAGACTAATATCAGATAGAAATTCAATAATTATATAGCCAAGCTTGAATTACATTTAAATATGCCTCATTAATTTAGCTGTCTTATATAAGAAAAGTAGTTGAAACTAGTTGATTTAAAACTTTCTTATTTTGTATTTACAATACTAAAGATATTAAACCCACTATTTTATATATGTACTTTCATAGAAATAAACATGATAATATTAAGCATTTCTTTAGGATAATGTGTGTTGTACATTGAAATAGTTTGAGTACACACCACTTTAGAAAACCTGCAGTTCAGTGGGTAAGGATGTGACTCAATGGCAGGGTGCTTGCCTTGGGTCTGATCTCTAGCACTGCAGAGTGTAAACACTATCCTATGATTTTAGCAGTAGGCTTCCTTTGGGACCATCTGCACCTGCAGTCAGGCTGGCCTGTCTTGCAGTAACGGAATGAATGGCGTGAAGACATCTTTTTGGAGCCAAAAGTTGTTAGCAGAAACATATTTCTTGCTCTTGAATTTGACTATCTTTCTATTGCTAAGATCATAGAAGCTTCTAGGATATGGTGATTGCTAACTGATGAAATAAATGAGAATGCAACTGGATATTCTAGAGTAAAGCACACAAAATAAATGAGAGTGTTCTATATCAGCAATGTCTGTGATGAGTCATGGCTACAGCCATTTCCTTGGCATCATATGGAATATGCCTAAGATAACGTCTAAATGCCTAACAGATGTCTCAGTGCACTGGCACGGTGCTAAGCACAGGCACATGTGATTGTCAGGCTTTGCTTAGCTTTACTCTTCATTTTAGTGCATTTTCTTATTTAATTTATCCCCTGGTTAAACTAAAAATTTATCACCAATCTTTCTTTTGGAAATTTTGAGTAGCTTTCTGATTTGAATTAATGGTGCTTGATTATTTTTAAGATTAACTTTTTACTTATATGTATATCAGTGTTTACCTACATATATACATATATGTGTATATACATACATGTTATGTACATAAATATATACGTATATGTGTACATGTGTGTGTGTGTGTTTGTGTGTGTGTATATACCATGCTCATGCCTGGTACCACAGATGCCAAAAGAGGTTCTACCCCTGGATCTGAAGTTACAGATTGGTTTGAGCTTCTATGTGGGTATAGGGAACTGACCCTGAGTCCTTGCAAGAGCAGCAAGTGATCTTAATGTCTGTGCCATTGCTCCACTACCAGTTGTTGGTGCTTTATAATTAATCTTCAGAGGAAGTCATTTAAACAACAAATATTATTGTGTCAGTCGGTGTATTGATATCCATATGCACTTATAGTTGTTTTCTTCTGACAAAGTGGCTCTCTGAGCACTCTTTGTCTCCTTCCCATTCTGAACACATCACTGAAAAACCAAGATCTGAAACCACCCTGCTCCCATGTATGCTGTGCTCATGCTGCATGGCCACATTGTGGGCAGACGGAACACAGGAAGTCGTCATGTTCAACAAGAGAGCTAAGAATCCATGAACTGAGATCTGGGGCAGCTGCTCCATTTCCCGGGTGGTTCTTTGACTTTAGTGATGTGGGTTCCTGTCCTGGGGATGCCTCTGTGATGACAAAGAGTGTGGGACTCAGGTTTTGGGCGTTGAGGGGACATTGCTGCTCCTCTCTGCACCCTCAGTGTATTGGACCCCTTGTACCTGACTCCTGTCAAGCATTTTCAGGTTTATAAAAAGCACAGAATAGTAATTGATATGAAGAAATCTAGATTGCCAGATTTCTAACATGTGGAAGGGACATGGTATTTCTTTTTTTTTCCCCCTGGGTGTCTACAGGCAACACCCTGCAGATACAATTTTATTCTTTATAAAAACAAAGTCATTCCCTATCACCCTTCCTAGTCTTTTTTCCATAGCAAAATAAATAGCTGTTCCTTCCAGACTAGTGACAGCAGTCCTGGGGGGGTCCAGCGGAGAATAAGAACTTGCTGGAAGGCCTTGGGCCTGGCTCTCAGAGTCAGCTGTCATCCTCCTCCTCAGACTCTCCCTCAGACTCAGGTGCTCTCTCGGGAAGGTCATCATTGTCCATCTGCTAGAATCTTCCTGACTGGGCCTCCCACATGTATTTGATGGTCACTTTGAATTCAGCCATCTCATACCCAAACAGCTTCAGGACACGGGCCTGCTCTGGGGTCAATACGTCACCCTCTTTGCACACTTCGTAGTCAGACAGCAGGGTCACCACACCTTTCTTGAGGGCAATGGGCAGCCCCAGCTGCCTCAGCTGTGGCTCCATGGAATGAGGGAACTGTTTCAGGGGCCCTGGATCCAGGATCACAGTTAAAATTGCTTTGTTCCCTGCTCGAGCAAAATCCATTTCTGTATACTCTGTGAACCACTCATTCACCTCCTCCTTCGTGTGGTTGGTAAAAAGGAGCCCAACTTCACCTCTCAACTTCTTGCTGACCTGACGTAGGTTGTCTTTGTATTCGTCAGATGGGCTTCGACCCAAGGCTGCCACCATGACCTTGTTTTTGCCTAAGAACATCCGGCTGTGCTTCCAGGCCTTCCGGATGTCCTTCAGCTTGCTGTTCCTCATGTTGGCCACAGAGAAGATGAAGAGGTACTTGTAGGTATCCACACATTTCCGAAGCTCTTCCATCAGGTTCTGCTTCAGTTCCAAGCCTTTCTTGGCAGGTTTTGTTAAGGAAATTTTCTTGTCTCACTTAGATTTAGGCATCACGGCAAAGGCACGTGCGGCCCGTCCAGGACACGGTATTTCTTTTCAGCACATGATCCATATGCCATATGGGATTGTCTTTAGCTCTTGCTAGGATTTTCTGTAGATTCCTCTCATTCATTTCCTTTAGAGTCTGCTTGATAATCATGTGTACTATATGGTACACACTTCTCTTTGTCCTCTCTGAAGGTTGAGTGCAGGGCCTTGTGTATGCCAAGTCCTTGCTTCACCACTGGGCTGCACCTCTAGCTCCTTGTAGCAGGAAGGATTGCACAAGGACAAACACTCTTCAATGGGTGGGTTCCACAGGCTTGATGTCATCTATGTTGACAATAAAGGTAGCATGGCACTGGTGTCTTCAGAACAAAAAGCTAATTCTGGAGTAAACAGGTGGTGCCGAGTCCACAGCAAGTTCAGACCTTGAATTTTAGAGCAAAACCTGTCATTGTGTCAGGTTTATCCCCAAACACCTTCCTCCCCACAGTGATTCGTTTATTACAGCCAAGCACTTAACAGCTCTTGGATTTTACAATGGAGAATTTCAGATAAAGTCCTTACTTGAGAGTAGTAGTAGGATAAGCCTGTCAGATCCAAGCTGATAATTAGAGATGTAAAGATCACAGCAAGCTGATATGAGACGAGAGAGAAATGGAGCCCTGGACTAACGGCTGTGGGAAGGCTGTAGTAGGAGTTGCGAGTTGGCCAGACAGGCAGACGGTGGCCATCTGGGATCTGACTCAGGGCTGATGCAAAGGTTAAATAGACTGCATACTACTTTTTCCTTTTTTCATACATGTGTGTGCTATGTACATGAATGTTCATATATACATGTGCATACACGTGTGTGTGGATCTGGGAGCTCAGTGTGCTCCTCTACCTTTTCTTTGAGGCAGAGTCTCTCAGTCTAACCTGGAACTCATCTGCACCACTAGCCTTGCTAGTCAGCTTGCTTGAGGATTCGGGTTCTGCCTTGGGATGCCACACCTACTTGGAGTTTACTTGGTTGTAGGGATTTAGACTCAGATTCTCTTGCTGTGTTGTGAGCACTTTTATTGCCAACCCATATCCCGAGGCTTAGACTGCATTTTCTTCTCATGAGACGTCTGTAAAGGCAAGGTGCTGTTTGGGGAAATGGACATTTAAACTAAAGAGACGGTCAGTGAAGACAAAAATGAATTATCAAGTGAGAGGGGAACTAGAAAGGGCCTGTTGATCTTCAGCCCTCAAGTGAAAGAGACCCGCATCTCAATGCATCTTTGTGAATTTAGAGCACTACACACCAAGGATATATCGTATGGATCATAAAAGGAAAAACGAGCTACCGACAAGAAGTAAGTTAGGATGATAAACCCTTCATCAGCATTTCTCACTTTCCAGATGTGGTGGCACGTGCCTATAATCTCAGTCACTCAAGAGGTGTCCCCAGGAGTTCCGTGAGTTTATGGCCACACTACACCACTCGACAAAACCTTGTGTCAAAGCAAATAAACAAAAACCTACCAAGCACAACCAACCAAACGACCAACCAGATAACTAACAAAACTGAATAGCATCAGTTGGTAGTGGACAGTGAAACATTTCCTCCAAAATGGAAGGGAGGCATTTCTCAGCTTGGGCGTCTGCGTCCTGCCAAGCTGGTGAGGAGCAAAGAATAGTAAACACACACATGTGTTTGTGTAGATGCAAGCAGGCATTAAGAAATGGAAAGCATGACTAAACCACACTGGGCTCTCCCATGTTCTGCTTGATTTTAACATGCCAGAGGGGGAACAAATGGAACAAGCTCAAGTTGGAGAGTCCCAAGCTTCCCCACTTTAATTAGATGCTTTTGGGCATGGCAGAAGAATCATAAACGTGAGTGTAAAGATGAGTTGAACTTGATGGTGTCCCTTTTGCTTTGCAGAAGAAAGCACATGTGATCTTTAAGCTTGCTAATTAAAGTACATTGAGGCAAGGGATGTGTGAGTCTCACTTCTGCCATCTTAGCAGAGTAGATGTCTCTCATGTCTCTTGTTAGACATGAGGCTAGAACACCCCCTGCAGAACCTGTGGATAACAATAGGAGAGACAAATGGGTAAGGAGAACCAGTAAAATCTTAAATCTATCAGCAAATGTTGATGTGCTGACACACAGAATAGTATCTGTGGGAGGTTTTGTAAAGACCTAAAGGAATAAATGTGAGAATTACGTAAAGATCAGTGGAGAAAGTAGGACAGATAGCTTCAGATATTGGCAGATAGGTAAGGGGTTTAGACACAGTGAATTTTCCTGAGTGCCTGGACCATGCGGTAGGAGTTCTGGGACAGTCCTTTAGGGAGGCCACTTTAGGGGCAATTAAAGATTATAACAGTTGGATCTGAATTCATCTGATATCTACCCTATACCCAGTGAGCATTGTAGAGATAGCGATTCATTAGTTAATATTTAGCTGTTTCTTTACTATGAGGTCAATTTTTTTTATAATGCAAATCTAATTTTCAAAACGCATTTTGAAAAGTAGATGTCGAGGTATCTCCACAGTTTCTGTTAATATTGAAGAAATTATATATTTTCAGTTTTTAACTTACATCTGCTGAGATAGTTTACATTCTCTCCCAACTTTGTTTTTAAAAGCACTCATCTGCTCTTTTCTCTTAAAAGCTTTCCAAATGATATAATTATATGCATGCATTGCTTCTGATTTAATGTAAACTACATTTGCATTTATAAAGTTCAGATGATCTGGCATGAGTAGAGTAGAGTGGTGCTCTGTGGTCTGCTTAATTGAGCACGCCTTTCTCTGCACTGTTGGTAGAGTCGGGGCGGCAGTTGACTGGGGTCTGCTTGTCCGGATTTATTTTATTTGGAAGCTGAAGTGGCTATTTCCTCTGAGTGCTGCTACAGAATGCAAAAGAAAAGGAGATAAACAAATGGAATGTTCACCCTAACAACTCCTTTGGTTACTAGTATTTTAAGGGTATATTTTAAAAACTCTAGCTCTTTTATCCTCAGTTATAAACAAAGTTGCATTTCTCTCTTCCATGAAGTATATGGTGTGGAATGTCTTTATGTGAGTTGTTACACACTTGGAGTGTGAACACTTAGGAAACGGCTGATAGCCAACCCTGGCCTTGTGGGCCTTTGACTCGGTTTCTTGTCGACTTTTGCTAATTTGAGAAAAAAGCCAATTTAAGAATATCATTTATCTTACTGCATCCCAGTTCTATGTTTTTGTTGCAGAAAGGTTTATTTTTCCCCCCCTGTGTATGCAGATACATGGGCGAAAGAAGTAACTATGCAGTTGCATAGAAAGCATGTGTGAGTGCTTGGTGTCACATCTCTGTTATTTGGTGACAATCACAATAGAATTCCCATCGAGCACATGGGATTTTACTTACATCTGGGCTTTTCATCCCCTTTACTCCACACAGCAGCATCTTTGCACATTTTTTTAAAAATTTAAAAAATTTTTATTTTATTTTATTTTTTTGGTTTTTCAAGACAGGGTTTCTCTGTATAGACCTGGTTGTCCTGGAACTCACTCTCTAGACCAGGCTGGCCTCGAACTCAGAAATCCACCTGCCTCTGCCTCCCAAAGGCTTGCACCACCACTGCCCGGCTGTCTTTGCATATTTAACTTCCATTGCTCTGACATTTAGTGGCCTAAAGATGGCATCTGTCGCCAGGCAGTGGTGGCCCACACCTTTAATCCCAGCACTTGGGAGGCAGAGGCAGGCGGACTTTTGAGCTCAAGGCCAGCCTGATCTACAGAGTGAGTTCCAGGACAGCCAGGGCTATGCAGAGAAACCCTGTCTCGAAAAACAAAAACAAAAACAAAAACAAAAAACAGAAGATGGTGTCTGTCTGTGTAAGTTCTACCATGCCTCCATCTCCTCTAAGGACCTTATGAATGGATCTGTCTTCCCCTCTGAGTACATGGAGAACCTGAAGATTGCCTACATTATTTCCTTGTAGAGGCGATGGATTTGGCCTTGCGTTAAACCAGGGAGTAAGACATGAGAGTGTGTGGCTTAGCTCTCTCTCACCTGGTCATAATAGTTGGTCTCAACTGTAAGTTCTTTCTTGATTCTTTCCAATTCATTTTCTGCTTGGTGGCTTTTGTAATACAGCAGATAAAGGAAAAGACACACATCCTAACCCTGCTGTCCTTTATCTTGAAGCCTCTGCTTTATAATACTGTCCAAATCTCTTGTTTTGCTTTGAGATAGGGTCTCATTATGTAATGCAAGCTTACCTGGAACTCACCCTGTAGCCCAGGCTAGCTTTGAATATCCTCCTCAGCTTTCTGAGTGCTGTACTCATAGTATGCACTACCACACCCAGCTTAACACTGAAACTTTGTGCCAAGCCTCCTGGATCTCTGTGTATGAGCTTGGCCTTCGTGGCTCAGACCTATAATCCCAGGTTCTTAGGAATCTGAGGCAAGAGGATCAGTGGGTTAGGGCTAGCGTGGGCTATAGAGCTTGTTTGAGGTCAGCTAGGACACCTACTAAGACTCTATCTCAAAAATAAAAAGTAAACAAATAAATGGAGATTTAGCTTAGTGCGCTTTCTGGTGTGTGCATGAGGCCCTGGGTTTGAGCCTTGGTTATAAGGATCTCTGTGTAGAGGTGGACCCTGGCTGTAGTGTTGATCTATCTAGGAGTTCTCTCCTTCACCTTCTCTCAGTCCAGCACATGGGCAACTCTTTCTGCTCTGAAGCACCTGCCATTCCCTCCACCTTAAGGATCAAGACTTTTGTGCATACTGCACATACTGCACAAAAGAATGTGCACTCTGCATTCAGGACTGTAGGTAGCTTTTAACTCAGGCTTATTATTTGAATGGCTACTGAAAGCTATTAGTGATCTATAAAATGGCAGTAAAATCTTAAATCTATAAGAGGATAATAAAATAGACAGATGATACATGAGTCATCTGAAATAGTCCCTTAAAGAGATGTATTAACTTCCTAGTACATTGTAGGTGCTAGGTAAGTCTTAGGCTTCAGTAGTATCTTCATCATCGTTACTGTTGTTCACGGGGAACTTACTGAGACTCTAAGGATGGTCTTGTGTTACTTCACTATATAAAGATGGCTTCATTAGTCTGATTTGTCCCTTTTAAGGATTGGCTGCAGGTCCTTTATCTTACTTAATCATTTATCATTAATTAATTCATCCATCCACTTGTGTTGTGTATGTGTGCACTTGTGAACACACACACGTGTGGTGACTTATGTTAAGATCAGAGAACTACTATTAGGGATTGGTTCTCTATGGTCACTTTGTGGGGTCTAGGAATCAAACTCAGATTACCATGCCTATGTGCAAGAGTTCTACCCTCTGAACTGTTTCACTGGTCCTATGTAATTTTTAAAATTACAGTTTTGAGCCACTGCTTCTGTTTTATACACTTCTGGGGATTGAACTCATGGCCCTGTGTACGCCACACAAACACTTTACTAACTGAACTACATCTCCAGCCTGTCAAGCATACTTCATATATTTTATGACGAGATAGATGAAAAGACTCAAGCACCTTAGGGCAAAAGTCTCAGAAGTTGGCTGTAGGAAGGCTCTAATTCAGCCCCTTTCACCTTGAGTGGAAAGTCTTCTCTAACAATCTTATGACCATGGAGCTTTGCAAAAAAGTTCTGGGCTCTTGAGAATGGAGATGTGCTAAGCTGGAGCTGCCAGTCGAGGGACAAGGACTGTTTCTGTTTGGGTGCAGGAGAGATGGGAGCTAGGATGCTAGTGGCCAGCCTTTCTGAGGAAGCCCTTCAGAGGACTTGAGAAACCAATCTGAAGTTGGTAGCAGCATCACAGAAGCCGAAAGAGGCAGTGGCAGGATGGCCATGCTGCCTGAAGAAGGTCATCCTTGAAGACTGTAGGCGTGGTGCCCATACCCACCTCTGCCAGCTGCAGAGTGAACACTGGTCACAATCGAGTACAGCAGCCATTTTCCGTGAACCGTGGAGGCATACACAGTGCAGCGTTGGTTACTCCCTCTGTGGTGGTTTAAATTAGACATGCCCCCTCCCCAATAGGCTCCTGTATTTGTTCAAATACTTGATCCACAATTGGTGTTGCTATCCTGGGAGATTATGGAACTTTTAGGAGGTGGAGTGTTACAGGAGGAAGTATGTCACTGTGGATAACCTTGCTCCGCTTTCTGCTTGTCTCCTCTCCCCATTTCTCTCTCTCTGTCTGTCTCTCTGTCTGTCTCTCTCCGTCTTTCTCTCTGTCTCTCCC
>NW_022196906.1:16886937-16911588 GCF_008632895.1 Mastomys coucha
CCCCCCCCCCCGCCGCACTTCTCCTTGTGTGGATAAAAATGCGATCAGCCAGCTTCTTTGCTGTGTCTGCCGCCATACCATACTTTCTCCACTATTAATCGTCTCCATTCCACCAACACTGTGTACTAAACTAAAGCCCTTATTCCTTAATTTCCTTTTGATCCTAATATTGTATCTCAACAACAAGAAAGTAAGGAATACACATATCTAGCAGAAAAAGAAGATCAATAGGGGAGAATAAGAGAATCTCTCTCTGAGTTTGCTAATAAAAGTCTGAAAACCAAGGATGAACATGTGAGATACTTACAGGTTTTTCATGGTACCATGGAAAATCCTAAGACATACTTCACCATGTGTATCTGTCATTTTTACCTGTCTTTACATATTGTAAGCAGAAAGGCTGAAAAAAAAATCCTCATCCTGCCAATACTTCTAATATTTCTTTCTTTAGAATATTGTATATAATATAAATAATTGATGGTAAATTAAATGGAATTTGTAATTTCTGAGACTTTTCAAGGGACTTTGTATAATCATCTTGGAAGTTAAAACTCTGTGGTTAGATGGATGCCTGGTGAACAGCAGACATATTGAGCTTGTGGACATTTATATACTTATGCAATGTTATCATGTAGTTAAGGTCAATGGCTAGTCTTTTTGTATTGACATTTAGGACTCCAGTCTCTTCTTCATACATAACCAGCTGCATGTCCTTGTTAATTCCTTAAACTTTACTGAGATTAGGTTTGCTTGTTTGTTTATTTTAAAAATGATAGCATCATTGCCCTGTGATCAGTTGAAGTTTAACAGACAGTGTGGTTATTACTCGAGCCTAGTGTGTATCAGGTCCCTGAAGAGCAGGAAAATTGAACTAGGTAGGGAAGAATGTATGTAGTATGAATTCTAGCTGTCGCATTTCCTGATCCTCAGTTGAGTCACTGGAATTCTGTGTCTTTGTCTTTTTTTTTTTTTTTTTTTTTTTTTTTTTTATAACAAGAACCCTTGTACACCCATAGTCCTTGGCATGTAGCTGCTGTCTGTCCAAAGCTGATGTAATGGATGCCATTGCTCCTCATGGATGAGCATCCGTCAACCTCATGTCAACCTCATGTCAACCTCATGTCATTGTTGGCATCGCCACCGCTGCCATCAGCCTCATGGTTGTTGACATCTGTCACAGCTACCATCACTAGAGAGTACACATGCAGGATCTTTCAGTCCTCAAGTTTCAGGGAATAGAGGGAAAATGATTTTCTGTTTAAGGAAGTGTCAAGTTTAAAACATGCTTTCATATTGAGAAAGTTTTAAAAAGCAGAAAACTTTGATCCTGATTGTAGTGATTCATGTAGAATATATTTCATCTCACAGCAGTGTTCAGAAATAGACTAGTACTTCCACATTGTACTTTTTCATGGCTGCCCATCTTTTATTTTTTCACTATGAATTGCTTTAATGGTGGTATCTGCACAAGTGATGTCAGGACACAGGACAGCAAATGCACAGTGGATATGGCTAGCAGACAGACTGTGAATGAATAAAGAGTTCACACTGCTCCCATGCTTTAACGACTAAGACAGCTCTAAGCCGCCTCCTCCTCAAACTCCCTTTCTTCCTCAGCTGTAGCGTCCTGGTACTGCTGGTACTCGGACACCAGGACACCATTCATGTTGCTCTCAGCTTCCGTGAACTCCATCTCATCCATGCCCTCACTCCTGTACCAGTGTAGGAAGGCCTTGTGTTGGAACATGGCTGTGAACTGCTCTGAGATGTGTTTGAACAGATCCTGAATAACAGTGCTGTTGCTGATGAAGGTGGCAGACATTTTTAGGCTTCGAGGTGGAATGTCATAGACAGCTCTTTTCACATTGTTGGGGATTCACTCAACAAAGTAGTGCTGTTCTTGTTTTGGATGTTAAGCATCTGTTCGACCACCTCCTTCATAGACATGTGGCCCCTGAATATGGCACCCACAGTCGAGTGGCACCCATGGATCACAGGCAGCCATCATGTTCTTGGTATCAAACATCTGCTGGGTGAGGTCAGGAACTGTCAGGGCACGGTACTGCTGGCTTCCCCAGCTGGTAAAGGGGGCAAAGCCAGGCATGAAGAAGTGCAGGTGAGGGAAGAGCACCATATTTACAGCCAGTTTCTGAATGTCAGCATTTAGCTGGCCACGGAATCGTAAGCAAGTGGTTACAAGTGGTTACTCATGGTGGTGGACACTAGATGGCTCAGGTCACAGTAAGTAGGTTCTGAAGCAGATGTCATAGAGTGCTCCATTATCAATACAATAAGTCTCATCTGTGTTTTCAACCCGCTGGTAGACTGAAAGAATGGCCTTGTAGGGCTCATCCACTGTGTTGTGCCACAGTTGGGTTCTTTAATTCTATTTACTATTAGGCACGCCATGAGAAGGGCTGCATCAGCCTGTCCCTGACCATCTCCCCCGGAAGGACATCTGAAGTAGTCATGTAGTTGATACAAAAACAGTCTCGGGGCAGCAGAGATCAGAGCTACATTACAAAGAGGGGTTTTAATCCTTTAGTTAGCATTCATGTCAAGCTGCTTGAGGGCTCACTTAATTTCAGGTGGTAATCATGTGTTAACAAGCATTCTTACTTCATTATTTTTTTTCTCTTAGAACGATACCGCATTCAGAGCGAACAGTTTGAAGATCTCTGGCTCATAACCAATGAACTCATCCTTCGCCTTCAGGAACATTTTGAAAAACAAGGAACCAAAGACTTTGCATGTTCTTTTTCTGGATGTGTGCCCCTTCAAGAATATTTTGACTCGATTGATCATCATTTTGAGGTATGATATTAAACTAAATAACCTTTACCTGAAGAATAAATCAAAGAGCAAGAGGTACTGTGGAGGAGAGTGCTAGGCACTGTGTGCTGTGGGTGGTTCTTATGCGGACGGTGGACCTTGCCCAGTTACTGATCAGTTGTAGACATTTACAGAGTGGCAGGCTGCAGCCTGGCTCATAGTCTCACCTTCAAACATAGCTGATTGGATTTTCCCACATGTAAACTTAATCCTCGACCTCAATAACCTATGGTAAAACTGCTCGAGTTTATCATCCTGAGTAATTTATGCGGGACATAAATGAGGTGTGATTATAAGGAGATTGTTTTTTTCATCCATAGTAAGCGCAGCAGAGCCTCTGCATTGGAGTGACGGTTAACCATGTAAAATGCTTCTTTGTACCTGGCATGATGGGTGCCTTGTAAATGCTGAGTAGTTAAATGGACAAACCTGAGTCCAACAGTGTCTCTGCTGCCCAGAATCTTCTACTACTTGCTTGGAAGTTCCTTCAGGGTTTATGTCGGGTTCTCGTCAGCGTCTCAGTAATATCATTTCTACATCTTTGGGAGATTAATTTGATATTTGGAAAGATTCATGTTTTCTGAATGAATGGACACTGACTATTGTTATTTTAACTGTATACATTACATCACAGGTGCCCTCACTGAATAGAATTTGTGGACAAAATCTATAGGGTCTTTTAGAAAGGAGGCAGTTTTGCACATCTAGCATTGGTTACTAGGATAACTATGTTTTTGAAGATTTTGCTTTATTTTTATTTTATGTGTACATATGTGATCCTCAGTATATGTATGTGCATCACATACATGCAGGTACCCTTAGAAGCCAGAAGCTGGCACCAGGTTCCCTGGAACTAGGGTTACAGAATCTTTGAGCACTGGTTCTGAGAGAGAGAGAGAAAGAGAGAGAGAGAGAGAGAGAGAGAGAGAGAGAGAGAGAGAGAGAGAGAGAGAGAGAGAGAGAGACGGTCACCTTTTCAGCTAGACTGGCTGGCCAGCTGGCTTCAGGCTCTGACTCTCTATATCCCATGCTGAACCTCACTCCAGACCTTGTGGCTTTTTATGTGGGAGATCTGAACTGAGTTCCTCTGTCTTCCAGCAGGCTCTTTACCTGTTGGCCAGCTCCCCAGCTCAGCTATGGTTATTTTGTGGGTTAGTGTGTATTTGACTCAATTGTGGCACCAAAATTGACAGTTTGGGAGCATCTATTGGGATACTTTAGAGTAGATATTTTGAATTTTAATATTTCAGTATAATTATGGATATCTATATATAATTTTTGTATATTTAATATAATATTCATATGTAATTATATATAATATATAAAAATATAGTAATATTTGCATATAAGTCTTTCTTTTGGAGTATTGGGCAGTGGAAGTACAGGCCTTGTACATAGTAAGTAAATGTTTTGGCATGAGCTATGTCCCAAGGCCCCTTATATTGTCTTTTGCAAATATTGTTTCTAGACTAGGTTTGCAGAAGCTGTATGCTGAAGAACCGAGATAATTTTATTCTTCTAGGATATATTTTAAGAAATCCTTGCTTGACTGTGCTTTATGAAGCAGAGCACACAGAGAGAGAATTCTAACTACATGTTCATAACATTTAAAATAGAGATTACTGTGTTTTGCTGGCTAATCGGTTTGCCATACACTCCCCTCCCGAGTGCCTGGACAGGGACAGGCTCTTTCCTTTGGGGGAGGAGCTTTGGCACTTTGATTTGTTATACACAGGGGCAATGAGTTTTCTTCCTCTGCTCCTTGTTTCCACTGTTTCCAGCTATGAATAATTTCTTAAACTCTTAATCAAGATAGCTCCTAGGATCTGGGTTGCTTCGTGTAAGCAAGGAAGAAATTTCTACTTGTTTTATCCATTTGAATTCCTGGTTTTGGGTCTCACAATTGATAAATATTTGTTAAAATGTTGCAGTTCTTTTATTTTTGTAATTGCTGTTATTGCTGATGTGTCCATGCTGTGCAAGTGGGAGGGTAGGCATCTGCATGCAGGAGCCAACTTGGCTCACTTCCTTCCCTGTGGCTTGTGAGGTCAGTCAGGCTTGTTCAGCAAGCACTTGGGTAACCACAGTGCCATCTTGCCAGCCCCGAGGTCCCTAAATTATGAAATTCTGATATTGAAAACCAGCTTAATCTCTGGTTCATGCTGCACATTGAACTGGCAGCCTGGTTGATACCTGCATATCGAGGAAGTCCTTTTAGTGTTGTGTGTTCATAGACTCAGGGAATACCGTGGAAGCAGATCTCAAGGAGGTGAGTTATAACTAGCCTGTCATTCTTCTTAGGACAGACTCTCCTATGTCCCAGGATGCCTACAGATCCCACGCACCTGACGATAAATACGGTTTACACCTTGTGAGCCCTCGACCTTCTTCACTTTTGGGTGTTGGGATTTCTGGTTGAGCATTGCCCTGCTGGCATACACAGTACTAGGAATTCGACCCCTGGCATGTTAGGAAAGTCCTCTGACTGCTGAGCTACAGTTCCAGGGCCTTTTATTTATTTAAAAGTTTTAGTTATTAAAATTAATTTTGTTACCTTTTATGCTGCCCATGTATTCATTTTTTATAATTTTTGAGATTATAGTTAGATTATATTTTTCCTTTCCCTTCTCTAAGTTCGCCCATGTGCCATTGTTCACTCTCCTTCAGATTTATAGCCTTGTGCACATAAGTCCATGTATGTACAGGTGCACTCCTGCTCATAACTCCTTGAGTCCGTATGAAGTTACCCATGTGTACATTTTCAGGGCTGACCGTGTGGCATTGGGCACCAGTTGTGTGCTCTTTCCTGGAGAAGACCGTCTCTCCTGTTCTCAGCTCTCTTCAGTTGCCCATAGTTCTTTGTGTAGGAATGAGGCATTGTGGTCTTTCTTTGTTGGTGCTGTCTTTGTCAGCTCATGTTTGGGCAGTCATGTTGGTGAAACATTATGGGTGTAGTTCTGCTATTACTAGGAGACATAGTCTTACAGCAAACTTCCTTGGCCCTTGCAATCTTTCACCCCCTCTCTTCTTCAATGTTCTGTGAGCCTCCGGTGTGGGGATGTTTTATATGTGTTCCCACTAGGACTGGACTTCACAACTCTGCTTATTGATTCGCTGTGGTTTTCTGTAATGGTCTCCATCTGTTTAAAGAAATGTTTCCTTGAGGAGGGAAAACTTACCTGTGGGTATAAGGACAAATGTTAGTCGATTGTTGTTAGGGATCATGCTGTGTTAGTAAATGAATGGCTTCAGGTTCTTCTCTAGTAACCAGAGTGCACTAGCACTGAGTAGTTAGCTAGGCTTCCAGTGCCTGGCAATGTCTCCTGTTCGTTGAATGGGTGTTATGTTCAATTAGAGAGCCTTTGGTCACCACTCAGGTATGCACGACACTACTGTATCATAGGGTCAGCGTGCCTTGCTGTTTGTCAGTGTGCTTCACAGGTATCATAGTTGGGCAGGACTCTTCGTACCTCCATCCTCTGGAAGTTTGTACAGTGTTTTCGGGTTCCATAAAAGCTAGTCCTCAGGGAGAAGACAGTTACAGCCCAGGGGGTTCTGGGCCCTGTTTTGGAAAGGAATCATGTCTTCAGTAATAGGGACTTACCTTCCACCTCTGGTGGGTAACCAAGGGCATCAGCAATAGGCTGTATGTTTTGAGAGTCTGTTGGAGGTCCCTGGCCAACAACTCAGAAGAGGGCTTCTCATGTTTGGTACTGTGGTTTTATTAGGTGGGAGTCCCATCAGCCTAGGTTAGAAAAGGTCATTATATATATATAAAATATGTGTACATACATATATAATATATATTTAATGATCCTTTCATATACACACATACATATAGATTTAGTCACAGAGTCATTTGTGCTATGGCTTTGTTGTATAAACAGTTAATACTATGATTCCTGTGGCTTTCTCAGGCACCTCACTGTTCTTTCATCCCCCCCTCTCAGTTCTCTGTGTTACCTCCCCGCCTTCCCCATTTCCCTAGCAGATCATTTGTGTCCTGCTGTTCCCCTTTACCCTCCTCCCCATTCTTCTGTGTGTACCTCCTTCCCTCCCCCAGAGCTCCCCTTTCCTAGTTCCTGATCTAACCCTCTGTACCTTGACATTCTCCTCTCAGTTGAGTCCCAACTCCCCTTTCCTGAAAAGAATTTAATATATTTATATTCAAATATTTAAGTACATTGTTTCCTTCTTTCTCTTTCCACCCTTAGCCCGTCTCATGCGTCTTCACTCCATCTTCTCCCATGCCTCTCTACTCTCAAAGTGATAGGTTGTTCTTCTTTGATTATTATCATGCGATATACACATATGTATGCATAACACACACACACACACACACACACACACCCCTCTCACTGAGTCTGCTTTTCTTATACTCACGTGTGTGTGTTGGGTGGGATGGGTTCAGTGTTGATCATTTTGTACTGGATAACCAATTAGGGGCTCAAACCTTAGAAAGACCAATTCTCTCAGCAGATATCAGTTGTCTGTTGGTGGGGCCCCGTGAGATTTTCCCTTTTCTATGTTATCATGTCTACTGATAATGTAATTCTTCAGTTCTGCCTCTTAGTTTTTGATAATGAAAGATATGTCCTCTCTAAGACACTGACTGGACTGGAGTTTTTCACAGGTATTTTATCTCGCAGTGGGAGACAGCCTTCCGACTCTCACCCCCTAGTCTGCCAAGCTTCTCTTTGGGGGCTGCTATAGGTGTTATGTGTTTTTCTTAAATATTCTGTGTAGTCACAGCTATGCTAATACTCAGCTTTACTTGAAAAAGCACATGGACAGCATCACATGAAAACCCTGTATTTTGTGGCTTGATTTGCTTTATTTAATATTAATACCACTAGAGAGTACTGAATGTTAACACATACCTCACACAGTATTCCTCATTATTTAATCAGTTTCCTTATGGTAGGTATTTTGATTGATAGTATCAAAGCATAATAATGATAGAATAGTGTTATGACTATCCTTATGTGTATGTAATACCTTGTAAACATTTTCTCTTAGATAAGTTTCTAATAGTGGAGTCATTAGATCAAAGGCTATTACTTAAAAGCTATTGTGGGGAAGTGGGTGGGGCTTTGTGTTATACTCTTATAACTCAGGTACATAGAGTCTGAGGCAAAAACATCTTGAATTTAAGCTCTATTTTTTTGGCTACACTGTTTTACACAAAATAAATAAAGCTGTCATTAACTATTTTACTAAAAATTTTACATTTTTTCTCTTTTTTTCTTAGTGATTTTTGTGGCCTGTAGGCCTTTTGCATCGGTTTGTAAATGCTGTCTAGACACTATGGCCTAATTTTTGTCATGGATGTAGTTATTACTGTTGCTTCATGCAACTTGCTGTTTGCCTTCTCACTTCTCTTAACAGCGTTTAGCCATTTAGAATTAATTTTGTATATGTATATTTGTGTATTGTGCAGGCATGTGTGCATGCATGTGTGTATACCAATCTTCATGTGTGGTGGTTTGAATGAGAATAGCCCCCATATGCTCATAAATTCCACCCAGTTGGTGGAGCTGCTTGGGAAGGATTAGGGTGTATGGCCTTGTTGGAGGTGTGTTGCAGGGCTGGTCTTTGACGTTTCTTTAGCCTTTTGCTTCTCCAGTGTGCTCTCTGTCTTCTATCTGTGTTGTGTTGTGTGAGATGAGAGATCTCAGCTCTCATGCTGCTACGTCTTAATTTCCTTGTCATGGACTCTATAATGTTCTGGATCCAAAAGGCCAGTTGATCAGCAGTTTCCTTTATAAGTTGCCTTGGTCATGTTGTTTTATGACAGCAATAGAGAAGTAATGGATACAGGGTGTGTGTGTGTTGTGTGTGTGTGTGTGTGTGTGTGTGTGTGTGTGTGTGTATGTGGTGTGCACGGATGCTGGAAGATGAACGAGGTGGGCATTGGATATGTTCCTTGATTGTGCTCTGCTTCATTTATCAGGGTAAGGTCTTTCCATGATCCAAGAGCTCCCCAATTCTGGCCATTCTAGGTAGCCAGCTTTTCTCAGGGACCTCTCCTCTCTCTCTCTCTCTCTCTCTCTCTCTCTCTCTCTCTCTCTCTCTCTCTCTCTTTCTCTCTCTCTCTCTCTCTCTGGATTGGGGTTATAGAAGGGCTGGTTTTTACAGGAGTTCCAGGGACTCACATTCTGTCCTTATGCTAATGCAGCAAGTGCCTTGCCCTCACAGACTTTTCCTCAGCCCCGTGTTGTGTTTGCTACTTTGTGTGTGTGGTCTAAAGTCAACTTTTTAATTGAAGATTTATGTCCTCTATTAATCTTCAAGATGAAAATTACTCTCCTTACTCCTAGTCCCAAGTACCATCTCATCTCCATCCAGCGTTGGTGAGGGTGAGGGTGAGAGCAAGCCATGGCCTCTTCAAGCAGGGAGCTTAGACCGTGATTGTATTTGCACTTTTTCAAGGTCTCACTGAAGCCCGTGCATAGGGTTAGGTCACTCTGAGTGATGAAGCAGTCCAGGAACTGCTTGGTCTCATAGGAGCAGGGTCCCATCTGTTGGGGGGTGAAGAGGAAGGACTGGTGGCGACTGGCTGCAAGGCAGGCTGGACAGGGCACTACCCATGGCATGCCCTACATCTGAGCCTGTGTTACACCTGTGGCAGTAGATGCCATCTGAGCCATAAGACCTAGCAGGCCCCTAGCAGCAGGTGCAGGGGTGGCCGCTGAGGGTGGTGGGTATGCATTGCAGCTTCCGAGAGACATGACAGATGTAGGAGCAAGGAGGAGTGGAGTAAGAATTGTGGACATAGCAGCCGTTTAGGTGCTGGGAAATTGTGTTCTTATTTTTTATTAGTAATTTAGCAGATTGATCTTGTGTGTATCTGTATACGTTTGTGATGTACATCAGTGGCTTTTGTTTCAAACAATAAAAGCTGAGATTATAAAAACTAATTCACTTCTAGTGCTTCAGTGTCTAAACCTTTGTTCACTTTGCTATTCTGTTTGTTGCAATGAAAAAAAAAGAGAAATCAAAATTTTTCTAAGTAGCCTGTCTTCATGAAAGATGTTAAAGATAACAATGTGACACTGTTACTCAGCTTTCATTCACTGGTTTTCCCGTTGTCCCTGTAGTCATGAGCTAAGTACCATGTACTCCTGATTCCCGGTACTCTGTTCACATCTTTCTAACTCTTTCACAGCTTTTAATGCATTGTTTGTATTTTTAATATAAGCATCCCTTGAGGTTTCTGTTTAACACCAATGTAAGAAATTATTCCTTATAGCTTCGGATAAATGGTGAAAAATTAGAAGAACTTTTAGCTGAAAGAGCTGTACAGTTTCGGGCCATCCAGCGTCGGCTTCTGACAAGATTCAGAGACAAGACACCCGCTCCACTGCAGCATCTGGACACCCTGCTCGACGGGACGTACAAGCAGGTCAGTGCCACAGTGGGGCAAATGTGTGTTAGTAGATCTGCCTCTTCCTCACCCGAGGGTCAGGCGCCAGAACACTGACATATGCTGGACAGCATGATTAGGATGCTTGTATGATGTTTTTGGTGTAGCCTGTAATTATCTCCTTTCTTCTCTATTTTCCCAAGAAACTACCATGTACTCCTATTATTTATATGATTATAATGAAGACGTCGGACTTCTTGTATCTTCTTGGGTTTCTACATGCGATCACTACTTTGCTCTTAAATAAATATTGGCAGTATTTACATTCTGAATTTTAAAACTGAGATTTTAGAAAGCTCTAATAATGGCATCTTCTTGTGTACTTGTGACAGGTGATTTAGACATACCCACGCGTCACTGCCCTAGCTTCCCCCAATGGCGACAGTCTAGAAAGCTCCAGCAGAATGTGGGCAGAGATTACGACCCTGCTCGCCGTTAGGTTTGGCTGTTTTTAATTTCCTTCATTTCTCCCCTCCCCCCTCCTGGGTTCCCACATTTCTGTGGCCACTTGTCTGTCCCTCCTTAAGCATCTTTCCATATATACAATAATACTTTTTGAGTTGAAACTGTGCCCCACAGAGGAGTGCACAGGGGCTGATGAGGGAGGTCCATCTGATCTGTTCCCAGTGTGATGTGTAGCAAGACCACCACCCTCTTTTGTGTATTTGAATGCTAGAATTTTAATTCTTTATCTGCCTAGCTCCAAAGTTGGGATTTTACATTTGTAATAATAGGTACTAGATGATCAGACCTATAGATTTTTACTTAAATGTGTATTTTAAACTTTCATTCTTTATAGATGAAGAGTGAACAGTTTTTGAAGGGAAAAAAAAGAAATGCTGTCCAGAATTGTTCTTTGCCATTCAATTTTACTGAATTTATTGAATTGCTAATGTACTGATTGTACATTTAATTTCTTGAGCATAAAAGTCTAATTTCTTTAACTTAATTTTATGATTAACAGGAATATGCTTTTCTAAAGAAATTGTAGCCATTCCCAATGCCAAATTCCCCGTGCTGCTCTCTGTCATCTTCTCAGAAGTAGAACTGCTCTTACCTGCTTGGCCTCTTCCCAGAAGCTGTCTTGGAGAACGCATCTGTAATGAGATGGTTTGTGAGGCTCAAGTCCCCACAAAGAGCATCAGCACCCCTCTCCTCTCTCCTGGTGTCTCTGCTGGAGACATCCCCACATGGGTGCAGAGCTCTGCTCCTTTGCAGTGCTGATAGGGGATTCTGCAGCAGAGTCCTGCAGTACAGATGAACCACAGATGATGAGACAAAAAGAATCTCACAGTTCAAAACTTAGTCTTTTGTAATGAGATCTGATCACATCCACCTTCTGTTTCTCCCTGCAGCTCCCTTCAGCCCCATCAACCCATCTCCCTCTTAACTTCATGCCCTCTTTTTTTTTTCTAAATAACCCATTAATATGATTAGTGCTGCTCATATGCATATGGGTATGGTGCCATCCTCTGGACCATGGGCAACTTAATCATAGCCACATCCCCAAAGAAGAATGACTCTCCTTTCCCAGCATCTTTAACTACCAGCAGCTCCTCAGTTAGGAAGCCTCATGAGCCCCTCCCCACTGACGCTGGAGTTCTGTCTGGCTTGTTCTTGTGCAGGACTCATGTAGGAAACCAGAAGACAGCATCTCATGCATCATTTCCACTTTCTGTTCCAAGGTACACTGTGAGCCTCGTGGAGCAGGGGAGGGAGGCGGATTGATAATGATGTCTCACCTAGAACTGAGAACTCACAGCATTTTGGCCAGCTGTGAGTATCTGTGTTGACAGCCACCTGTTGCAAAGAGAAGCTTCTCTGACTGCATCCCAGATTCATAGGAATAAACATAAATACTTAGGAGACAATTTGACAGCATGACCATTTATTAAAATGACAATAGCTTGTTCTACCCTGGGGCCTGTGACCTCCTTAGCCATGGGCTTTTGTCCAGGTTTACAGTGCCAGGCATGCACTTCTTTCTGTGGAACATGGAATTGAATCAGAAAGTGGTTGGTTACCCTGTAGCAGTCATGCCAATGTTTTGCTAGGCTATTGTGCTGTCGCCTGTCAGGTTGATCCTGTACCATGCAGGGTCCAGTAATGGGGAAGACTGTTCATATCATCCCCCTGCAGCATCCCTCACAGCATCTTCTGCCACTATGAAAGCTAATTAGTAGGGAGGAAGGTCCCTGGCCAGTTTGAGATAGATTTCTCTGTGTCCTGCAGCAAAAATGTGTGATGTTTTCAGCAGTAGGGTCTTAGCGTCTAGCTATGTGGGTAACCACAGTCAGTGTCAATAGCTTGTGTTGGTTTGGAGACCACCGGGACCTTCCTGACCAATAACTCAGAGAGGTATCTCACGCCTGGCATTGAAAAACCTTATTCCATTTAGGGTTGAGTTATAAATCAGTCTACTTGGATGAAGCCAGCCTATCCCATCCATCCGTGTCACATGTCTGTGTTTAGTTATCTCTTCTGTGTCTTGACATAGCTCTCCACCAGGATGCTTTTGAAAGGCTAACTAAACCTGTGAATGATCGGTCTTTACCAAAGCCCCACCTTACTCTCCATAGCAGAACTGTTTTAGGACTGTTGGGTTCATTTGTTGAGGTACGATCTCATTTTGTAGCTCCAAACTTAATGTTCTTCCCAAGTGCTGGGATTAGAGGTGTCCACCAACACGCATGGTGTGTTACTAGATCTCTAAAGTACTTTTCTGTTATTTCATTCTGAAATGAGATCTGTTAGCTTTCTGGAGTCCTTTCTTTGTCACGCAGGGTGCCTTTAATTTTGTTGATCCTAGTGCCATTTTGACAGACTTGGCAGCAGTCGGAGAAGAACCCTAAGCTGTGCAGTGAAGTGTGCACTGTCCCTTGGCACCATGTGTCTGTGATGCTGAGGTATCATTGTTTTAATACGGCAATGATGGTTTTATGAACATAGAGGCAGAAGTGAACATTTTCTTAAATTACTGTGGGTTTTTGCCTTTGTGTTTATAGGTGTAATTTGTGTCTCCACACACTTAGTTAGTATTTGTTTGAAGAATGAATGATCTCTTCCACTTACAAAGACAACCCATGTTTTAATGAAAGCACCGTTACAGAGCAGCGAGCGGCAGAGACCTCCTTTCTCTCATGTTATCGTAGCATGTCCAAAAGGTGCTGAGAGACCCAACCCTTTTTCTTTCTAAAGGGCATAATTGGAGGACGCAGGGAAGCTGACATATCCTGGAAGGTCAAACAGCCTTAAATTCTTGGCAGAGAACATTATTTTTGCTTTTCATGTAACGAGGCTGTGTGCGCTGTAGTCAACTGTGAGGCAGTTTTCCATTGAATGCCTCTATGCAGAAGCATGACGAGGTTTGACTCTCTTCAGTTCCTGTT
Source organism: Mastomys coucha (assembly GCF_008632895.1). Lineage (NCBI taxonomy): Eukaryota > Metazoa > Chordata > Mammalia > Rodentia > Muridae > Mastomys > Mastomys coucha. The sequence continues at coordinate 16,900,585 of NW_022196906.1, forward strand.
TTCAGAATTATTGAGCACTTTTTTTTTTAAATAGAAGGTAATTCCTCCCCCCTCCCTCTCCCCTTAAACCACTGTCCCTTCATGGCCTGCAAATTGGCCCATTTGGTAAAATTGCTTATCACTGGTCCTGATGGCCCAAGTTTGATCCCCAGAATCCATAGTGAAAAGAGCGAACCTCCTCCTGAGAGTTGTGCCCTGCCCTCTCCACTTCAAAGCCATGAGATGTGTGAGGCCCAGTAGGCACAACCCCACCAGCATTCAGGAGGCTAAGTGGATGAGCGAAGACACTCGGCTCACCCTTGCCTTCTCCTCACCCTTGCCTTCTCCTGTTCTAGGACATTAGCACATATAATGATCTGCTCACTCTGAGGGTGAGTCTGCCCTCCTGAGGTAAGTCCCTCTGGAGATGTCTTCATAGGCACACCCACAGGTATATGTCAATCCAGTCAAGCTGGCATTGAACTTAATTGTAGCAAGAGTTGGGGTGGATCTCTGATGTATCAGAACATGAGAATTAAGAACTGTGTGCCCAGTCATCCTGCCTGTGATCTAAGCCATTCATTTGCTTCTTGCTAGTTGCATGATCTCTGACAGATTACTTGGAATAATAAAAAAGATGAAACTTAACTTCTCTAAGCCTCAGTTTCCCCACTTACAGAATCATGGTGTACGTAGCATATCCTCTATGGATCTGTGATTCTGTAGATATATAAACACATAAATCACTTTGAGTAGTGCTTGGTATATAAGATGTCAACAAATTTTATTGGGCTGTGATTTCCCTTGTTGGTCATATGACAATATATTATGCCTTCTCAAACACGGTGCTACTAATTGATCAGGCAAAGGAGATTGCAGTACTATTTCATCTGAATGAAACTCTGCTATCTGTCAGCCTCACAAATGGAGACCTTAACTAAGAATGATGAGAACCCTGTGTCTTTGGGGGTGTCTCCCAAACTCCTTTAAGCCACCCTAATCCCAGAAGTTGTTTGGTTGCAGAGATGGTACAACAAGGAAAGGACATGAGGATGCTGAGCCCAGGTGGCTGGCTTCTGAGTGTTTCATTTCCAAACAGTTTGCCCCAAAATGTTATACACGCACGCGCGCACGCACACACACAAACACACACACACACACACACACACACACACACATCCCATGCACATGGGCACATATATACATAGACTCACCCACACAGACTCACACTCACACACACAGACTCATACAGACTCATACTCACATACTCATAGACTCACACTCACACACAGACTCACACTCACACACACAGACTCATACAGACTCACACTCACACACAGACTCACACTCAGATATACAGATCCATATACACACTTACACAATACACACACACACACACACACACACACACATCTATGCATGCACATACGCTCAATCATTTGTAGAGCTGAATGGTCCTTCTCTCATCAGACAGAAGCTTTTCTTGCCAGCTGCCCCCTTCCTTTTCTGTCTCCTGGCTCGTTCCTCTCTCCTCTCTTCCTTCTTCCCTTTCCTGGATACAGTGCTAGTCAGGTGCTCTAACGCAGAGCCACATTCCCAGCCACAAATGCCTACTTCAAAGGTCGTCTTACTTGTTTGGATCTCTGTGGTTTTAACTGACAGGTTACTGTGCTCATCCTTTCCCTGTTTCTTCCTTGACTTACCATAGTAGCTGAACATTTTCCAGATTCTATGTGGTCATCTATATTTTGTATGTTATTTACATCACACATGTCTCTCATTCATTATTCTATCAAGTTGTTCATGTCTTCCTTCTGTTGAATACATTAGTAGCAATTTTTATGGTGGACTTATCATGTATAAAATATGTTACTCTTTCTTGCAGCCTGTCTAAAAAAGCTATTCTGTCATGTAATCATATGCAAAAAAGTTTTATAAAATTTTCATTTTCTTTTTACTTTATTTTAATGTCTTTTAACATCTAAAAATATTAAAACTATATTCACAGTTATATATATGCATGTATGTATACACACACACACCCCCACACACACACTCACAGACATATATATGCTTTAAGTTCATCTGCTTAGGATAGCCTTCCAAATGTCAGGAGTGCAGAGGTATCAACTTATAATTTATTTTAGCATTTATACTCCCTCATTCTTTATATACTTTTAAGTCCATCTGGATTTTATTATTCAATTTAGTGAGAATCTAATCTCCCTGCCAAAAATGGTGAGCTCAGTTGCTCAGCCACAGCTTATTGCATAATATGTTCTCTTTCCTCTTGAGCTAAAATGCTACCTCTATCATTTAACAGATTTACTGTAGAGCAGGTCATCCTAGTTAGTGCATACGGCCATAGCCACTTGCCATTATTGCTCCTGACTCTGTGGACCAGTTGCTCCATTACTCTCAGGCCTTGCTTACCTGACATTGCTTGGACTCATTAGGTGTCTGATCTCGACACAGTATGGCCTAGGATATGTTTACTTACACACTTGGCAGTTGGCTTGTAGGTAGTAGGGATCACTGGCCCCTGTATCCCTCATGGCCCAGTGGGCTAACCTAGCTAATTTATCTGGTGGCTGTAGGTCCAATGTCCAAACACCTGCTCACCTCCACTTTATGTCCTGAAACTCATTGTGTAGACCAGGCTGGCCTCAAACTCACAGAGATCCACCTGCCTCTGCATCCTGAGCGCTGGGATTAAATGCATGTGTTACTGTTCCTAGCACTCAAGCCCTTTTCAAGCCCCGACCTGTGCTGTTTTGGTCTGTGCAGATCACAGAAGTGGAGAGATGCATGGCAGCTGTTTATTTGGAGAAGTGAAGAACTCTGGGTCTATTCTCTTTCTTTTAGCATTACTAATACCACAACATATTAAATATTACATTGTATTACATTACAAATGCTTTAACTTGGGTGTTTATGTTGAATCCAAGGCCTTCTCAGCTATGCAAAGATTTTACCACTGAATTCTACCTATAATCTGTATTTTATTGTCATTAAAATCTTATTCATCCACCAGTGTGGTCTCAAGACTATTTTTCTAATTGTCAAGACTTATTTAAAGTGGCCAGTGTCACAGGTGTCCCTAGGATGGTAGCATTAATTACCCAGCCCTTTTGTAAGTTCTGTGGCATGTGAAGTCATTGCTCAGCTCTCCACAGTAGCTACTGTCTGAATTCTTAGGTCCTGGACCCTTATTTTTCATTAGGTCTCTCAGTTAATGTAGTTGGTCCCGGCCTGCTTGCTAATCTTGTTTGTAGAGTAAGATGACTGGAATCCAGCACAGGGCAGAAATGCAGGACAAGGTATGTCACATGACACTCTTCACTGACCACTCCTCTGGGTGACTCCAGGGCATCTTTCTGGGATGGGCAGCTAGGTTAACTGGTAGCCAAACAAACTGCCCATGATGAGAATTCTCACTAGAAACTGCATCCTGCCATCAAGCCTTTTTGCCTTTTAGATTGCTTCAAGGTGTATTAAGATAGTTATGAGTTTTGATGTACGAGGTGGCCAATCAAGTCTCCTTCCTTCTCCTCCTATTCCTTCTCTTCCTCCCCCCTCCCTTGTGTTTCCCTCCTCTCTTCTGTCCTCTCGTCCCCTCCCCTGTCCTCTTTCCTTCTCCTTTTTTACCCTTCCCTCCTCTCTTTTTCCTTCTCCTGCCTTCCCCTCTCCTTTCTCCTCCTCTCCCCTCTCTGTCCTTCTACTTACTTTCATTCCTTTCCTTTCTCTCCTTCCCCGTTCCTTTCTCCCTGCCACCTTTCTTCCCCACCCCACCCCCGGCCTCCCTGCCCTGGTGATTTCTTTATCTAGCCAAGGTTGGCCTCAGTTTGTCATCCAGTGACCTCAGCTTCCCAGGCTCAAGCTCTATGGTCATGTATTTCCCTGCCTGACATAGATCTCAGATGCATGTGTTTGAGTCACTTAGTTACCTCGGTGCTTCTGCTTGACTGAGGAGATACTCTCCTGTCTCCAGCTACATGTCATTTGTATGCCACCTAGAACCTCCCCACTCACGTTCTGCCCTGTTAGCATCCCTCTCCCACACGGGACTTGCCACTCAATCACATTCTCTGGGGGCCTCTTTAAAATGCCTCTCATTGAGGTTGGCTCATGGCTGAACCAAGCCCAGGGCTCCACGGTATATCCTTCCAGGAAATGAGCTCATGATATATGTACATGGGGAAGAGCTGGCTTCCTGTGAGCAGAGATTTTCTAATTGCTGAGCACAGTATTAATACTTAGTTCTAGGGGAAATCCTTCAGCCTAAGGGACACAGCTTTAAAAGAAAGTAAGCACCCTGTCAATCTCCCTATCCCTGTTTTTATAACTCTGAATCTCCTCATTTGTAAAATTGAAATACTGCCATTTAATCACCTTTAATGTATGGGAGGACCTGAGGGACAAAGGAGAGGCAAAGATGTGATGCTCATGTTAATTCAGTTCAGGCTGAAGGAAAATTCGTTGGTGCCTTTAGTACTCAGGAACGAATGACATTTCAGAAAGCTATTGATGTCACCTAGATATCAAACATGTTCCAACATGTGAATGTTTTTTGTTACCTTTGCAAGGTGGGAATTAGACACCCAGATTTTCTTTTGCCTAAGCATGCTTGGGCTCCTGCAAAAGGATGTGTGTGCAAGATAGTTGTCTGTCCGCATGTGTATACAAATATATGCATAATTGTCTCATTCACTGTGCAGTCAGCTATCAGTAACAAGATCTCTCAGACTGTTGCCCAGTATGGGGTTCTGTGCTAAGCCTCGAGTAGCAGAGGAAGAGAGCCTTGGCCATCTTGTTAATGTCAAACCATTCACCAGAGAAGCTTCGGGAAATGTGCTCTCATTCAAGTTGTAAGAATTTCACATACATTTGCTTGTCAAAGCAAGACTCATTGGTAGGGTAAATTAAAATAGGGAAATTAGACGTAGCCTCTGGTTTGGCTTGTGTCTGGCCGCTCTTTTGTGGGCCGAGATCTTTTTCCTGCATTTGAACACTAAGGCTCTGTTGAGCAGAGGGGAATGTTTACTGATCTGAGTGTGTCGGGTGACGTGTGTGATGTAATGGCTGATCATCATTAGTGCTTTAGAAAGGGACTTGGCTAATTTTCCTCTTTTGCAAAACAGAGGCTCTATTAGGCATAATTTTAAACAGAAAGCGTGTGGTTTGGGTTTGCTATTTGTACTTTTTCCTGCATTTAAAACTTCCTTCCATTCTGTTTATTTCCATGGCACAGATATAAAAAAAATCATTTTAAGTCTTGTGGAAATCTAAGAGCTTTTTGGTGTATGGCTTTTAAATGAGTGCAGTTTTGGTGCCAACACAAATGATCGTGTGGTGAATCCCTCCAGAGGTTGCTTCATTCACTGCCCATGGGAAGAGGAACATGGTCTGAAAAGGTGCAACTGGGGACAAGATGCCATGGCTGGCCCAGTTCTTTGTGTCACCATTGAAGGCTATGGGAAGTTCTGTTTCCAAAGGCAGTAGAATGGTTAGATGAGAAAACAGGGCAAAGGGATATACTGTCAGTTATTTAGGCATGAGTGAGGGTTTTAAAATGAAAAAACAAACCAGAAGAATGACAGTAAAAAGAAAATGTAGATTGTAGATTTTCACAGTTAGATTCTACTCTTGGAACTTTAGCTAAGAAGTTCACAATGGAAAATATGCTCACCAGTTATTTATGTATTAATTACTAGCTTTCCACAGTGACTAAATGCCTGTGATCTTTTTATTCTACAGCAGTTCACATATTTGTTTTATTTTATTATTTAAAAAGTAAACTAGTACAAAATAGTTCATCTAATTGAAGAAATCAAGGTTAGAGAGACAGCACTGAGGGTAAATAGCTTGCTGCTTAAGCCTGAGGACCTATGTTTGAATCCATCCCCAGAACTCACAGCAAGCCACGTAGATATGGCGGTGATCTAAATGTTCCTGCTGTGAGATGGGAGGTGGAGGAGGCGGAAGAAGCCTTAGATACCTGTGCGATGGCTAGCCTGGCATACACAGTGGAGAACACTAAAGATACACTGATAAGGTGAGGGTGGAAGACAGCCTGAGACCCCAAGGTGGTCCTCCGACCTCTACAAACATACCATGGTATGTGTGTGCTTCCCAGAATTCATACACATGAATGCACACACAAATGACACACATACACATGAATAGATGTATATATACACACATAGGTACACACAGGCATACACACATATACACATGTACATATGCATACCTACACATGAATACATGTACATAGGCACACACACACATGCACACATATACACATAGTCCCCACACAAGCACATATGCATATATATACACACACATACATACATGCACACACATATATACTTAGACACACACATATATACACATACACATGCACATAATTTTATGAAATAAAGTTAGCTAATTATGAATTAGTAGTAAGTTGCAAATAATGATACATAGACATATTTGTACAGATTTGCAATGAGTGAAAAATTAAAGGTGGTATATAGTTTTAGAGTACTTAAAATTCCTTTTCGAAGACTTATTTTTAAATTTTGAATGTGTGTGTGTGTGTGTGTGTGTGTGTATGTACATGTGAGTGCAGGTATCTGTAGGTATAGATTAGGGAGTTGGATCACTGGAGCTGGAGCTAAGGGTGATTGTGAGCTGCCTGACATGGGTGCTGGGAACCCAACCCGGGTCCTTTAGAAGAGCAGCAAGTGCTCTTACCCAGTGACCCATCTCTTTAGCCCCATTACTTAAAATTATTAAGCAGTTTTCTTTTGGATAACAATTTGATGAGCAATAAGATAACTTTTCTACAACAATGTGGATATGCCTTAACTCCTCTGTACTTGAAATAGTTGCAAGGGTAAATTTTATGATAATGACTTCCTAACAAAGGGTATGGCCGCAGATTCCTGGTCTTCATGAATAGTTTCTGGAGGTGGATTTCTTCTTTCCTGACTCTAGTCCTGAGCTAATTCCTAGGCCTCAGCTGTTTAGTGCTTTTGCCTGCTGTTCCACTGGAACTGGCTCACGCCTTTTAACTCCAAGGAGAGTGACTAGGGCTGAAGGCTGTGCTGGGATGGATACAGGAATTAAAGCAGTGTTCCCATTCCCTGTCAGACCTTCACTAGGTATCATTTAGACCTGAGTAACATACAGAACCCTAGCATAGCCATATGACGTTCACTTCATTCACGTTGGAATACAACCCGGAATACCGGCTACAAAGCATGTCTGAATAAATACATAGTTGTAGTTAATATCTGCGTGGCTACAAAGTCTAGGCCAGTGCTGTCCAGCAGAAATGTGCTCAAGCCACAGATCTGAGCCATTTATGTAATACTTAATTCTCTCATTGCTATATTAAAAATGAAATGAATCAAGTAATTTTTAGGAATTTGATGTAACTAGATATGTTAAAATGTCACTTAAACATGTAATGAGATAATACTGAAATGTTTTACACTTGTTGTGAGCCTTCACACACCTGGCTTATCTTAGACTTTTACACTTCACGTGGTGAGTGGGGCTACTGCCTGCTTTTCTGGACAGCATGATTCTGCATAGGGGGAATTTTATATTATTTCTTATAATGTATATTTATTACATATATTGTATGTATGTATGTATGTATACATGCATGCATATTTCACTGGTATGTGCATGCTATGGCAAGAGTGTGGACACCAGGGGCTGGAGAGATGGCTCAGTGGTTAAGAGCACTGGATGTTCTTCCAGAGGTTCTGAGTTCAATTCCCAGCAACCACATGGTGGCTCACAACTATCTGTAATGTGTTGATGTCCTCTTCTGGCATGCAAGTGTACATACAGATAGGGCACTTGTATAATAAAGTAAATCAGATAGATAGATAGATAGATAGATAGATAGATAGATAGATAGATAGATAGATAGATCTATCTTTAAAAAAGTATAGACACCAGAGGAAAGTTTGTAGAAGTTGGTTCCTGCCTTCCATCATATGAATTTCAGATCCAAACTCAGGTCTTTGGACTTGGCAGCAATCTCTCTGGACCATCTTGCAGGCCTCAATGTCTCTCCTTGATCATTTCCTTTCCCACAATCCTTTCAATCCCATCCATAAGCAGACTGTCACTGACACAATGGCTCTTACTTAGTGTCGGTGTCAGATGGTTCGGTGGCTCTGCTTGGTTCGGGGGTTCGGCTAGGGTGCCACCATGTAAACCTCAGAGTGTATCAGACTCGGGTCCTGGTCCCCTTGATGTTTGTGCTGCCTAGTCTCCTTAGCCTTGTCAGAAGCTGCGGGAGTGGCATGTGCCTGCTGCTTCCCATGCATTTGAGAGTCTGCTTGCTAGACCTGTCTTCCCATTATCTTCTCCACAAGTATTTATTGTTTCCACAGCAGGATTATATAAAGGGACTAAACATCTTATATTTTTCACCAGCTCAGGACCTAAGAAGCCATTGTAGACTTTAGGGTCATTTTGTGGCATCCTCGGAGTGTGATTGGCTGGTCGGTATTGGTGGTGGGCTGCCTTGACGGTGTTCTAAGTTACAGGGCTTTGTGGGAAGGAGTTAGTTTCAGCCAAGATGTGTATGCACGAAGCATGGTTATAATGCTGCAGCTCCTCTGGGCTTCGAGACGTAAAGCTGATTGACGTTAGTGACAGTAGACCCTCTGTCAAGGGGAGAGCAGAGCGATTAGCATTCTCCAGTAGACCCTCTGTCAAGGGGAGAGCAGAGCGATTAGCATTCTCCAGTAGACTCTCCGTCAAGAGGAGAGCAGAGCTATTAGCATTCTCCAGTAGACCCTCAGTCAAGGGGAGAGCAGAGCGATTAGCACTCTCCTCTAATAACCATCTGGGATGCTTTACTTCCCTGGGGCCATGTGCAGTTCTTCTACATTGGATGCAAGCACACCCTTTGTCTGCATGCTCTCAGTCAGCATTTGAGGGTCTGCTTGCTAGAGCTAGCCTAGATGGTAAATTTAACATCAGGATTTTATCTCAGTAAGTTTATCAGATTCAGAAATGTGATCGGCAGTCTGGACTAAAGCACTCAAAGCCGGAAGTGAGCAGCGCACATCTGTGGCTAGACTTTCTTTCTGCTGCTTGTTTGATCTTTTCTTTATCTTCAAGTTGGCTCTTTGAGATATGCTCAGATGTAAGCTGTTTCTAATAGTACACTAAAACTATTGATGGATCGGTTATAAGAAAATGAATATCTTACCTGTTTGTGCCAGTGATGAGTGAAGAAACCTACAAGTGACCTCGGGTTTTCTGTAACCGTATGCGGGTTGCTTTCATATATGTTATCCGTTTCCATGTTTGACCCCATCTAGTGCAATTATCCTGTGTATCTGCTTTCTCTAAATTGAGTTCTGAATGGTTTGATTGCTAGTTAATGATCGTTACATGCCTTATAGACCTTTCGGCTTGCCTTCCTCTTTCCATTCCTTTCCTACATCTCTTTGTGTGTGAATTAGACAGAACAGTACTGTCAACTCTAAGCTTGATACTGGACTGTAGATGTCTAGACCTTTCTCTTTTGTCATGATTGAAACTCTAAACTCATTATACAGCAGCTTCCTAGGTCCCTGTCCCCAGCTCTGGCAGCTACCTTCCTTTGTGTTTTTATGAATCTGACTTCTCTGGTCACCTTACATACTGCCCTTATACAGGTGCACCATTCCTGGCCCTTGGCACCAATCCAAACTATTTTCTATAGTGACTATTTGTTTATATTTAACAGTCATATAAAAGGGTTCTGATGTATCCATATTATCTCTGTCATACTTAGTTTATGGTGTTTTGTTTGTTTTGGGGAATAATTGTATAATAAGATGTGGGCTGATATTCTGACAGGCGTTTAATGATATTTTATTGTGGTTGTGTTTTTTTTTCCTGAAAAATTAATGATATGGAACAACTTCTCACATAGACACTTTCCTTCCTCTAGTATTAACTGGGTTGTGTTACTTTTATTATTGGGTTGTTGGAGTAATATCCTAACCTCTCACCTGATGTTCACTTGACTTGCTGATTTCCTAAATCAACCTTAGTGGGTTTTACTAGTGACTGTCATATTTAGTAGGCTATGCTCACACCTAGGTTAGAAAGAGTGTGTGCTGAGCAGGCACTAGAACGCTCTCTGATGCATTATGTGTGTTAAGATTTGGTCTGTTGCTATATTTTGTAATGCTAAATACTGGCCCTGGTTTCCTCAGGGAAGAGAACACACACACACACACACACACACACACAAAGTAATGCTATGTGACCTTGTTCCTTAATTTAAAATTATTTGTTTTGTTTGTTTTGGGGAATAATTGTATAATAAGATGTGGGTTAAATAAAGATGCTGGTGGCGTGTAACTGGGCAGAAGAGAGGTAGGTGGGGTTTCGGTTCCTGGGCTTGAGGTGAGAGGCAGAGACCATGAAGAAGAAGAGAAGAAGGTGGAGAGAGGAGAAGATGCTATGGGGTGGGTGAGTCATGGAAACATGGCCATGAGGGCTGGCCAGTTGGAGTTAAGAGCAGCCCAGGTGGACCCTAACAAGTAATAACTTGGGGTTATTGATAGGGAAGTAGACATTCATAGCTCAGAGGGTAGATATCTGCACAGCTCTGTACTTTAAAGCCTTATAAAAATGAAGGTTTTGTGTCTCTTTATCTGGGACTGAATGATCAAAGGTGAAGTAGAAACTCCTGATTGAGATTAAAAATGTCCTACAACAATGTAAGTTAGTTTAAGGGAACCCATTCTGTTTGTGAACCCATTAGCCAGGTCTGGCAATCTTTGTTCTTGTTCTCTTCCTTACCCAACTCCCATAATACTTAATAATTGTTTTGTGTGGGTGATAGTACCTCAGAATTGAGCCCGGGATCCCTGACTTCTTGACCGTGTCATTTCTCCATACACCCAGGTCCAAGTGTATACACTTCTTCCTTAGAGAGTTGAACTATAATCAGCTACAGAAGTTAGGTAAGAGTTTTAATAAAAAACAGGTTTTTTTTTTTTTTTTATTTTG
>NW_022196906.1:16911624-16919190 GCF_008632895.1 Mastomys coucha
TTTTTTTTTTTTTTTTATTTTGAATAAATTTTTCTTGCCCTGATCAGAATTCCTGATCAGAAAAGTTATGGTGTATGTTATGGTAAAGGCTAACACTGATTTATATGATGTGTAATGCAGTGGGTTGTGAAACAGCCTCTGACATCTGCATCTAAGCTGTCCAGCCATACCTGACTCCTCATGGTTCCTTTAGAGAAGATTTCACTTCCTGACTCTTTCCTCCACATCATCCTTTAAGTTAAAGGGAGTCATGTAATAATACTTCTCACAATATCCCAAGTGCTTTAAGCTCTTAGTGAGCTAAGGACATGATTTAACATCGTTTGTTAATTTGTTGTAATTTGGGACCAGAATGAAAAACATTTTAAGAAAAACTTTGACACATCATTTATGCAGTTGGAAACCTTGTATTAAGGGGACGTGTATTGGCATGTGCTTTAAAGTAAGGAAAGCAGGCGTGGTCATATTGAAGGTTGAATTTAGGTTGTGCCCAGGAGATGGCCACAGAAGACATTTAAAATTTTCCCTTTTTCTTGTCTTATATACTGTGAGTATAAAGCAGACCATATATATGCATATGGGAATAATTAAATGCAGAGATGCAGTGGGTTGTTAGCCAGAAAGGATGCCTGGAATATGTGGATAAGCTTGGATATTTGTTTAATGTTAATTGGAATATTGGTTTTCAGTTAAAGATGCCAAATCTTTAGGAAAGTAATTGGATTTAGCTTCCTATTTAGCAAACTACTTCAAATCCCTGAAGTGTTCCACATCCGAAACCAATTTTTCTTGATTGTATCAAGTCTACTCATAAGCAGAACAAGAGTTGACATAGGTTTTTAATATTTAAAGTATTTCTTGACAAGGCTTCAGCAAGGCTGCCTGTCCGAGCCCTCATGGTCAGGCACACTGCAGTCTCCAGGGTTAGTGCTTAAACCCGTCTTGGTCTTGGGACAATCTACACATTCTCTCCTTCTGTCTCATGTACGTGCCTTTAACTTCTTCAGATATATACTAGGAAATGCGTTTTGTGGTTTTTTTTTTTTTTAAGTGGCTTTTGAGTCTTGACAGTCTCCAGATGTTCGAGTGATAGGTGTTTGGGCTTAGCAAGCAAAAGGCCTCATAAAAATAGAGCATTTGATCATTGAAAGGCAGTTAATTCAGTGGCAGGTTAAATAAGTGTGCTAGAAAAGATTCACTGGAGAGTTAGTCTCTGTAAAATCCTTTGCAATTGGGAAGGTATGTAGAGGTGTTTGTTAAGAATGGCTTTTTAATATAGACGATAATTAGGAAGATAGGCCTGTGTACTCTTCTAGTCTAATCTTTTGCCATTGAATACAATTACTTAAGAATTCAAAAGAGAAAATGGTACATGCCAAGTGAAATATGAGATTGTTACAATAGATGTGTTTTAGTATAATAAGTAATAAACCACCTGCCTGATGTCAGTAGTGACTGTGGTGGTTTGAGCAGTAAATGTCCCCAGAGGCTTTGACATTGGAACATTTTGTCCCCAGTTGGTGGCACTGTTTGGGGAAGTTTAGGAGCTGTGGCCTTGCTGATGGTAGTAACTGTATCACTAAGAACAAGCTTTGAGAGCAGGAGGCATTACTCCCACTTCTCCTTTGCTCCCTGCGTCATACTTCCAGGCCAAGAAGTGAGCTCTGGGTTTCCTGTCCCTGCCTCCATGTGCCTTTGGATCCATGCCTGTGCTCTGACGTGCTGGCCTCATGTCTCCGGAGCTGTGAGCCTCAATGAGCTGTCCTGTTGTTTACCTTGCTCATGGCATTTTATCACTGCCACAGAGAAGCAAGCAATACCATGACTGACAGGAGCTCTGTAGATATAATGTGTCATTCCAGTGTGGGGTGTTTGTTTGTTTGTTTGCTACTAGGACCTGTCTTGTTAGAAGAGTTCACAGCCTTGCTTCTGGGCCATGTTTCTTCTAGGTCCTTAAACTCTTAAGCAAGCAACCACTGCATATTTCAGTTGACATAGATTCCTTTTCAGTCTGTTTCTAGTCTGTCTCTGGTTAAGATTAACTGCTAGCCCTGATGTGTTGGCCTCTGTGTTTTGGTGCCTAGCGCAGAGCTGGGAGTGCAGTTCATTCCCCATGTGATGGCGGCTAGTTATGGTGTGTTTAGGGGAGTCACTGGTTCTTCCAAGGGAAGCTGGTATTCTGTGTGGAAGCTTCTGGAGGTTTGCCTTCCATTTCTGCCAATAATTTTCTCTGGGGCAAGACAATTATTTTGCTAATGAGACATGCACTCTCTATTACAAGTCGCCTACCTCTGTTTATTGTTCCCACTCCTGGAACTGAGCAGTCACTGTAGGTATCGTGGGCAGTCTTCCACTGCTGTGACTGCATTTAACTATCAAGTTGTTTCCGCACTCTGTTTTTGTCACTGTGGAATTTTTATGATCTCTTTGCGCTTACAAAGTAATTATCTTGGAACAAGAATGGGCCCCATCATCTCCCCCATGTTAAGGAAGTTAGAGACATTTGAAAACTTTACACTTGTCTCATTTGAGATGAGTTATTTGCTTCATAGTAATTAGATTTCTATTTATTTTCTAAGCACATTTTCCCATGAGTGTCCTAATCAGAGGACTAGGTACAATGTTTCTAAAACAGAAACTGTTTAAGAGCTGCTGACTAAGAGTTGGTATTATTTAACAGGCAATGTATACCAAGCACCTAGAAAGAAAAGGTAAGGTTGTTTTTTAATAAATTAATGTTTTTGGACACTTCATTATCAACACTAGGCAATGGTTTACTGACAATGTCTGTAGCCTGTAGTCACCTCCTAGTCTAGCTGAGACATAGTTTCCAAAGTTAAGGTATGGAGAACCAGCATTATTGATGCTCTTTATGCTTTCAAACACTCTGTTCTCTGCCATTTTAACTCTCTTTTCCCCCAAGGTAGAGAATATGTGGTAAATATGAATAATGATTTGATCATTTCATTATTATGAGTTAAATTGAAGCCAGCTCTGGTGGCACATTGCTTTGTAACCCAGCACTCAGGTTATTGAAGCAGGAGGATTGTAAGTTGGAAGCTCCATTGAGCTATATAGTGAGATATTGCCATTAAGAATATTATTTCTTGTCTTTGGCTGGGCTTGCATTTGGTTTGTTTTTGGTTTTCCTAATTTTTGAGTTGTATTGTCAAGTCACTTGTTGTGTTCTTTCTGGTTTTTAATGTCAACACTTAGAGTTCTAATTTTCCCTTACAGGATAGCTTTCAGTGTGCCCCAGAGGGGTTGGTGTGTGGTGTTTTCATTTAGTTCCAGAATAATTTTATTTTATTCTTGATTTCTTCTTTGACTTATTCAGCATTCAGTACTGAGATTGCTTAATCTTATTTGGTTGGTATACTCCTAGGGATTTGCTCGCTGTTAAGTTTATTGCACCGTGGTCAGATAGGATAGTTAATTTAAAGCTTATTGCACCATGGTCAGATAGAATACACAAAGTTATTTAAATAGTTTTGAATTTGTGGAGATGTGCTTTTTGTCACAGGATGTAGTATATTTTAGAGAAGCTTCAGTGTGCTTTTGAGTAGAGTGCGTGTTCTTTGGTGTTTGGATGGCGTCAGCTAACTCTGACGTTTCTCAGTTTGTTTTTGTCCAGATGACCTGTCTATTGGAGAACGTAAGGTATTGAAATCAACCGCTACTAATGGGTTGGATATAATTTTATTCAGTTCTTAATCCTTGGCTTGTCTTCATCCTTTCCATCAGCCTTATGTTTATGTTGCTTTGCATATCACTTCAGTCATTTATTCCCCTTGTTTTAGTTACTGTTCTGTTGTTGTGAAGAGACACCATGACCAAGACAACCTATAGAAGAAAACATTTAATTGCAGATTTACTTACAGCCTCAGAGAGTCAGTCCATTATCATAGCAGGGGGTGTGGCTGCAAACAGGCAGGGGGTGATGGTGCTGGAGAAGTAATGGAGAACTTTACATCCTGATCCACAGGCAGCAAGCACGGCATGGGCTTTTGAAACCTCAGAGCCCAGCCCCAGTGACACACTTCCTCCAACAAGGCCACACCTCCTAATCCTTGTCAAACAGTTCCGCTCCCTGGTGACTAAGCACTCAAATATGTGAGTCAATGGGGAAAATTTTTATTTAAACTACCAACCCCTTAAATACTTAATTCTATTGAGGTATTTATTTATGTCTTTTTTAAATTCCTTGAATTCGTTAAAGAAGCTTATTATTGTTCTCTTCAATTCTGTGTCCCCAAGTTCATCTAGGTTATTCTCATTGGCAAACATTTCTACAGTACTGGTAGGCTTTAGAGAGGAGATACTGGATCTTATTTATGTTTTTGTGATAAGACCTAGGCATGTAGGCTACTTTAGTTAGTTCTGTTTGTGATATGGACAGAGCAGGCTGGAGAAGAAGCGCGCTGTGCAGGCAGGTTGGGCCTAGATGTTGGAAATGCCTTAGGCTGAATGAAGTCAGGTGGGCACAAGACACTGGGGGTGTACAGGCTGTGTGTAAATTTTTAGGGTATGGCTGGGTGGAAAGGTTGGATGTGGCATGGTAGGAATCTGTTGCTTGGGAGTTAGGCATCATAAGTCCTGGTTGAAGTCTAGAAATTGGTTATGGTGCAGGTGAGAGTGGCCAGTCTAAGTTGGGGTAATGGATGTGGGACCTAACCTCTCCTATTGGATCTCAGGAATATTTCATGTTATTTTAGATATTGTTAGAACATGTTTCTTAAACCTATATAGTATGGTTATTTATGCCAAGATGAATATAATTAATTTTCTGGTATTGGATAATCCATTTCCTTAGACAACTTTACTACTGTAAATATTGCTCAGTGAACTTATTTGGAGTTAAAACTTGGCTCATTATTGACCATGTTTCCTTGGGTAAGTTTCTATTGTGGACCAGCTGTTTTAAGGTAAGTATGTACTTGCAGAGGCATTGACATATGTGTCTTTCCAGCAAGGCTAGGCCATGACTGCTCTATGCAGCAGCAGTTGAGCTCAGCTTTATGCCAACACTGGAGCTTGTTTTGTTTTGTTTTGTTTTGTGATGGAGTCTCTTGCAGCCTCCTCTGGCCTCTGCTGGTTATATGGTTGATGATCCTGAGCTCCTGGTCTTCTTTCTCCCACCATGGACTGGGATTGCAGGTGTGAGTCACCATGCCTGACTTGGGGACAATGGCTAAATCAAATCAACAAATGGCATCTTTGCCAATTTAAAGTTTAAAATGGTATCTTATACTTTGAGTGTGACTTGGCAGTGTGGTTCACCTGTTCCTGTTCTTGGCTGACACTGAGATGAGCTATTGTTCTTTTAATTATTATTTTTTTATTTATTCATTTGAGCTAACTTTTAAAAGCTCTGTATTAGATGGAGGGATAGTGTTTGAGGCTCATAATCTATCTATTCCAGTTTTTCTCCCATTAAAAAATTAGAATTATTTATTTATTTAAAATGTAATCTTAAAGGATTACGTGTAACAATATTATAGAAAAACAGAGACATACATGTTAGTGAATATCTGATGAACGGGAATAATATATTGAATTAAGCTAAAATTTCCACCCAATAATTCATTTTACTTGGCCTAAGAAGAATGAGGAGATTTTACTGTTAGGTAATCATGTTCTAGGTAGTGTTCTACTAGTACACTTGAGAACTGTGAACTGTGTTTCCTGGCAAGAAGTGAGGAAAACAAATCTATAGTGTTTGAAGAGAATGGAAAAGATCAGAATTTGAGGAATTCTCTCTAGTTGTACTCCTTGGGGTGCTATCTCTTTCCTTTGGTTCTGTGTGATAACAAATGATCTGGAATAGATGCTGCTTAGTGGCTTGGTCTGACTTTAGTGGACTTCTGTTTCATTTCAAAGGCTCCTGCAGGGTGCGGGATTTCCAGAGGAGCGTGGTTTGCTGCTTCTGTGTGCTCCATCATTGCAGCCATGTAAGGCTTTCTTACTGGTGACAGCACTCGTGAATCCAGGGACAATCAAGATAAACAAGCATAAGGTGTCCTTGTGCTGCTAAATGAGAATTGCACAAGGTTTGGGGACCGCAGCCATCTGTCATAGGTTTAATGTGATAAGATGGAGAAGAAATGACTGATGCGGAAATAAAGATGAAAAGGACAGTGAGGAATAAAGCAATCAAGTTAGAGAAAGCATGCATCTTACCCATTAGGGGTCCTACCTACCTGGGGATCCCATCCAGAGCCTTTCACATGCTTGGCAAGAGCTTGAATACTGAGCATTATTCCCAGTCCCTAAAAATACATTTGGTTAAGATTTTTTTTTTTAGTAGATCTTATTGAGAATGCATGGACACACTTAAGAGAAAATTTAGAGCACTTTTTAAAAAAGTTTTATTTATTATTATTATAAGTACACCATAGCTGTCTTCAGACACACTAGAAGAGGGCATCAGATCTCATTACAGATGGTTGTGAGCTCCTATGTAGTTGCTGGGATTTGAATTCAGGACCCTTAGAAGAGCAGTCAGTGCTCTTAACCACTGAGCCATCTCTCCAGCCCTTAGAGCACTTTTTAGAGGCCCCAATTTGGTTATTGTTTGCCTGTTTCATGCATTTTTTTAGTTTTAGTCAATTTTAGATCTATTCCCTTCCTGCTGGGATTGTTTTCTTTCTTTCTTTCTTTCTTTCTTTCTTTCTTTCTTTCTTTCTTTCTTTCTTTCTTTCTTCCTTTCTTTCTTTCTCTTTTTTTTTTCTGTAGAAGGTGTTTCTGCTTTATTTTTCTGAACACCATCTTAGTGACATGCCTAAATAATAGATTCCTGTGAGGGTTTATGAGAGAATTTGTGTGAATGTCCTAACATTGGTTCCTGAGCAGCTTTCGAAAATTGCCCTTAGTCCTTTGAAGACCAATAATAAGAATTTGATTATTATTTTATGACTGTTTGGGAGAATGGGAGACTGGTGAAATAAAGGAACAGATTTCAGACATCACCATTTCTCTACAATGTTCAAGAATAAACTATAAATGCTAAGTTTACTCTTTTTTTTTTCTTGGTGTTTGTCTTTTTTTTTTAAACTTTTATTGCATTATGATGAGTAAAGTTATATGATTTCAATTTATCTGAATTTGTTAACATTTAAAAACATTTCAATTAAATAGAATTGAATCACACTCTTGTTTCCCTTTTGTACCACTGCTCCTCCTTTAGACCCCCCTTGAATACCTACAATATCTTTTTTGTCATATTCCTTAAAATTTATAAAATATTATAACAATAAAAATAAGAATTATAGAAGTAGTTTGATATAAAACAACAATCAATTTAACAGTCTTATGTAGATGCTCATCTACAGCAATAGTGAAAATACATTTCTCTCAATATAAATTTTAAATAACTCCAAACATATTAGCTGTATACTTAAAATGATACATCACTACTAGTATTTTCTTAAATGAACATGAATATATAAGGTCTTTTGGTTTGTTTTGTATTTGGTAGAGTTTAAAATCTTGGCTCTTATACTGTGGTACAAGCCCAAAATAAGAACAATTTTTAGACATTGGGTTTCAGTGTAATAAGGCTGTATT
>NW_022196906.1:16920931-16928215 GCF_008632895.1 Mastomys coucha
GTGTTTCCTCTTTAAGAGCTTCTAGCTCTTTACCTGTATTCTCCTATATTTCTTTGAGGGTGCTATTTGTGTCGTTCTTAAGGTCCTGAATCATCATCATGATAAGTGAGTTTAGATCTGAATCTTGTGTTTCCCGTGTGATGGTGTGTCCAAGACTTGCTATGGTGGGAGAATTGGATTCTGATGATGGCAAGTGACCTTGGTTTGTGTTGTTTATTTTCTTACGCTTGCCCCCCACCATCTGGTTAACTCTAGTGCTACCTGCCCTTGCTAAATCTGTGGGATTGTTTTCAATGAGCTCTTCTCAAACTTTGTTCGCTCATTTCTCTCTCTCTCTCTGTGTGTGTGTGTGTGTGTGTGTGTGTGTGTGTGTGTGTGTGTATGTGTGTGTCTCACTGAGTTTAATTAACTACTTCCCTGGGAGTAGGTGAGAAGGTATTCAGTGGATAAGGGCAACTTCCCCTTGGCCCAGAGAGAGAGAGAGAAAGAGAAGGGGGGGCACGCAGGCAGTGGTGGCACATGCCTTTAATCCTAGCACTTCTGAGGCACAGGCAGCTGGATTTCTGAGTTCAAGGCCAGCCTGGTCTACAGAGTGAGTTCTAAGACAGCCAGGGCTATACAGAGAAACCCTGACTCAAAAAATAAACAAAAAAGAGAGAGGGGTAGGGAGGGGCAGACAGAGACACACAGAGAAAGAGAGAGAGAGATCTCACAATGGAATTTAATTGCAATAGTCCATTTTGGAGGGGAAGGGCCTCTGGGACTCCTTTACCCATGATGAGCTATTGATAGGCTATGTCTTATGCCGATAACAGTGGGTAGTATGAACTCATGAGTGCAATAGCTAAGTTGTGTCCAGAAGGTAGTCTCTTTGCAAACTATCTCCCCATGTTTGATATTTCCTCCTCCCACTGGGATCCCTAACTCTCTGGAGGAGCTGTAGTTGTCTCTGTTGAGGCAGAGAGCTCTGCTGTCACTTATTCCTTGATCTTTGGTCAGTTATAAGTTTCGTATATTAACCATCACCTGCTGTAATAGAAAGCTTATCTGATGAAGGCTAGACACAGCACTGCGGTACATATAAATGTGAGTGTTTCAACATACAACTTTAAGTTCATGCATGGGAGGCAGAGGAAGGTAGATCTCTGAAGTCTGAGACCAGTGTGCTCTACATAGTGGGTTGAAGACCATTCAGTTACATAACAAGCTCTTATCTCAAAACAGAACAGAAGAAAAGAAAGCAAAACAAAAATCTGAAAACACATAGGGGCTGGAGAGCTGGGCAACTGTTAAAGAGCACTTAGTGCCCTCATAGAGGACCCAGATTTGTGTCTCAGCACTTACATGGTGCCTCACAACCACCCATAAAATTCAGTTCCAGGGGTCTGATGCCATCTGCTGGTCTCTGTGGGCACTGTATGCACATGGTACACACACTTACATACATACATACATACAAATATTTATAAATATAAAATAAATCTAAAGAAATATTAAAATAACAAATAACAACAGAAATACCTTGAGTATGTAGAAGGCAGTTTGCCAGGTTTACAGAAACAGGCACGAGTTCCCTCCTGTAGAACAGGCCTCAAATCCAGTTGAAAAGTGGCTTGTTACTCCTGAGACAGTTGTGCCACTTGTACACTAGAAGGCGTACTTGGCCTAATTTCCAGTGCTTGAGAACCTTCCTCTATTTGTGCCATCATTATACTGGATGGTGTATCATTGGAACTCTTGGTCCAGTTCTCAGTTTTTAAGGAACTTCCTCTGGTTTGTGGTGGAGCCTTATAATGTTATATAGTCTTGTATACATGCTTTTGTGAACTCAAGCAATAGGAAACTATAGGCAGCGTCTATTAAGAGAGTTTTGTCTTGTTTTCCATCATAAACACGGCACTTTATAGTAGAACATATCACAAAACATACTTGACTCTGTCCTGGCTCTGAATACACATGCTTATATCATAGTCTCCTTAGAATTCTTGCTTTTCTTCTTGCCCCAGGATTCCTGCCACTAAAATGGCCAGTTTTCTAAGATGGGCTTGCATGGCATTCAGGGTGTCTGTGGAGCCTCTTGCACCATCTGTACAAGGATGGGAAGGCCAGTCATCAACTGAATACCTCAAAGTTTTATATTTAAGTGTAGATATTGGACATCATTTCTGATTTCAGTTCTTTTAAGAAGTTTGTAAACCATTGCTCTAGCTATAATTTTGTAGGTTGACAGGTGCCCCTGTGGCTCCCAAGGCTCACTCCTGCATGTTATGTCTTGCCCTGATGACAGCCTTCATGGCTTCGCTTTAATACTTCCAAAGTAGCAGAAGGGTAATTTTGCCTTTAAGAGCAGCATAAAAAGTTGCATCTATCTTCTTGATGAAGCATTAGAATCGGGGGCTCAGTAGTAAAGTACATGACTATGAGGACCTCAGTTTGTCTTCAGGACTGTCAAAAAAAAAAAAAAAACAAAAGAAAAAGTCACAGTGGGTTCACAGAGTACTGTTGTTCTTAACATATTATTAATAATTGAAACAATTAAAAACCTAAAACAAATGAAACAAACAAACAAACAAACAAAACCCACTTTTCTTGAAAAGCCACCGACCCTCCATGTCTGATTTCTTCACAGTGTGGTCAGGTTGATGGTGGGTCCTGCTTCTGTGTAGTTCTCTTGCCCGTTGGACTCTTCTGACACTGACCTGGCTTCAAATATTACACTTCCAAGATGTTGTACAGCTAGAAAAGGGGTATGTGTGTGTAGGGTGGGGGCAAAGAGTCTTTTGTCTACACTGGTAAAAGTTTAAAACAAACCAGATTTCAGGGTTCAGAATCTGCTCCTAACCATTATAGACCTTGGGGGATGGGACCGTGATCATGGTTATTTGTTCCTTTAATGTGCTTTGTTTTATGTTTCTTTTTTGTGTGCTTTTTTTTTTTTTTTTTTTTTTTTTTTTTTTTTTTTTTTTTTTTTTTTGAAATAATACCTTGATGTGTAGCCCAGGTTGATGAAAGTTCACAGTGGTCTCGTCCTCAGCCTGCCTTATGCTGGTATTATGGGTGGTCACCCTCATGCCTGGCTGCTGAATTGTGGTGGGTGTCTGGATCAGGTCACTCAGGCTGCGGCAGTAGCCCAAGCAGACAGTCTTTATCACCAAGGCATTTAGCAGCTTATGGGACAGTCCAAGCACATCTGGAGTTTACAGACAGTCCAGCTGTAGAAAGCTGTGGCACCATGGTACGTGTGGGACTACAGCGAGGGACAGACAGACCGCCAGGTGTCTTTTTGTTTTTGACATTGAAGCCCCAGTGTCCACACTGTTCATTTGTGTTACTAGGTGAATGGGAATGTTGGCTCCTCTGGTTCCTTTAGGGAAACCTTTCATTTATCTACATTGGTGCATAGCTATTCATGTAGGACCTTGGGCAGGGTATCAGGAATGGGGAAATATATTTGAAGGGGTTGTTCTCCTTAGTAGTTTTGAATTTAGTCAGGAAGAGGAAGTGTACACTCCAGAAGCTAGAGTAGGCACAGCATTTTATGGCTGATTTTTAGATTTGGGGTAAAATCTTAAAGCTGTTTTAGGGTGAATAATATACTAAGCCACTTGCAAATATATCATTTTTTTTTTTTATTTCTCATTTCAAATATATACCAGTTCAATTCCATTATCACTGAATATACCAGTTCAATTTATCATTTCACATGCTAGGCTAAATGAGTTTTTTGAGGACTGTTCTGTGAAAGAAATGACATTTATAGCATTATTTCCTTTGTGGTATTAATGCCTTTCTGACAAACACATTGAGAATGTGGTGGCTAAAGTCAGGGAATTCCTCCTTTTAGCACGTCCTGTTTCTAGACTGGTGACTTTCAGTCTTCTACTCCATACAGATATGCTTTCAATAAAATCCAAGGTCTATCAGCAGGTAATTTCCACCCCGACTCTACTCTGATTACCTACAGGTCCTGGGTTTCCCAACATTTCCGAGGTTCCCTCCACGCAGGCACGCAGGCTCTGAGCAGCCGTCAGGAGTGGTTAGCAGAGCCTGCCAAAGAGTTAAGTATTAAGTATTACTTATATTACTAAGTATCAAGTATATTATTAAGAGCACTAGTCCATGCTTGACAGGGGGAAGCACCTTCCCAGGCCTCTGTGCCAATCAAGTGAGTTCTTCCCTAGTGCCTTTCTTTCTCCACACCCTATCCTGGCTTTCAGACACTTGCCTTGCGGCCTTGAGAAGCCATCAGTGGTGGAGTCTGTACTGACCTGTGTTCAGTCTTTCATTGTGGGTACTCTCTTTTAGTAAGGGTTAAGCTGTCTGATAGTGACCCTACACGAGGCACTGGGCACTCACTACTAGGTCCTACGACTTGCACGGCGGATCCTGGCATGGTGCCTAACACACAGAAGTTTCTTTAGAATTCTTACACAATATTATGATTGAACTTAGCCTCTGAAATCTGCTGGTCTGGAGAGAAACATGGTACTGATTTCTTTGGATGCTTCAGGAGATCCGTTAATATGCATCTGCACTAAGGGATGGACACATCTGACCGTGCATGTTGTCAGGACATAGCCTGTGGCTACTGTGAAAAGACTTCTGGCTACCTGAAGGCTAATGGGTGCGTTTTTATCCATCAAAATGAGAACAAGAAGTGACTGCTAAAGAGCAAGTTCTCCTGGGAAACTGAATGTGTAGCCAGTGTCTAACATGGTGACCTTTTGATTCACAAGGTTAAAACTTGCACTGCTGGTGATCTGGTCTCTTCCCACAACCTCTCTCTCTCTCTCTCTCTCTCTCTCTCTCTTCCTCTCTCTCTCTGTCTCTCTCTTTCTCTCCCTCCCTCCCTTCCTTCCTTCCTCCTTTTCTCTCTTCCTTCCTTTTTCTTCTTTTTTTGGGTCAGGTTTTAGAGTTGGAGCTAGGTCATGAAGGGTCTTTTCACAGTGGAAGCCATTTTCACTCGATTAATTGGATGAAAACAAAGGCTGATTTCATGCCCCGTGGTTATTGCCTCACCAGCAGGAGGCAGGGGTTGAGTTTCAGGCTCCTGGGTCAGCTGGGACATGAGGTGGTGGTCTACGTGGAGAGAACTCAGTCTGAAAGCATCTTGCAGCCCCCACCTTTCTGGCTGACTTAATAATAGATGAGGGCGGAAGGCCAGAAGGGTGTTGCTGATGAGCCTCTCTTCCTGCAGCTAGAGAATAAACCTGGGAAGCAAGCTAGTGAAATTCCTAAAAGGCTTGATCTTGTCCAGTTTTTTAAAAAAGAGCAACCAACAAAAACCCACCAATACAAGGCAAAACCAGTCCTTCAAGTTATTATGTGCCTATTTAGTGGGCCAGTGATACCCCGAGCCTGAAGCAGTTAACAGGCATACCTTGCAGTGTTACTTTAATTTTCTGCCTCCTGTAGCACTCAACAAAATCCCATTATGCAACTGAGTAGCGTTACATGTTAGAAAGTTCATTTGTTCTGCATTCCATTAAGATTGCACATTTTCCCGAGTGTTGGTCCTCTCATCTTGCTCAAACATATAATTTGAGCTCACACCATGGTGAAGTCTTAAATGACCTTTCCCCTTGCTACCTTAATTATTCCCCACTATGTGGGCTGTTTTAAGGGACTGCGACAATGGGTTAACTATGTGCTAGTTAATGAAAATGCCTGCCACTTAGAAAGAAAAATGTGTGCTTGGAGCTTTAATTAAATTATACAACAATAGTGAGATAAAATAATACGTTTTTGAGAAAAATGGGCCTTAGAAATGTCTTTTTTCCTCCTTTGAAGTCAATAATAATGAAGTAAGTTGATGGAAATGGGAGCTTGTTCCAAAACATCAGGTTGTTTCTTTATAAATATAATAATTTTTGAGTTAAATTCATGTCACCTTATTGTGCAAACATGCTTAGAGTTTGTGGTAAATAATGAACACAGGACGCCATTAAACCAGTTTTTAATGGTGATGGTGTGATATAAGTGCCTCCCCTTATTTGATTATAAATATGTTTATTTTTGCAAAATTATGTTGAGTAATTAATAAACAGCTTTAAGGAGTAGAGTCTCACAAACTAGGTTTTGTCCCTTAGATGTAATGGATACTTTGTTTAGCCTGCCATTATTCAATAACTAGTTTAATCCAGTAGCAGTCAAATTCAGTGAGAATATTACTGATAATTACAGATTTTATGCTCAATACTAGAGTATCAGACACATAAAACCTCTCTGATTACCTTGGACTAGTGTAGGCTGGTTAATTTATTTCCTAATGTTACATCAAAGAAAAAGAATGTAAGGGCAGGTGGAAGACATAAACAGAAACTAAAAAGAGTATATGCTTTGAGTATGAAGAGGTGTTGGAAATTAGTTAATTCACTTAAAGGAGGAGTAGAGAGAAGCCTCGAATATATAATGACCTGCTCAAGATCTTCCAACTGCTCGTAGATAAGATGGGACAAGAGCCAGGGTCACAGTGCAGCTTGGTGTGGTTGACAGACATTCCAGGGTCCCATGAACCTGGGTTTCTAAGACTACACTACCCATCTTTGTGGCTGTAGGCAGGTTGTTGAAGCTCTGAGGCGCTATCTTCTCTGTAAGCTGGGGTGCCTTTCTCACTAGAGCACTGATGATTTCCTGTGACCACGGATCCCTAAGCGTTTAGCAGGTAGGACTCTTCTCTTTGACAGGCCAGTGACTTCCCTTAGACACAGAGTTGCTTTGTAGAAGCCATTCATGAAAACAAACAAACAAAAAACCCAAAATGAAATGATAAGACCCTAGCACCTAGGCTCATTTGGCCCTGGGGTTTGGCCTTGCTGTTGACCAGGCACCTGACACTTGGGGGTGCTAGAGTGTAGTGTAGTTGGTGCATGCCAGCTTGGGTGAGGCCTAGGCTGGGATCTATGCTGAAGCTGCTCTGCACTTTGTACCTTTGTTCTAAGGCCTAGCGGTCTCCTCACTGTGCTCTAAGGTGCAGCTGGGACATCCACAGAGACCCCCCCCCCCACATCCCCCTTGTAGATGAAATGTTCCACGGAAAGTTTCCTTGTGAAGCCTCTCTTTGAGAGATTTATGCAGATTATAAAGTCAAAAGAAAGGGTCATTCCAGACTTTTCTTTCCAGGCCATGAGGCCAAAACATAATTTTAGCAGGTATTAGTAAAAATTGAGAAGTATTTTCTCCACTGGGATGCTTGCCAACATCTGTGTTGGCCAAGTCCAAGACGGCTGAGGTGAGGTTTTCCTCTGTGTGGGGAGAGCCCTGCCGGGAGCACAGCCTGGAGCA
>NW_022196906.1:16928225-16931131 GCF_008632895.1 Mastomys coucha
ACAGCCCGGAGCACAGCCTGGAGCACAGCCTGGAGCACAGCCTGGAGCACAGCCTAGAGCACAGCCTGGAGCACAGCCTGGAGCACAGCCTAGAGCACAGCCTAGAGCACAACTTAGAGCACAGCCTGGAGCACAGCCCGGAGCACAGCCCGGAGCACAGCCCGGAGCACAGCCTGGAGCACAGCCCGGAGCACAGCTCAGAGCATAGCCTGGAGCACAGCCGGGAGCACAGCCTAGAGCACAGCTCAGAGCATAGCCTGAAGCACAGCCTGGAGCACAGCCCGGAGCACAGCTCAGAGCACAGCCTGGAGCACAGCCTGGGGCACAGCCCGGAGCACAGCCCGGAGCACAGCCTGGAGCACAGCCCGGAGCACAGCCCGGAGCACAGCCCGGAGCACAGCTCAGAGCATAGCCTGGGGCTGGTCCACTGTGCAGGTAGTGCTGAGGGTTCTCCATAGTTCTGTGGAGTTTGGGGGCCAATGTAAATTACTTTTCACCAAGAAAGCTTCCTGTTGACTATTGACTGCAGGTGTTTTGGGGGTGGGGAGTGAGCGATTGAGACCTGAGTGCTGGTCGCTGGATAAAGCAGGTATTAGTCACTTGGCTACTTCCCAGTAAACTGCAAAATGACCTGCTTTAATGCAGTTAAGATTAAAACACAACAAGAAGCAGGTAACCTTGACTCTTCCTAAAGAGTCAGGTTAGGTGTGTCCAGGGATTTACTGCACTGTTGTGGTAACTGAAGACAGATCGCTCAGCTTGCTTAGAAGTACTGAGAAAAAAACCCATCTAGCTCTAAGTGCATTATACAAAAGAGGAGTTGATAATGTTTAAAAACGCTTCCTCTACCTTATCATAATCAATGACTGTCCATAACTATTTTTTTTAACATGTGAACAAATGTTTGCTGTGTGCTTGTAAACTCCAACCCTTTTATTAGGTAAAATATTGTTAACTGACCCTGGAAATATGTAACTGTCTACGAGACCATTTTGCTCAGCTATAGCAGGATCTAGACATACTTAGTGGTCATTTTGTGGAGAACATCAGGGAATATTCCAGCAGAGTGCAGCAAAAGCCAGGGCTTGCAAAACAAACTCGTGTCTTTCCTTAGACTAAAGTGTGGAACTCACGGGAATTTAGCAGTTAAGAAAAACGGTGAAAATTCAGAGTCCTGGAGCGGGCTCGTCGTGTATAGCTGCTGCTGTCAGGATGCTCCCTGCCTGTCCGAGAGACACTGTGCTGCTTTACCAATCGCATAGGTCTTTCTTGAAGAAGGATCGTGGCAACAGTGCCATACAGTGTGAAAAAAACAGCATGGCATATGTTGACAGGGACAGAGAATTCTATATCAGAAAATACAAATACAGAGAAAGACATAACAATTGCCCAAATCTTACCACTAAAGGTACATAATTTCAATTTAGTATAGACATCCAGATTTGTGAATGTGTGCCTTTATGTATAAAATCTAAGAGTACAGATACTTTAAAATGGGGCCATGTAGTTTATGGTTCTTGGAGTGTTTTTCCCGTGTATATGAGTCATGTATGAGCTCATGGTGCTCTGTCCATATAAGTCATGTATGAGCTCATGGTGCTCTGTACATATAAGTCATGTATGAGCTCACGGTGCTCTGTCCATATAAGTCATGTATGAGCTCATGGTGCTCTGTCCATATAAGTCATGTATGAGCTCACAGTGCTCTGTACATATAAGTCATGTATGAGCTCACGGTGCTCTGTACATATAAGTCATGTATGAGCTCACGGTGCTCTGTACATATAAGTCATGTATGAGCTCACAGTGCTCTGTACATATAAGTCATGTATGAGCTCATGGTGCTCTGTACATATTAGTCATGTATGAGCTCACGGTGCTCTGTACATATAAGTCATACATGAGCTCACGGTGCTCTAGCTTTAGGAGCTGCCTCAGTCTTCATCAGTCATTATGCTTTGGGTTGCGCTTCTGCTTTTTGAAAAAAACATGACATACTGCTTCACAATGCTGCGCAGGCAATGCATCTCACCCTGTGGGGAGAGATCTTCTGCAGATGGTGTAGACTGAAGTGTGCCTGCCACGGGATCAGCCTTTGCTAGTGCGGGTCAGCTGACTTTTTCTTGCATTAGTCATTTACTTTGAGAAGCTTCTCTTTCTGGTTGCTGCCAACTTGTTTTTTAGGGAGAGCGAGATATAGTAATAGTGTATGGTTTCACATGGTGATCCTTTAACTAGCCACATTCTGCTCTTTTGATTCCAAGCACCCATATTGGACAGCTTTTAATTAGCCATAACTCCAGCTCTGGGGATCTAACATCCTCTTGTGGCCTCTTGGAAAGCTGCAAACACATGACAGGCTGTACACA
This sequence comes from Mastomys coucha, assembly GCF_008632895.1. Classification (NCBI taxonomy): domain Eukaryota; kingdom Metazoa; phylum Chordata; class Mammalia; order Rodentia; family Muridae; genus Mastomys; species Mastomys coucha. The sequence continues at coordinate 16,930,595 of NW_022196906.1, forward strand.
GACAGAAACACATGTTCATAGATGACGGGAAATACATTTTAAAGAAAGGAGTCTAGTGACTGTATTTTTGGCAGAAGTCAAAAGAGCTGATTATCAGAGAAATTATTAATTTTTATAGAACAGATAATTAATAGACTCCTACTATTCGATTTGTATATTAGAATATCTGTTTGAACTATGGCTGGCACAGGAATGCCTATGAAGAAATCTTACTCAGGATGACCGACCCATTAAATAACTCTTCATTAGAAGTGAGTGGCACTTCCTAGCCGGCCAGGACAGTGGTCACAGTGAGGGTCTGGAGCCAAGGGGCACAGCCTGTAGGAAGGTATAGACAGTTGGAGAGATTCCAGAAGCTGCTGGCCAAGAGTCTGAAGCTTCAGCAAGCTTGCTTGGACCACGTGATTGGCAACAAAGGCAAGTGTGCCCTGGTCCTCCCTCAGCTCAGTGCATTGGACTGCAGGCTGGAGCAGGAGCAGGAGCAGGAGCAGGAGCAGGAGCAGCAGGAGCAGCAGGAGCAGCAGGAGCAGCAGGAGC
>NW_022196906.1:16931351-16935929 GCF_008632895.1 Mastomys coucha
CAGGAGGAGCAGGAGGAGCAGGAGGAGCAGGAGGAGCAGGAGGAGCAGGAGGAGCAGGAGGAGCAGGACGTGGCCTTTAGAAACACTGTGTGCAGGGGTGTGATGGAGGTCTGGCTGGGCTTCCTCTGCTGAGATACTTAGTAGCGCCTCACATTGTTGGGAGCAAGTAAGGGGCATAATCCATGTAGGTGCCCCCAAAAGCTTAAAGTTTCTCTCTATTGTTTTCCAAGTTGATAAACTTTAAACCTGTGTATGCTTTAGAAAGTAACTTAAAAGGCCCAGAGACAGCAAGCTTACAAGAATGTGTGTGTCCCAGCCAGAGCACTGGGCAACTAACCTTAGTGGCTGTTCTCCTTTTCAAGGGTGAGTTATGTAAGTGTCCCTCAAACCACTGAGATTGGGGTAAGCAGCCACCAAGGGGCAGACACAACCAAAGAAAAGCTGAATATCCACTTGAAAAATTCTAAATTGATCAGGTTCTGACAGGTGGGAGAGTGAAAAGGACCCTTTCAGATAATACACATACCACGAAAGGATGGTCTCAACACTTACAGAACTTAGGGTTAGCTTCTTAGCAGGAGCTACGCTTTCAGCTGCTGCTTGCTTTTTGTTTTTGTTTTTGTTTTTTGTTTTATTAAGTTGTTGCTTTGTTTTCTGCAGTCCCAGGTAGTGCAGGCTTGCACAGACATTAAACAAGGATGACTGATTTTCTCAGTATTTTATTACTTGTATGTACAGACTTTTATTTTTAAAAATTCTGTCTTTTCAATTCTCTGTCTGAGGAATAACTTTAAAAAGTGGTGTGTGTGTGTGTGTGTGTGTGTGTGTGTGTGTGTGTGCGCGCGCGAGACATGTGCCTGCAATAACAATTAATGAAAAGGAGGCCATGAAATTGAAGGAGAATTGGGAGGGGCATATGGATGAGTTTGTGGGGAAGAAAGGAGAGGGAGACACATAATTAAACTACAATCTCAAAAGTAAATAACAAAACAGCAATGTATTCAGGAACACAGAAAGCCTACTTGGTATATAATTCCAAAACAACAGAGAAACTCCTGTTCTCCATTCTTCCTCAACCAGAGGTGTCAGGTTCCCGCTGAGCACTTTCTCCTGCCAGCCTTGATACCGCTCTGAGGTACGCTCTCCGTGACTCAGTAGTTTTTGTGTTTCCTGGGGTTTCATCTAGAGAATAATATTTTTAAAAAGTACAGATTCCTGCTCTCAACCCTGAGTTCTATTCATTTCAAAAAAGAAGAGAAATATTTAAAAGTTTCTTTGGTAATTCTGCTGAAAGGGTCAGCAAAATGCCTGGCAATGCTTCTCTCATAACTCATAAAAAACAACTGATGAATAAATTTCTCAGAACTTTGAAAGAAAAAGGCTCAGTCAATTAAGTGCTTGCTGTGCGCTTTGCAAACAGGAAGACCTGACTTTGGGTCCCCAGCACCACCAATATTGTAGCTGGGCATCACCACCAGCTCTTATGATCCTAGTATAAGGGGAGGTAGAGATAGGAGGATCCCTAGGACTTGCCGGCCAGCTAGTCTACCCAGACATGAACTCTAAGTTCGGTGACAGAATCTGCCTCAAAATATTAGCTTACTCACATGTAAACATATACATGCACATATACATACAAATTCATGCACATGCACATATGCACATATACACACAGATACACACAGGCAAATATGCACATACATATACACATGCATGCATAGTGAAATAAGTATTTAAAAGCATCTAAAAATATCCCATGAAATGGAGCTTTAGAAAGTAGTTTTGATATAACTTCATAGAATAATTTAATAGGTATGCCACGTTTTTGTGGACTTTACTGGATGTTTATTTTTTTCCCCTCCTCTTTTATAGAATGTCTGAGAAGGAAATACAGAATTGTAACATTTGGTTTTAACCACTGGGGATGGAATCGCTTTACTTTCTTGCTTTACTGCTACTAATCAGATGTAGCATGCCAGAGTGGCTCATAGTTGTAGTTCCTAACCTGACTGTGGAGGTTTGATCATCCTGAGAGGGACACATGTGGACTCAATCGTCACCATCAGCTTATGGGAATATCACAGTAGTGTGAAGGGTGGGCTCTATGTTACTCTACTGTGTGCTCATCCATCCTTGCTCTCCCCAGACAGGAAGCTGAGTGATTCCCCATCATCTTGTCATCCCTCTGCTCTGACTGGTGGGCTATCCTTCCCATTCTTTCCCATAAGCACAGAGCTGGTCATAGTTGCTGCCTTCCTTCCCGGCTCTCACATGGACAAGGCACTGCCATTGACTTCCTCGAGCAGGCGTATGCTGGAGAGAGCCTGGGTGGGCGATGGGTTCCTGTGCTGGAATGGATAGGAACTTGTCTGCCAGGTCAGCCTTCCTCAAAAGGCTCAGAAACCGAAGGCACTGGCAGAGAGAGGCTGGAAGAAATGAGGAGTAAGAAAACACTTTTGGGGCCCAGGCATGCTCACTTGACATTGCCTTCTCGTGGAACAACTAAGCAGGCCACACTGAATCGCTAAGCCAGGGACTTTTGCCGCCTACTTCTGAGACCCTGCTTGACCTTCTGTTGGTGGCCTGCTGGGGAGGGAAATCTTGTAAGAATACAAGCACAAGGACTTTGAATTCTTCTAAATAAGTGTGGATCTAATTTTTGGTGTTAAAACAAAAAGGACGACTTGCTTTAGGTAACATTTATCAAACTTAGACTAAAATAAACCCAGAGGTTTACATGGTCCGGTTTGTAGAGAGAAACATTGGCACGAGGAGCCTGGAAAACATTGCATGTAGGAAAATGTAGGAGAGAATTCAAGAAGGAAACATCACCAGTCATGACCCAATGTGGCTGCAGCCGCACCAGCCTGCTTACAATAGGAATCCAGTGTGTTACAAAGAGGGTTCTGTGACTGCACTCTGATCAAAATGGCTGCTACTTACAATCGCTGCTGTTTCTCTGAGCGCTAACTGGGTGCCAGCAAGTGCCCAGGACACTGCGGACATTATCATAATCATTTTTTAATAATCTCTAGTACAGATAGAGAATCTGATTTCTTTCCCTTCAATAATTTGAGACTTTAAAAAGCATTTCTTTTTTTGTAAACACTTCCCTGTACAATTTAGATTTTAGGAAGTAAATGGGAAAATATTAGTTAACTTTGTGCAAGGGAAAATGATGGAATCGGGCACATGATATAAACTCTCTCCAAATTTCCCAAACTGTGGTCCAAGGAATATTCCTCTGGGAGATATTAATAGGTGTTCTGTGAAAAGTGAGCTTTGAAACAGTGCATCATGTATCCTGCTGTGGGATAGTCACTAAGTCACACTGGACTTTCAAAAGCTCTGGGAAGTTCTGTTGTAAAGAAACACCAAAAAGCTGCACTGACTAGTTTTCTAGTTTATCTAAGTAGGGAACAGTGTGCACTTATACCTGTGTGTGTGTGTGTGTATGTGTGTGTGTCTTCCTGCTCATGTGTGTGCCTGCTGTGAGTAAAATGAGGCATAGTTTATGACATGTCACTGGCACCAGAAGGCAGGCTGGTTGGTTTCTGCATGTTATGAGCAGAGATGCTGGTGCCATTTTTCCTAGACCCCCTTTTCTAGAGATATCGTGTGGCAAACAGTCCTGGATGGTGGAGACAGTGTCCCCTTGCAAGGGAAGAGGAGCTAGTCAAGGTCTGTTGTCACTGAGATTACATGTCTCGTCTGGGACAAAGCCTGGATATGACCAAACGACCTTGAAAAATATCCAATTCCCTGAGCTCAGTGTTCTCTGGGTACAAGACAGCCTCCCGCTGTATGTGCATGTGACTTTGAGCCTCTTGGACCACCTGTTAGAAGGTGGGCCTAGGGAACTGGTGTGCATGTTGCCTTTCTGATGACTGTGGTTTTAAGCAGTCCAGCCTCTGCTGTCCTTGCCTCTGGTCCAGGAGTCTTAAATCTATCAGGCATCAGCAAAGCGATGGCAGATGAATTTGTTTGCCCACAAATTCAGTAAAGTCATAGGCTTTTTACAGTTTTTGACAGTGGTCCTTGGAGATGAGTGAGTCATCTCTTTAGTGCCTAGCTGCACCTGACTGACTTAGGAGGTTGAGAGAGAGGCAGAGGGGCTGGGGAGGTACAGTGGCATCTCCTGTCTCAGGCACCTTCCAAACATTCAGGAAGATCAAGCGTCCTTGTAAATTTGCTTCTTTGAGCCAAGTCAGTTTCTGCTCCTGCAGCTTCCCCAGTCAGCTTGCTCTCCTCCCCAGCTGTCTCTGCTGCCTTTGTATCTTTTGCTTTATCTTTCCTGGTGTAAAGTAGTTTCTGTTTTTGTAGTGAGGAGCAAATGGTGGTGAACCACGAGTGGAACCCATAGATAGCTTCAGGAAGAAGCAATACAGGGCTCTAATTCTATACCTGGAACCTGCTAGAACTTTCAGGTTTTTATGTGTAGTCATACGTCTCTCATAATTTTGGTATTCTAGTCTTACATTTATGTATGAAAACCCAAGGCTCTGTGAGGTCTTCTTCCTCCTCCTCCTCTTCTTCTTCTTCTTCTTCTTCTTCTTCTTCTTCTTCTTCTTCTTCTTC
>NW_022196906.1:16936347-16978294 GCF_008632895.1 Mastomys coucha
TCTTCTTCTTCTTCTTCTTCTTCTTCTTCTTCTTCTTCTTCTTCTTCTTCTTCTTCCTCGGTATAAACAACCTCTGTATGTCTGGTACTTGTGGACATTAGCTACTATACTAAGTGTAGGCTATTTTATTATTTAACTTTTATATAGTGACACTGAAGTGGTTCTTATATGTGTTTTTTTCCCAAGAAAGCCATAGATCAGAGTTGGAAAATCTCCCCCAGATCACATAGTTAGCAGATCTATGGTTTGAATGCTGTGTGTAAGTGTGTGTGTGTGTATGTGTGTATGTGTATATGTGTGTGGTGTGTGTGTCTGTCTGTGTGTGGTGTGTGTGTATGTGTGTATGGTATATGTTTGTGTGTGGTGTGTGTGTGTGGTGTGTATGTGTCTCTCTGTGTGTATGTCTGTGTGTAGTGTATGTGTGTGTGGTATATGTGTGTGTCTGTGTGTGTGGTATGTATGTTTCTGTGTGTGTGTCTGTGGTGTGTGTGTGTGTGTGGTATATGTGTGTGTGTGGTATGTGTGTGTGTGGTATGTGTGGTGTGCGTGTGTGTGTGTGTGTGTGTGTGTGTGTGTGTGTGTGTGTGATTTCAATATTAGACTCCCACTGCTTCACAGTGTTGATGGTGCTAGCCTTAGGTTAGGATGACCTTACAGTCCAAGTAGGTACTCTGGGATGCAAAAGGGAAAACATTAAGAATCATCAGTTAATATACTGAAAATTCCACCAGGACAACAGATATGAGCCCAGACTGTCCTGGAAGGATGTGGTTGTCTTCTGCATGCCTGAAACACTCACAGGAACACTTGGATAGACTGCAGCCCTGTTTATACTACCCATGTTTGAAGTGTGTGGTTCTGGGCTATTATCTCCCATTGAGTCAATATGCTGAACTCAAGTGGCTTTAAATATTTATTGTGCTTTTAAAGCTGTCTCATTGCTGGCCCCCGCCCCCGCCCCTGCCCCCTGGAGTTCCAGGAGAGATAAGTGGGTTACTGCACATCCTTCTCTCACACCTCATTGTCTTGGGGGTTTCCACAGTTTAGTGCAGTCCAAAGTACAGAGGGTGTTTATGAATTTTTAAAGCAAACCAGGAGAGAATTACTTTCTTTCTTCCTCCATCCTTATAAACTGAGGAGGATGACTTACTTGGCCTTACAGGGTCCAGGGTAAATGAAACTGAGCAGAGAGTGGATCATGGCCAACACCGTCTCCTTTGTCTTCCCGCCTGCTGTCTACTGACAAGGGACATTTACATCCCCGGACATCACTTCACTGGGAGTGGTGACACAGACAGAACAAACGTCATGCATAGACCTGTTACACCACAGAAGTTTGCCCGTGCTTGTGCACGGCTGTTTAATTAGCTCTACAGGGTATTCTAGTGGCCTCAGCTGATTTTTCATGTTACCTTGTTTGTTAAAGATTTTGTTTGTTTCAGTGTTAGGCCGGTTTTGTAAACACTCTTCATCCACCTTTCCACAATGATGTAATTTTAAAGATTGTATTCTTTAAACTGACTGTGTGGCCAAACAGTGTCCCTTTTGGAGAGTAGCCATACACTTGTAACACGTTGGAGACCAGGGGAGCACTGGGATAAGCTCACCTTTGCATAGGCAACACGGCCCGAATGCTGCGTGCTTTTCTTCTCCCTTCTCCTTTGGGTGCCTGTATTATTTAGGCACATGCAGGGGCATATCTGCAGGCACTGTACAGTAATTACCTTTTTATAAAGTGCTGCCCTTGCTTTCAGGTAGATCCTTCACCTTTCCTAGTTTGTCTTGCATTCCTCAGTAGTTTTTACCTGGGGCTGAAAAAACCACTCAGCTAAGTCGTTCATTATATTCCAAACCATCTATTCTCTGCTGCCACCTGCCACGTTCTGTTTTCTTTCTCACTGTTTTTATTTGCATGGTTGTATCCTTTCTTCTTCTTTTTAATTCTGGAACACAAATTATGAATTTGTCGTGGAGTACAGCTTTGCCTACAAACCATCCTCACGTTCAGAGCTGTTGACTAGAGAGACTGTTAGATATTTGCTAGGACCTGTCCTTGACTCTGGAGACGTTGAACCTTGAGAGTTCTGCTGTTCTAAAGAGGGCTACTGATACTTCCCTTTCCAGTTTTAAAAAGAAATAAATTTAAATTTTCTCTTTAAAAGTGATAGTACAGTGCATAGATGGTAATTAGATAGTTGATCAATACATAACCATACTTTTTTTTAATGATTTCATGAATCTTCTATACTTCATAAAATTGAGAGCTGGGTCGATGGCTCACTTAGTAAGGCACCTGTTACATGGTATGAGGACCTGAGTTCAGATCTACAGCAGGTAAAAAGCCGGGCAGAGGCTGGAGGGCAGTCTCAGTTGAGTCTATGCTGTTCTTATAGAGGACCTGAGTTGGGCTCTCAGTACTCAGAATGGATGACTTACAATTGCCTGTAACTCCAGCTGTAGGGGATCTGACACCATTTTTTAGTCTCTGTGGATACATGTATTTATGCAAAAATATCCCATTACAGGCACACAAACACATACATAATCTAAAATAAAATAAACCTTTTTTTTTTTTTTTTTTTAAGAAAGCTGGATTCATTATACAACTGAAAAGTGGAAATAGGAGGCTTTTTGGGGCTTGCTAGCTAGCTAGCTAGTATGGCTGGATGGATGAACACCAGGCCAGTGAGATACCCTGTCTCAAAGAATAGGGTAGAGTAAGTGAAGCAAATATTATACACTGACCTCTCTAGACCACACACACACACACACACACACACACACACACACACACACACACACTATGAGGCAGAATCTCTATCTGTAGACCAGGCTGGCTTTGATGTTGAGATCTGCCTGCCTCAGACTCCAGAATATTGGGATTATAGATTATAGGTACACAGTGCTGTTCACAGTGTGTAATTTCAATTTTGATTTCCTGTTGATCTAATAATTTTGTGGTGGCACTTGATTTGGTTCACTTTTACAAGTAAAGATTTAAAACTTACACTTTTCTTAAATTTTGCTTATTTTGCAAGCTGATCAGAACACATGGCCTTTAAATTTCATGGAGGTAAATCCATCAGGAAAGTTCGAACAGTTATGCCCAGGAGTAGAATGTGAAAAGGACTGCACTCCCCTCTCGCCTTTGCATTTCTCTGCTTGTAAATTTCATTTTCTGAGCCCAGCCTCTGCATAGAATACCTGTCTGAGGAAGCTTTGAGCCACCATGAATCTGTGGCTAACTGGGAGAGAACTCTTCTGCATGACATCAAGTTAAAAAAACAAAACCAACCAACCAAACAACAGGAACCAAAATAAAACTGGTGCATTGTGGGTCTTTCTGGTGCATTGTGAGTCTTCCTGGTGCATTGTGGGTCTTGCTGGTATGGAGGCCGTGGTATCCTCAGAGCTGGATGGACTAAGATAAGCGCCATGTGTTTAGTAGGAATGACTCCGTATATAGTGGACTCAGTGCTGCTTTGTCACTAGATACCTTTTCTTAAGATTTGAAAGGATTTAGCACTAATGAAGAAGAGCAAATGGAGCAGGACAGGAGAATCCTTCATAGTTTTGATCTCAGAATGATCACCAAGAGGAAGGAGCCATGGGAACACACTCTAGTCCGTTAGGCATTCAGGCTATATTATTTTTCTTAAGTTACTTCAGAAATTCCCCTTTTGCAGCGTGATTGCTGTATAATGTGATTTTTATATACCTTCTTCTATGATTAAGCCTAAAAGCTTCTCCAGAAGACCAGCCAGGGCCATTCCCATCTAGGTGTTCGTATTTTGACTTAAGCCATGAGTACAGTGTTTTATCTCTTTGCTTTAGTGTTGTCTCAAAAATAATTTAATAGAGAAAATCAAATTAATCTGTTTCACTATATACCATGGAAGATGATCTGAACTGAAAATGGCATGGCCTGTAATTAGGTCTGTGGGGGAGCTATCATGAGCATCCCCAAGCCAGGCCTCCTGGTTGCATGTTTTTCTTGGTTCTAAGATACTCTTTTATGGTATCTTTTGTAGAACATTTGGGTTAAGAGTTTTCCTTGCAGCATTTTAGAGTCAAAGAGCCTTTATGTGCTGGTCTCTTTCTCCCTCATTCTCTCCCAAGGCTCTGATCTATTCTATAATTCAGGCCCTCAGTTGAAAGAGAACAGCTGTGCATAAGTAAGGGGGCTTGCATGTTCTTTGAGGCACGTTTCGTCAATCACCTAGCCACTCCACCCAGAGTCTAGAAACTGAATCAGTCCCTCCACTGCCTCGTTAGCAGACCCTTGACTGAGAAGTAGAGAGGACTCTGCTGAGTTTGCTTGTTTAGTTTTTTGCTCTAGCATAATTCATTTAATTTTGTATAAATTACATATGTTAACTAAACAGTTGAGTTTTCTAGCATCACAGATTTTGTTGAAGGGGACCCAGCAGTTACATGGAAATGCATGTGTAATCATCCGAAAGTTCCCATCACCTGATGGCTAGTGCCTTTCCTATGGCAGATCCTTGGGATCCTGTTGGCAGACTTGTCCCAGCCCTCCCACACCCTGTGCCATGGGGCATAGGTGATAGCTGCATTTGAAATGCCTGTGTTTTTACTCTAGGCATTTGTTTTCCATCAGTGTGTAATGTGGTCCCATTGATCGGTGCAGTGATGTATTATTCATGCCGCTCTAGCTTCGGTCCATTAGTGCTATCAACTTTAGTGTTCAGTCTGAAGAGATACAATTATGTCGAGAACTCTCTGCTTCAGCTTGTCCTGTTTGCATGCATTTCACATTTATAGAAAAGATTTCTTATAGAGCAGATCTTTTAATTTTATTGATGCCAACAGGAATGAAATTAGTTGATATGGGGCCCGATATAAACATTATCCTTTAAGTAATTTCATATTTTATGAATAACTATTGCACATACTTTGAAAAATTTGGCATGCACAAAAGTTGAACTCTTGTTATGAGGAAAATAAGATTCCATGGGATTTTGTCACTTAGTTAACATGCTCGGCTTCGAGTCTTGTAAAAACTTTGGAGAAGTTAAGTTTAGCTATAGCTATAGCTTAAATACGAATTTTAAGTATAGCATATACATGTTGCCATATTACATTTTAAAATTAGATTTCTGATAGATACATGATAATTGTTCATTTTCAAGCATCATTTATTTACTTTTATTTATTTATTGAGAATGTCATATATTCCATCATTTTCACAAGTCTTGACCTTCCTCTAACTCTTCCTACACTGCCTTCATACTCCTCAAATTCATGACTTCTTATCTTTGATTATAATTGCTATACACACACACACACACACACACACACACACACACACACACACTTTATAAATAGCACCTGCTGAGTTCATCTAGTGTTTCTTGTGTGTATTTGAGTTCAGGACTGACTTTTGGGACTGGGATAATCTATCAGGGAGTCCGTCTTAGAGAAAACTGGTTCTCTTTCTTTCGGTAACCGTTAGTTCCTGGTAGCTCTTCATCAAGGAGTGGTATCTTGTGAAATTCCTTCCGTCCACATGGGCATTACCATTGGCCTTGCCATTTCTCGGGTCCTATGTACAGAGCCACATAGTTGAGATTTCCTGGGTGCAGCTTCCCTGTCATGTACAGAAGACACTTTCTCCCTGCAGACATCTTGGTTCTCTGGCTCTTAACTGCCTTTCTGGCCCATCTTCAGCAAAGTTCCTGGCCCTTAAGTGGAGAGATTGTATTATTTATTTATCAACTGAGGTTGGACACCCATAGTCAGTTCTCTGCATTTTGACCAGTTGCAGAGTTAGGTGATGGTTTCTGTCTGCAACAAGGGGTGAGAGTTGCACTTATCTATAGGCATTTAGAATAGTCAATTTATATAATGGCTTATGAAACTGGTCACTGTAGGTTTTTCTCTTGGATCAGTGTCCTCACCCGCCATGGGTCTACAGTACTAGGCATGAACTCCCTCCTACTGAGTGAGCCTTAAGTTTAATAAGGTGGTTGTTGGTTCCCCTAGGATGTACGTGCCACTGTTGTACTTTCTGGGGTATTCTCAGCTCATGTGGTGGTTCCCAGACTTTACAGTGGGGTAGGACTACTGATGGCTTTTCCCTTTTGGCAGCTGCACTGCTCCTTCTGGACCTGGTACTGTGAGAGCCACTCCTCAGGGAGGAGTCTTCCAGGTTAAGTCCAACTCCATTTCTCCAAGTCCTACGTCAGAAAACCTTCAGTTTTAGGGAGGCAACCAATGGAAATGACAGTAAATAGCCTTTCTTGCTTTAGGGGGTCTCTTAGACTCCTCTGATCAGCAGCTCAAAAGAGACACCTATGCCTGATACTGGGATTTTTATTTTTACTCTATGGTATATATGCACACAATATATACACACGTATACACATACACATTATTTTTGATCATATTTATTATTGGTGTGATTTATAAGTAATATTCACCTCTTGTTTACATCTATGTCTGCATCTCTAGTGATATCTTTGGGATATATTTCTAGAAATAAGGTTATTAGACCAAACAGTAGAAAAGTTCATGCTGTTTATTGTTAAATACCTTTCCAAACACTAAGCCAAATATCTTCTATTTGGTTTAAAAAAAAAAAAAAACACTTTTCAGACTTTAGTTTACGTTGCTATCATTTTTATTTTGATGTTGCATGTATTTTCATTTCAATTATATATTTCAATGATATATTTTAATAGAGAAGTTAGGACACTGTTTTTTTCTGTTAAAAATAATCAGAGCACTTTGGGGAGCAGCCCCTAACAGCTGCCTAATGCTTAGGGATCATTTTAGCATGTGATTTTGACAGCTTAAATGGCTGGACTCTGTGGGCCTATGAATTAGGGATGGTACAGGTCTGATCATCCAGATAGGTAAGAGCTCTGTAGGTCTGACATGGGGAAGAGAGAACTTCTGTCTGCTTCAGAAGCAATTACTGAGATTGTATTTTTTTTTTAAGCTCATTTGCAGAACTCTTTCATGGCCTAGATATTTCATTTATAATCATGGCAAAATTAATTGAACACTTAGTTAATGTAATCAAACAAGTTGCATTTGAAATAGCATGTCTGTTTTTTACTTACTGGGTATTAAGTAACGAAGTCTAAAAATGTGCAGTGATGGCTGTGACATAATGCAGCTCACACTGAATGTAGTATTTCAGCTCTGACCTTAAAAGAGATGCAGAAAACACCAAACTCAAAGGAAACATTTCAGTTACACCACTGTGACTCTATTACTTCCTTTCAGCCTCCTGTTATCGTGTGTGTTAAGGAAAAATTGATAAATTTTACCTTCCCTCAAGTGACTTTGTAAAACAAATAGTGGTTTTTAATGTTGTGATTCTGCCAGTTTGTTTGAACTGTCTATCGATGCGTCTTTAAAAAGGCTGCGTGAGGCAATCGGTGCCCTTCGTCCTTCTGTCCTACTCAGTAGGAGCAGTGTCCTCATGGGTTATGAAGTGACCCCAAATCTTATAATTGTAGATACTGTTATCTGAAAGGTTGTTTGATTGTCTTTCTTGAGATCCTGCATCTCTAGAATTTTATTGACACCGAAAGGAAGGAAACATACCAATGAGCAGAGTACCTGGAATCATTTAAGAAGTCTATTAATTCAGAGGCAGGAAAATCTTCTCAAGCCTGTGATATTTTCTGATCCCCAGTTTGCTCACCTGAGAGTGATGGGTAGTATTCTCTCAGATAATTTATGGAGTAATAAATGACATATTACATTTACAGAAGACCCTTAATAGATGTTCTCTTTTTGCCCTGGTGGAAGGGGAGGACTGGACCAAGAACTTCACTGGAAGAATCCAAGTCCATTAAGCATTGGTCACTCAGAAGAGCCATGTCTGCACGAGGGCCTTTGTCTTTCCTTACAATACAGATGCATTGCCAGAGACTCAGTTACGTGCCACAGGTTGTCTGTTGGTAACATCCTGTGTTTGCAGTTGTTTGACCCATGTACAGGAATCACAAATGTTCTTTACCAAATAGCGGTTCATGTTCATTATGGAGACATTTTTCATAAAAATCACTGAATGGATTCCAAGCAGATGAGGTGTGTCTTCTCCATATTTGCTATGGTTTGTCTGCTCATAGCTGGGAGAATTAAATTGTATTGGGTTAGTAGTGCCAGCTGTTTGCTTTCTTCACCATTCCCAATTTGTTGATACACAGAGTTTATATAAAGCTATAAATGCAGCTTGAAGATATATGAGCCTTTGGCTTTCTAGAGATCGTTGTACTGAAGCTGGGCCACCAACCTCTGGTCCCCTCAGTGACGTGACATGATTATGGTTTCCATCCCTTACAGTCTTTCTGATGTTTAATTGAGCCTAGAGATGTGGGACCCTATGGCAAAAACACGGCATTGATATTGTTCTTCATATGAATTTGGGTCATATTTTATACTATAAAATACTGCTCTAATTCTTAAAGATTCTTTCCAGTTAAGTTTTAGTTTGCTGTTATTTGTGATTGGCATAATAGTCTTTTTTTTCCATTGATCACTACACCAACTTTGAATCTTCTCATCCATGTGATCATTGTTCAGAAAGTTAGTTTCCTAAGAATTCCATACTTGACACTTTAATTAAATTAAGATTCATAATCTCAAATTCTCATGCTGTAAATGGTGAAGAAGAGCATCCTTTTTTTTCAAATTCAAACCAATAGTCTCAGATTTGAGAGTCTGTAAGACCTATGTATTTGTAATGGCCGCAGCACTAACTTTGAAGGAATCTAAACTGTCCTCACGGTTGTCGTTATCACAGTAGCACTCATAAAGTTGTATTAGCATTATCTTATTGCATATCTGTTTGTTTCCAAAGCTGTGAATCATTGAAAGGGAGCATACCTTTCTCTTTAATGATATCCACCAGTAATGCATCCCCATTGTTAGTAAGAAACAGATAAATGTTTTCCAAATTATCTGTAAACATGTACTAAAATATAACATGTTCAAGATATCAAACATTAGCGGTCAGAGGTTATTTCTGTGTAATTTAACTTGTCGCTATGCCATGATTATTTATCATGAATTTTTGCTAGTAAGATTTGTACACAAGCGAGGACATTTGTATATGATTCAAACATTATTGGCTTAATAAAGGAAAAACATAGACTGCAGCCATCAACCTGCTTTGCAGTCTATCTGTATCCACCATAAGGTCTCTGCTTTGACACCATCTCAGACATTTAAACCTTGTCTAGAAGGATGGTCAGTGGCTGTGTAGTTCAAGTCTATTTCTGCTGAGGTAAGTTCAGTCACAACAGAGCCAGAGCAGGGCTTACTTCCTGTGAAAGTCCAGCCAGCTGACCTCCCCTCCCATACCCATCTTCCAAGCAGTGACTGAAACTGTTCATCTGATGAGCCCAAGCCCAATCTCCCTTCACTCTAGAGCATTTGTAACGGACAGTCAGAGAAGTGTCAGAGTGTTCTGTTAGAATTATTTCTATTGTCTCTGGGAAAATTAATTTTAGTTTCACATAAATTCTTTATCTGGAAAAATAGATTGATCTATAGTTAAGAAGTGAGCGCTTCTTGGCCAGCACTGCTCATATGGTTTTTAGTGTGTCTTTAGACATGACTTTTGTACTTGAACAAAGAAAACATTCAGAAACTACTTTCGTGGGATGTATTAGGTTCTGAAATATATCAATGATAAAGCTATAAGTTCTCTTTAGCAATTTTAATCTATTGACAATAAGTATTAATATTTATAAATATAATATAAACACAGAAAAATATGCTGTGGTGACTGACACAATAAACATTTTGTATGGCTTTGTGTTTTCAAACAGCATAGAAATAAACTAATGTATTATCTGAATATAAATTTATAATTGAATCCTACTTCACACCATAAACAAAAAAATTTTTAATTACCTACCTAAATGAGAGAAGCATAGCTTTTATAAGAACAAAGGAGAGCCTGTATTAACAACCTTAGGGTGAGGAAAGACTTTTTAATTGAGTTATAGATAGAACAAATAATGGAACAAAATGTGGTAAATTTGATTAAAACAAAATATAATTTTTGTAAAGTGAAAGAAACTCCAAGCCAATGAGACTGGGACTATCTTATATTTCAAAGGAGTGTGACAGAACCCTCATGAGTCAGTGAGCTACAAAAGGAAAGTCAGGTGGTAGACATGCATGGACAGTCCTCAAAGAGAATATATAAATAGCCGTAAACAATGAGCAAGTAAGAAGCATAAATTAGAACAACTAGTGGAATTCCATGTTCTAAGCATTAAACAATGAACACAAAGAAGGAAAGCCTGGTGAAGTGGTTTCTTAGCAAGTCCCAGAGCAGTGGGAGCCTCTGATAGGCTACTCCTCACAGCCTATTAACACTCAGTCAGTGTGGTCCTGAAGAGCCATCAAAACGAACAGACGTGGGCTACAGATGTTAACATATTCTCCAAAAGCACCATTTTGGGAGGAAACAAACACAAACCCAGGATATTTCTTTCCAAAGCAGGTCTGTTCCCCTGGCCACTGCTGTTTGCTCTATGTGTTGACAGAGTTCCTTCACTGAGCACTTAACATTTGGTAGGTAGGATTTACAGTGAATCTTTCCTTCACCTGTAAATTAAGAATACCATTTCCAGGGGATGGAGAGATGGCTCAGCAGTTAAGAGCACTGACTGCTCTTCAGAGGTCCAGAGTTCAATTCCCAGCAACCACAAGGTGGCTCATGACCATCTGTAATGGAATCCGATGCCCTCTTCTGGTGTGTCTGAAGACAGTGACAGTGTAATCATATACATAAAATAAATAAAGAAATACCATTTGCCATGCTTACATCAAAGGCACTGATGATTGATAGAAAGGTTGTGTGTTACTTGCTGTGGGAATAGAAGAGTTAAATTTCCAGGACTTCAGCTGGGCAGTGGTGGTGAAGGCCTTTAATCCTTACAGTTGGGAGGCAGAGGCAGGTGGATTTCTGAGTTCAAGGCTAGCCTGGTCTACAGAGTGAGTTCCAAGCCAGGGCTACACAGAGAAACTGTCTTGAACAAACTTAAAAAAAAAATTTCCAGGACTTCATTTCTATGTGGTTTTATTCATTCAAGTACGAAATAATAAAACACACTTTAAACTATTAATAGTTGAAAAACACATTATAGATACAGTTCAGTAGCATTCTCCAAGACTAGATGTATCTGGGCTACAGAATCAAGAAATGTAACTTTTCTTTCTTAGTACATGTTTTGCTTGAATAGTTTAAGAATATTAGAGCAACAAGCAGACCTAACGCTAAAGGGAGAGAGTTGTGGAGCCAGAAAAGTAGGTGAAAATTGATTGGTTAAGTATTAGCAGCATTCATCACATTGTGCACACAGTGCATAATGACAGGGCTATGAGTTCTAACTTCTAAAACACACATAATCTGTAGAAGGACAGTCAGAAGAGCGGATGCCTTTAGAAAAGGAGGAAAAAGAATAAGGAAGCTTTGTAAAACTCATTGGAGTAAACACTAAGACTGTATTTTCTGCATTCTGTAACAAAAACCATGAAAGCATAAAGATGTTTGTATGGAAAAAAGTGCTAGTATGAAAAAATAGGTTCAGGGATAATGAGGATTATAACACAAGGAGAAATAACCGTGGAAAACAGCGAAAGGATTGTCAACATAGTCAGTGTGGAGCTACCAAGAAGATGCCCTATTATATGCAAACAAGGTCTTTCTCCTACACCTCCTCCCTCCCTCCCTCCCTCCCTCCCTCTCCCTTTCTTTCTTTCTTTCTTTCTTTCTTTCTTTCTTTCTTTCTTTCTTTCTTTCTTTTCTCTCTTCCTCCCTCCCTTCTTCCTTCCTTCCTTCCTTCCTTCCTTCCTTCCTTCCTTCTTTCCTTTGTTCCCCTCTCTTTTCTCTCTTTCTCTTCTTTCTGTGTGTATTTATTTATTTATGCAGCCCAGGGCTTTGAGCATGCTAGCTAAATGCTCTACTCTTGAGTTATAGCCCCAGCCTTGGATATGGAGACAAAGATAAGCTTTAAATTGATAAAAAGAAGGAAAAGGCCTGGGACGCTCTGGAAGCCGTAGGCACCAGGGCGAATGGGAACAATGTACACATTGAGGCCACATTGATTTCAAAAGTTTGTAATGATGAAACACTGCTCTCAGTGGCTCTGCTTATCAAAGGAACAATTGTAACAACAGCTTTTAGAAATCTAGTACTTACTCATTTAATTCTAACTCGAGCTATTACTATGTAAATCTTATACAGGTCTTTAGAATAATTTCCAGAGCCACTATGCTGGTTATAATGGTCCACATTTGTATTTATACCTCTCATACTTTCTTATACAGTTTATGTCCACAAGGCTGTTGGCCCCTCCCAGTTGGACTCATGTGTACTTTGATGACTTTTATTTCATCTCAATACATTTTTTATTTGTTTTCTAAGAAACCATTATAAGGAGTTGGACTTAAGGATGTGTTAGAAGAATTCCTTTAATAGGCTCTTTTAACTCAAAGATTGCCCACCAATTGTAGGGATGTTTCCAGCCTTCAACAGTATATACTTACAATAAATTTCTACATTCAGATAATGGTTAAATTCTTGAACTCTCTGTGTGAAAGCTCTTGATACTAATTATGGTATTGGATTTCTCAAAGAGCAGGAAAAGATTAAGATAACAATAGCTTACATAACTCAGACAGTAATATCAATATCAAAAGAGCAATGTGGTTTGTGGTTTGTAAGCTATATGTAGAATATGTAGAATACACATTTAAAGTATGAACTTAAAAAGAATATCAAGAAAATCATAAGTGACTGTATTTGAAGCACTTTGGAAACATTCTATTCAATTGCTAAATCTATAGTATAATAATTTAGCAAACTAGTTTATAGTGTAATAGGTTAGTAAACTAAATTATAATTGATGGAAATAAAAGGGCCTCCATTTTGCTTTGATAAATTATCAGAGTATATAAATATCATCAATTACTTTATAGGACCAATTTCCTTTCTCCTTACAAAACCTGTTCAGCCAGCACCCAGGATTCCTGAAATGCTTTCCCATGCTAATTGAGGCATACCAGGTACCCTAAGCTCTCAGCCAATCACATTTACCCATCCTGGATGGCCCCTAAAACTTTATAAGCCTTGAATCACCCTAAGTAAAGTTGATCCATTTGCTGACTGGGAGGGGGAGCCCCATAGGTAATCACAGTTGGTGTGAGCTGCCATGTGTAGTGGTGATGTGTGGCCTGAAGTGTGAGCTGATGTGTGCATAGTCATGTCATAGCCTGAAGTCTGTATTTTGTAGTTCTCTTTATATTCTGTCCATCTACTCTTCTGAGATTTTTCCTGAGCCTTGGCTGTGGAGAGGTTCATATAGATGTTTCATCCACAGCTGAGCTCAACTGTATTGAGCTGAGCTGAGGAGAGCAGTCATGGTTATATTAATCATGCAAAAAGAGGCTTCTCGGCCAAAGTTTAGAGCAAAAAATCTATGGCTATGAACACAAGTATTTATAAGACCATTTGACAGCATGATATTTAATATAACAACAACAGAAGGTTCACCACAAACTGTGGTCTCCCTAGTCCTGGGCTTTTGGTCAGGGTTACTGTACCAGGCATGAAATCCCTCCTGAGCAATGCCGCATACTGAAATTGGTTTTGAGGACTGGCAAGAGAATTGATCTTAGTCTACTCTCATGCGTTCTATATGGAAAGTGGGTGGGTCATGGAGATTCCTATGAAAGATCATGATTAGACTGTAGTTGAAATGGAAGTATTATCAAGAATTATGAAGTTTATTTTGCTTAAAAAAAAGGAACTTGTTTTAAGATCAATGAAATAAGTCACCCCTTCAGTCTAACAGTTCATTAGAATCTTGATTTGATCCCAGAAAAAGAGAGTTGGAGAGAGGGTCTCTTCTCATATATGTGTTGGTTCTCCAGTAGATCTGTAAGATGTGAGCCTGTGAGACCTGGGCTTGTGCAGGTGTCATGGCTCCCTGTGCTGTCTGCTGCTCACGTTCACAGCAAACTCTCCACTGTTCCCCCACCGTCCCTCCCTGCTTCCAATTTGCCTCCCAAGGATCAAATGCTTAATTTTCCATATTGTCCTGAGTACAGTATAACATTTTATGTCCAGTGAGAAATGATCAACATCCTTATGAGGAGACTTGTCACCTTACTTTGGAAGCCATGCTACATATGAACATGCACTTTCCAGGAAAATTGAAAATAATTTGTTGATTCTCCATCTTGACCTGTAAAGCGGCATCAGTCCATGCTGGTTTAATGCCGTTAGTGAGCTTGGAGCTTTTACCAAGCCCAAACTAGTTCCCTGTGACCCTAGACACCTCTGTGTGACCATGGATTAGAGGTTTAAGACACTCAACTAAGCACCTGAGAAAATCCATCAGGCAGATTTGTAAGTTCTGGACACAGAACCAGAGAGCCAGGACTGCAGTCTTTGTGGAGTAGCTTACCAGAGAATGTCTCTAAATTGATGAGCTATTTCAGTCCGCTGTCTGACCTCTGGAAGGACCTTTGCCTTTACCTCCTCAGGTTTAAAAGATAATTGCCTTCCCTTCTCTTCCCCCTCAGGCAGTCCAGACCAGGACTGTTGCTTTTCCTTTTGAAGAGGGATCCTATGGTGCTCGGTGGGCTGAGCTAGGGTGTCTTGGACCTGCAGAGGGAGGTGGCCACCTATCTTGCTGTCTTTGCGGGGACTCAGAGTAGGGCTGCTAAGGTCTTTTTCCCAGCTCCCGAAAGCCAGCGGGCCATTCATTCTCTTCTGTTGCAAGACTTCTTGTTTCACTGTCAGTTTGGGAGAAGAATAATGATGTTCTTCAGGGAGAGGAATGTGAAATAAGTTGCCTGAACTTAGTCAAGTAAATTGTCTGATAATTTGAGATGTCATAGATTGCTTATAAATTTTTCCTTATTTTCAACATGTTTACTGTCAGGCTCCAAATCTGTCGGTTAGACAAAAGCCAGCATTCCTCTGGGACTTGGGAAGCCAGTTCTACCAAAGGAGCCGTTTCCATATCATTAGCAGAAAGGACAAGTGGCTTTCTGTGGTGCCTGTTAGCACACCAAGGAGCATGATGGCCCCCAGGCTCCTTAGTCATACAGGTATATGTCACAGAGTCTATGCTGGCTCTGGGCTCTTCTCACCCAGCTCCTTACCCTGAACTTTCTAGCTTAGAAGGTTCCCTCCCCCAGCTTCTCATTCTTCTTATAACCCTGCTGTTTCAGACTCTCCCTCCCTCCCTCCCTCCCTAATTCCCTCCCTCCCTCCTTAATTCCCTCCCTCCCTCCCTCCCTACCCCCTCCCCTCCCCTCCCCTCTAGACCTCCCACAACCATGCTGGCCATTTGAGTCTATTTTCCCTCTCTGCTCTGGACCTTTCCAGAAGCCTTTGGCTGTTGTCTCCCTCGTGTCTACACTAAAAACCTTCCTCTCAACCATGCCATGGAGTGGTCATGTCCTCACTTTGTATGTTTAACTGTTGTCTTCAGAGAGCTTCTGGAATTGCTGCAATTAATAGCTTAATCAATCCTTATAAAGTTGTACACTGCTAAAGTCTTTAACTGGAAGTACAATAAACCCTTCAGTAAGGATTAGTCATTACAGAAAGCTGATTTGCAACAGTTAAATGTCATATTACACTAAAGTGAGATATAAACACTCCTTTGTAACTTGCATGTCATTACAACACACAGATGTCTTGGCTCCAAGAGCACATGTATTAAATGAGTGCTGGCTTGGACATATGCCAGGGTTGAGGCTTAGTGATCTCAAGTAAAATCCCAGAATATCGCCTGTTGAGAGGTCAAGCTAACTGCTTGTAGTTCCGGGACTCCAGGCCATGCCTTGTAGCCTGTCTCTGGTGGAGAGTAGAAGTCCTGTGAAGTCCATTCACTTCCAATATGCAGCAAGCTTTCTCAACAACTAAAACAGTCTTATCAACTCCAGAAGCTCTTGGAGAGGCAAATTCTTGAAAAAAAGTCTTATAGAAGATTCTACTTGGGGAAAGTAGGGATTGGTTGTGTTGCTTCCTGTGTTTCCTATAGTAGTGAGCAGTGCAGAAGCAGAGAATACAGGGTGCCCCTCGCCAACCCCAGTGTGTGTGTGCGCACATGTGCATGTGGGTACATGTATGTGCATGTGCGTGCATGTGTGTGTTAGGGAGATAGGAGTGGAAAGAGGAGGGGGAAGGAATGAGGCTATATGGTAGAATGTGAGTTTGGGGAGCAGGTGGAGCTGAAAACATGAGCATCTGCATCTTGCAGGAGAAAGCCCAGGACTGCATTTTCAGGTTTTTAAATGACTGACAGACCCCTAAGTGCAAATATTAATGGAGATTGACCTGTGCTAACATTCCTGAAGGGATTTTATATTTCAGTTAGCATTCTGAGAAGCTGCGTGGGTCTACCCATTTGAGTGGTTACCCCAATTCCATGTACAGATTTACAGGATGTAACATTTTAAAGAAAACCATGTGCATTACATTTATGTTAGAAATGCTGATCTAACATGGTGAGTGTCTGCTCAGTAAACCATGTGTATATCGATAATATAAAATTAAATTTGGTGAGACCAGACCGATTCATGAAAAGTCTGCTGTCCTCTCTTGTAACTAGAGTGTTCTTTACTTGTTGATTGCTCATCATTTTGTTAAAATCTTTATACTCCATCTGAATTAGCCAAGGTTCTCTAAAGAAACTACTAATTGAAGATGTATTAAAAGGTCATCTACCAGACTGGGCTGTGTGACGTGGCTGGGGTAGTCCAGCAGTGGCCTCCACACAGGACAGACTGAGAATCTGGTAATCCCTCAGTCCACAAAGCTGCAAGGCTCAGCAGCCCAGATCTAGTGCTGAATGCCTGCGGATTCTTGAAGAGCTGCTAGTCTTCAGCCTGTGTGAGAAGCTCCTGAAAGCTGCTTCTCTTAGTGAAGCCAAAAGAAGGGATGCAGTGGTGTGTGACCTTGCCTGCAGGAGTGAAGGCCAACAGGCCAAAGCGAAGATGCTTCTCCCATTTCTCTTGTACCTGCATTGCCACCAGGACATGCTGCACACATTTAAGGTGGCACGCCCTGCTGAAATAATCTATCTAATTAAGGAAATCCCTCCCAGAGGTGTCCACTGTTTCGCCTTTTAGTTAATCATCTAAGTTAATTCCTCATCCAGTTAAGCTGACAGGGAAGATTAATATCACACCATCTAAGTGATATTAACGTAGTTTTGAGGCAGATAATGTGTATTTTAGTATTGCTCTTTCAAGCAATGTAAATGACGAAAGCTTAAAATACAAGGCTTTTTTGATATGAGAACATAACTTCTAAATACTGCTGCTTAAAATTAGAAGGAGCAACAACAAAACCCTCTGTTCATAGAGACACAGCCCAGCACCTTATATGTCAGTAGAGGAAGCCTGAAAATTCACGATTTACATGAGAATGTCTGTACTTCTGTCTTGGTTAACATCTTGATAGTAAATGTAAAATTTATACTTAGTTTTTAATTAGATATTAAGTCAGTTTTCATGAAAGAGCTTGATGTTCCTTGTGGTGTTAGGTGTCACGAGTATCATCTTAGCTGATATAAAACTAAATTAACATGAAGTATCAACCTATCCCTGCTCTGTGTCATGAGCACAGCTGGCAAACAGCTAGTGGAAAACATCAAGAGTTTTATTTAAAGTTGGAAACTTGGTGTTTAGGCCAGAGGAGACAGAGTGGAATTGGATGAGAAAAGTGGCTGCATTGCTGCCCTCCGTGTCCCGTGTTCTTTCTCTTTATCAAAAGATGGTACTCCACTTTACCAGGCAGCCCCCTCGCCCCCCGCTTCCCCCAGAGCTGTTGGGGTGAGTGAGGGCAGCCTCCTCCTCTTCTGCTATTAGACTGAGTCGTTTCCTCTCTTCTCCCCTCTGCTGACATATACCGGTCCTGAGGCTGGATCTGCTGTTGAGCCCCTCCAAGGCCTTCCAGCTGGCATCTGGACAAATCCTGAACATGTGGAGAACAGATTCAGACCTCGGTGACGGCTAAGCTCGTTTCTCCCCAGACAGACTGAATGTGGCAAGTCCTGCTACCAGGAGGCTTAATGACTGAGGGCAGAGGCGGGCAGGAAGCCATCCTCAGTGAGAAAGAAACCTATGAACTAATAAGTCAGCAAAGAAGAAGCACATTGCCCTGCTGAGGGCCAACATGCTCCACACGGCCGGCCAAAGACCTTGCACTTATTTCTAGGACCGTGTTTCTTACACTTTATCATAGAGGAAGAAACAAAAACAAAGATTGTTAAAGATGTGCAAGAAGAGACAGAGCAGAATATTCCACTTAATTCCTGGCTGGCAGGCTTCTCCTCTCACTTTGGGGCCAAAGGCTGATATCACACGAGGCCAGAAGCCCACGGTTAATTATTAGGGTTTCAGTAAGTGTCAGTAAGTGAAGTGGGCACTTCACAAAGAAACAGACTGGGAAGAGGACGGTGAGCTAGATAGACCCCGTGTGGCAGAGCACCTCCCACAGTACATCTGCACAGCAGATGGTCTGCAGTGCCCATGGCCTGGACTGATAGAGAACGAGGTCCTGGCATCTAGAGTGTTTTGCATATATGGAGATTTTAGAGTTGTTTGAATGTTAGAAAATTAGATATGTGTTAACATGAATATCTTCTTCATTTCTCCTAAGATATTTGGTGGCACTTTATAGAAGTTTGTCATTGGGTTATTAAACATGTATTTGATATCTGTGGAGTAATTAGTTTGTAGAGTACTGACCTTATAAAACTGACCTGATAGATATATTTTCTAAGAATTTTGGTGATTTTTAACCATTTAAGCTTTGTCTTTTGATGACCTTTTTTTCTGGGTATTGTAGGTTATTTTAGGGTAGTTAAAGAACCAACCAGGCTGGGCAGTGGTGGCGCATGCCTTTAATCCCAGCACTTGGGAGGCAGAGGCAGGTGGATTTCTGTGTTCGAGGCCAGCCTGGTCTACAGAGTGAGTTCCAGGACAGCCAGGGCTATACAGAGAAACCCTGCCTTGAAAAACCAAAAAAAAAAAAAACCAAAACAAACAAACAAAAAAACAAAACAAAAAAACCCAACCAGAACAGGTTTTTATACCGAGCCAAACAGGTAGACTGCTGGTGTCTACCTTGTGTCCGTTTTCCTTAATACAAGAATCCAGTTTTATCTGGCTAGTGTAGGATATGTAGGCAGACACACAATTTTATTAGTGCCTGGTGGGGTTGTTGTGGTTTTAGTTTGGAGTAGATAGACTGCAGTTCCAGCTGGTGAGCTGAGAGCGAGGAACTCAGTCCCCTCTCATCCTGGCTGCCAGGTTCCTAGCCTCAGCCTGCTGTTGGGAGAGTTCTAGATCTCAGCTCTGTGCAGACCTCTGAGTATTACCCCAGATCAGGCATCTTTTCTGGTGTGCCCTATCTTTCTAGCTATGGTTGGTATCTTTAACTATCTGTGGTACCATCTGTAACCTGAGATGACAACTGTCCGCACCACTGTCTACTTTAAGAGGCTCCAATCTCTCCTTTGCTTTTTTTTTTTTTTTTTTTTTTTTTTTTTTTTTTTTTTTTTTTTTTTTTTTTTTTTTATATATATATTTTTTGAGACAGGGTTTCTCTGTTTAGCCCTGGCTGTCCTGGAACTCACTCTGTAGACCAGGCTGGCCTCGAACTCAGAGATCCGCCTGCCTCTGCCTCCCAAGTGCTGGGATTAAAGGCGTGCGCCACCACCGCCCGGCTTCTCCTTTGCTTTTAAGAAGGTGGATGGGGTAGGAGTCTAGAGCAGGGGCTCTAGAGTCAGCCAGTCCCAGGGCTTTGAATTCTGATGGTTACTTATCTCTATCCCTAGGAGGAGCCTACACGTAGTGCCTTAGCGACAGCCCCATTGCCGCTTCTGTCAGGTGCTCAGAGCTGCTGGCTATTTGCATCCTGGCTAGTGTTTCTATTTTTAAGCTCTGTTTTCATAGTTTTTATCCTAATGGCCATCTTCATGGGTATGGCTTAGACGTGCATTCCCTGACAATTCAAATAGCTATCAGGTTTTCATATATTTATTGGCCAAATGAGGTATACTCATTTGGAGACTTTTCTATTCAGTTCTTTGTCTTTTCTATTTCAGTAAGTTGTATTTTTGTTGTGGAATTGTGGAAGTTTTTAAACATTGTGGACATTAACTTACTGTTACATACATGCTTTGTGAGTGTTATCCCATGTGACGGTCATGGATGTTAACTTAGCATTGCATACATGCTTTGTGAATGTTATCCCATGTGACGGTCACCCTTTCCTTCATGGCTCCCTTTGCTGTCTCACACCTTTTCTGTCATCTAGTTTCTGGCTCTTGTTGCTGGTGCCTTTGGTGCCATGTCAGAAGTCACTGCTGAGGTCTGTGTGCTGGGCAAGGCCTCCACAGTTTCTTCTAGTAGTTCCTTGGTTTCAGGTCTTAGGTTACGATATTCAGTCCATTTTGAACAGCTGTTGTTTATGGTGTTCAGGGTCCAGTTTCTCTTATATCCATATAATTATCTATTTCCCTAATTCCATTTGAAGAGTCTATGCTTTCCCTCGTGTGGTTTTGTTTTCCTTGATAAAATTTGTTTGAACATACTTGTGTGGGTATATTCTCGATGTCTATTCTGTTCAGTTGCTGTTCATGTCTGGCTTTGTGCCAGCACCACACTGAGCTATTACAGTTTTGTGATTTGTCATGTTTTCAGGAAGTTTCATTCTTTCTTATCAGGATTATTTCTTCTTTTCTGGGTTCCTTGATATTTCACATGAATATTAGAGCAGAATCATGCAAGGAGGCCTGGAAAGAAGCTCTGGAGCAGTGACTGAGGTGGTTTAGCACTGGGTCAGTTAAAGCTAGTCTGGGGAAGGGGATCCCAGGGAGGGTTGTTGGGGCCATTGGCTTTAAGGACTGATCTGTGCATTTGGAGAGGAGTTCAGATCCCAAGGCAGAGAGGTTCTCCCTTTGTGCTATGGCAGATTAGCTGTAATACCACTTGCAAGAGGTAACTAAACCAGGAGCGTTTGGCACTCGAGTGGGATACCCTAAGCATTGCTTGCACAAAGCATCGCCAGCTGCTGACAGGACAGCATCACCTGTACAAACCATCGCCAGCTGCAGACAGGACAGCTCTGCCCAAAGCCCTTGGGCTCCTTCTCTTGAGCAGTTTCTCAGCCTTTGCTCCTTGCACACTTGGGACCAGATGTTTGTTTGTGGTGAGGGGCATCATGCACACTGGTGATGTGGGGGGCTTAACCGTGTCTACCCCTCACCCTCTCTCAGACACCAACACCATCCTCTCTCCTCCTGGGTGAGAAGTTAAGAAATCTCCCAGACACTACTGGATGTCCTGGAGTGAGGGTCCTAAATTACCTACCCCTAACTAAAAACTAGGTTTTTTTCGGAGAAACTTCCCAAATCTTGAACTAAATAAAATTTGCTAATTGAAACAAACAGAACAAATCTGTGACCTCCTGACTCATGTGGCCTTTAGAAGGGAAGACGGCTCAAGGAAGGGGGCTAGGGTTTGTGTCTTCTCCCCCTTCTTTCCCTCTTCCCTCAGCAATCAGCAGTAAGGCTTTTAATGACTCTTAGCACTGCACTCATGATCTGCAAACTTCATATTTCTCAATGCTACTAACAAGCTGAGAAATGCAGTGTTTGACATACGCCACAAAAGCTGTCTTTCAAGATCATGGGTTGAAAAGCAATTTAATTAGAGACAAGGTCAGCTGTATGCCAATTAAACCTCAAATACCACATCAGGAGGCAGCCAGTTTATGGAATCCCATCTCTGCTGCCACTAGTTAACTAGTGCCTACTGAACCCAGGCTCCTAGAACTGCCAAAACACATCCTGAGTTTGTAACTGAGACAGACTCACCTATTCCATGAAATGACTCTTCCCTTGGGCAGACAGAGCCCAGCTCTTCACAGCCTGGTCCATGTTCACTGTAGCTCATTCAGCTTCTGCCAGCACCGGATTCCAATCCCGCGTTCTGGACACGAGCAACCTGCAGCTTCTTGCTCCTTATTTTACCCCAAAGCTTGGAAGCATTTTCCACAGAGAAGTGGGCACAACATTGCTAATAGGAACTCTCTTTAAGGGGGTCAGTGATCCCACAAATTCTCACACTGAACCAGGACTTCAAATACAAGTATAATCCTACACACTGGCATCTTCTTTCAACCCAGTTATAGAAGAACTGAATCAACAGCTACAACACCCTCATTCTAGGGGCCGTGCCTTTACAACAGGGAGGAAGCCAGTTTTATCTGTCATTCTCTTCTCCCATCTAGAAACCATCCTTACACGTAGGCTCCATTCAGCCTTTCCTTGACTTAATTTTACATTTTTTCATTCATAAATAGCAGGACACACATGTTGGTCAAATCCAGAGATTCACTGAATACTATTGAAAGAAGAACAAAAGCCAGATCTCTCCAGGGAGAAAACTGTCCCTTTCCCAGGAATACCTGTAGATACTACTTGACCTGCCTTGTGCTAATCCTGGGACAGAACCAGCTAATTGCTTTAGAGAAAAGACTACAAATTAAAAGCCTCAAATCTCCTTCTGATTATTCTACTTGCTGTGTGACTTTGACAAATTACTTAACCCCTTTGAACTTCTATTGATCCACAAATGGCAACTCTTTGGTAGGCAGCAGGTTAACTTATGAACTGGCATTTTAAGAGCATTGGCTCAAAGACCTTAAACTGTATTTTTAAACTCTAATAGAGATGCTGTGACCTTTAGCACCCTTTCAGGACAACTTCATTAAGCTGCTCCACTGATAACAGACTTTGGTTTCCACACAAATCCATCTGGTGTCTAAATGATCAGCTAGCTATGGAAGAGGTAGAAGCCTATGTGGTCTCAGTGACCAGGTGTGAGTCCGGGGGGCATTTCTCACTGAATCACTACAGTGCAAGCACTTACTAAGTAACAACAGTAATGCCAGCTAAGATGCGAGAGTTCTTTCTCTTGGGTTCCCAAGAACGTAGAGCCTTGCCCGGGGGCAGGCAGAAGGGGGGCTCTGGCCCCTGCCCTGTCTTGTTTCCCAACATGAATCAGTTCTAAGAGACAAAAGCTAACTCTACACTCGCATAAACCAATTCATCTCATTCCTGACAGAGTTCTGGTTCCTTAGCAAATAATGATCTCTTGTCACCAACCCTTAGAATCCTAAGGCTAGTTGCTTCTGTGACTCATTAATCAGTGTCCCATGCACCTTCCAGAAAGATGATCCAATGTGTAAGTAGCATTTTATGAGTCCCCCCGAAGCCCTGGGACCAAGGAGAAAGCCTGATCTCAGGCTTTCAAATAATCACTTTCAAACGATTGGGAGAATCCATGGCTGCTGTGCACTCACATGGGATAACATGCACCAGGGAGACACAGACTTAGCCCACATCACTGATCCCAGGAGATTAATAGTGAGATTTGGTTCAGAGATGGGGTCTAGTTAGGAAACCCAATACATGATCACAACCAAAAAGAGCTAAACCCCAATCCTTCCCGGTTAGTGTCTTTCCTGGGTTCTACATTAAAATATGAACTCACTGGATGGGTGGCTTCCTCCCACTTTCTAGTCACAGCTCCAGCTGCTACTTTCTGGAATGCATGCTCTCATTATGCAAGACAGCTATCCTGAACTTCCCATCTTCTCTGGAAGAGACATTTATTTACCCATATCCAGGATACAGTGAATAAATACAGAAGAGAGAATCAAAAATGAGACACACTGCTTTTTTTTCTATTTATTTGTTTATTTTTTATCAGATATTTTCTTTATTTACATGTCATATAATATCTCCTTTCCCAGTCTCCCCTCTGGAAGAAAAATAATAATAATAATAATAATAATAATAAAAACAAGAACAACAACAACAACGACAACAAAAAACCCTGTTTCCTTCCCCCAAACCCCTGCTCACCAAACTACCCTCTCCCACTTCCTGGCCCTGGCATTCCCCTACACTGGGGCATAGAACCTTCACAGGGCCAAGGGCTTCTCCTCCCATTGATGACCAACTTGGCTATCCTCTGCTATACATATGCTGCTGGAGCCATGAGTCTTTCCATGTGTACTCTTTGGTTGGTGGTTTAGTCCCTGGGAGCTCTGAGGGTACTAGTTAGTTCATATTGTTGTTTGTCATAAGGGGCTGCAAACCCTTCAGCTCCTTGGGTCCTTTCTCTAGCTCCTTCATTGGGGACCCTGTGCTCAGTCCAATGGATGGCTGTGAGCCTCTAGTTCTGTATTAATTGGGCACTGTCAGAGCCTCTCAGGAGACAGCTATATCAGGCTCCTGTCAGCCACTTGATGGCATCCACAATAGTGTCTGGGTTTGATGATTGAATATGGGAAGGATTCCCAGGTGGAGCAGTCTCTGGATTGTCCTTCCTTCAGTCTCTTCTCCATAGTGTGTCTCTGCAACTCATTCCATGGGTATTTTGTTCCCCCTTTTAAGAAGGAACAAAGTATCCACACTTTGGTCTTCCTTCTTCTTGAGTTTCTTGTTGTTTGTGGATTGTACTTTGTATATTCCAATTTTCTGGGCTAATATCCACTTATCAGTGAGTGCCTACCATATGTGTTCTTTTGTGATTGGGTTACCTCACTCAGGATGATATTCTCCAGATCCATCCATTTCTCAAAAATTTCATAAATTCATTGTTTGTAATAGCTGAGTAGTACTCCATTGTGTAGATGTACCACATTTTTTTGTATCCATTCCTCTGTTGAGGAACATCTGGGTTGTTTCCAGCTCCTGGCTATTATAAATAAGGCTGCTGTGAACATAGTGGAGCATGTGCCCTTATTACATGTTGGAGCATCTTCTGGGTGTATGCCTAGAAGTGGTATAGCTGGATCCCTCAGTAGAACTATGTCCAATTTCCAGAGGAACCGCCAAACTGATTTCCAGAGTGGTTGTACCAGTTTGCAATCCCACCAGCAATGAAGTAATGTTCCTCTTTCTCCACAATCTCTCCAGCATCTGCTGTCACCTGAGCTTTTTATCCTAGCCATTCTGACTGGTGTGAAGTGCAATCTCAGGGTTGTTTTGATTTGCATTTCCCTGATGACTAAGGATGTTGAACATTTCTTCAGGTGCTTCTCAGCCATTCAGTATTCATCAGTTGAGAATTCTTTGTTTAGACATATACCCCATTTTTTGATAGGGTTATTTGCTTTTAATTCAGGTTGTTCTTTTTAAACTCCAACACCTACAGGGAAAGGAGAAGAACACTCGTGTGGTTAGCATCACAACTTCTCCCGTCCAACGCAGAAGTACAGGGTGAGGAAGGAAGACTGTTAAGAAGATGCTGCCTGAGTCACTGCGTGTCTCCCTTCCGTTTCTTACCAAAGTGACACAAACCACTGCTTTGTAAGCAGAGTGCACACTTCAGTGTCCGTTCTTCAGTTATAAACCCGAGGGAAATTTAAAGTTACCTAACAGTTGCCTGAGGTTTTTAAAAGACTTGCCACTCCCAAATTTGATCCAGGATATTCTGTGTAGTGTGACTAAGGCCATTATGATCTCTGTGATCAAACAGAAACGCTTTACCAAACGACACTGATAACACCGCAGAAACACTAATGTCTTGGAGTAAGGGTCCACAGATGAGACAGGGAGAGCAGAGGGTACACAAATCCAACCCCTCTTTTTTGATGGTCACAGGATGATTTCATTATGTCCATAAATTCCAAATGCTTCCAAAATAGTTATTAAATATAAATGATGGGTACATTGACTTACTTGTTGAACAGTTAAATAATTTCTTCTTTTTAAAATAGTCTAGCAAAATATGAACCACTAAAGCAATCACTTATTAACAGCTCTTAAAACAGAACACAAACTGGCAGCCCCGGGATTTCTCTTACAGTCTTCTGTGGTTCTGAACTTGGGTGGTTTGGAGTCCTCGTCCAGACAGGCTTTCAAAAGAAAAGAAGAAAAGAAAACCCAGTTCCTTAATTATCAGCATACACAAAGAAGGCGCTTGCACCATTGATGGCTCTTTGTGGCCCTAATGCCAGGGTAAGCCGCCAGTTGTTACTGGAAGGAATTCTTGTAGAATAAGGTAAGTGACTTTGTCAGACTGCCTTGAGTAGAAACTTATTAGACATGAAGGCAAATCGTTGAGATAGGAAACAAGAAAACAAAGCAAAAGACAAACAAAGTAGGGGATAAATCATGCAGTTTGTGTGGTAGGAGGTGACATCTCTGAGGCATGAACAGACTGTCTGGCCAAAGGCGCATTGCACCTGGAGTTTTTTCCCTAAAGCTCATAAGAGGGCACCGATAGCCCAGAAGCTGGACACTGCACCACCAGCCCAGCTTCACTGTGGGTTTCTGTGTTCTCCCCATCAAGTCTGAGGCTGAAGTCAGCCTGCTTCTTGCTGTCCTAAGTTTCTCCATGTCAGAGCCAGGGGCCTCTGGTACTCCTTTGGGTCAGTAGAAACAGTTGACATTTCACAAATACTTCCCACACATCTTCCCAATTGATGTTCAAAAGTTGATCAGCAACAGAGACTGGCATTATCGCCCCTTTCTGGAGAAAAGTGTGTTACAAAACATTTTGGTTTGGTTTTGTTGAAAAGATTATTTTAAAAAAAATAGTTTTTAGTTGTGGGGAGGGGTAATTCAGGTCCCTCATCCAGGACATACGGCAGTGTCTGGAGAGATTTTAATATTATTATTATCTCACCTGGGAGGAGAAGGATACTGTTTGTGTCTGGGGGAAAAAGGCCTAGGGCACTCTTAAGCCCCACCCGTGTGCATGATGCTCCTCACCACAAATAAACATCTGGCCCCAAGTGTCCAAGGAGCTGAGGCTGAGAAACTGCTCAAGAGAAGGAGCCCAAGGGCTTTGGGCAGAGCTGTCCTGTCTGCAGCTGGCATTGGTTTGTGCAGGTGATGCTGTCCTGTCTGCACCTGGCATTGGTTTGTACAGGTGATGCTCTCCTGTCTGCAGCTGGCATTGGTTTGTGCAGGTGATGCTGCCCTGTCTGCAGCTGGCGATGGTTTGTGCAGGTGATGCTGTCCTGTCTGCAGCTGGCATTGGTTTGTGCAGGTGATGCTGCCCTATCTGCAGCTGGCGATGGTTTGTGCAGGTGATGCTGTCCTGTCTGCAGCTGGCGATGGTTTGTGCGGATGATGCAGAGTATCCTACACAAGTGCCTAAAGCCTTTTGAAGCTTTGAACTTTACAGGATGCACCCTGCTCCTCTGTATGGCTTACTCTGTCCTTGTATTAGTGTTTCCCCATAAGGTTCCTGTGTCTTTCACAGTGGAGCAGCATTAGAAACCAAGATATGGGCTTTTAACCCCTCAAATCTAAAATAACTTTGCTTATAAGGTCTGTTTTTATTATTTGGTATTTGTCATAAACATGAATGCATTTTAAAATATGTTTTGTATTGTTGGAGCTTGTATGGGGCAAACAGCATTGACTTGTCAGAGGACAGCCTTCCTGAGTTACGTTGGTGATGATGTGCTTTGTGAAATAGGTCTCTTCTCTGCCACGCTGATGGTGTTTGGGAGTGTTGTTGCCTCGAGTTGGCCTTGTCGTTGAGCTGCTGATTTACGCTGTTTACCGCAGCTGTGGAGCCACATGCTGCTTAGTCCTGTCTGGTCTACACACAGATGACTTGTTCTGCATGGCAAGCATCTGCAGTGGTGACCCTTGCTGGAAGAGTTTTATTGAGTTAAGTTTATTGGATATTTTTTCATTAGCCAAGTTGAGTTATAGAAAGTTGTGTTTTAAATTCTTCTAAAACTTAATGTTCCAAGTCTTCATAATTTCTGGACTTTTTCTTTGCTTTGATTAGTAACTGACTGTATTAGTTAGAGTTCTTTAGAGTCACAGAACTTATGGTAGTCTCTACGTAGTAAAGGAATTTATTGATGACTTACAGTCTGTAGTCCAACTCCCAACAATGGTCAGCAGCTGTGAATGGAAGTCCAAGGATCTAGCAGTTGCTCAGTCCCACAAGGCAAGCAGAAGAAGCAGAGAGCCTTCCTTCTCCCAATGTCCTTATATAGGTCTCCATCTAAAGGTGTGGCCCAGATTAATGGTGTGTGCCACCACACCTTTAATCCCAGATGACCTTGAACTCTTAGATCTTCCTATCTTTTTTTTTTTTTTTTTGTTGGTGTTTTCGAGACAGGGTTTCTCTGTGTAGCCCTGGCTGTCCTGGAACTCACTCTGTAGACCAGGCTGGCCTCGAACTCAGAAATCCGCCTGCCTCTGCCTCCCAAGTGCTGGGATTAAAGGCGTGCGCCACCACCGCCCGGCTAGATCTTCCTATCTTAATCTTCTGAGATTCATAGCCACTATGCCTCAACATCCCCATGCCAAGATTCAGGTTGGAAACTTGTATCTCTCAGCCTCCAGATTAGGGCCACAGGTGAGCCTTCTAATTCTGGATTGTAGTTCATTTCAGATATAATCAAGTTGACAACCAGGAATAGCCACTACACCGACTGACTTGTTTAAATCTTGCTGTTCATGCTCTTTATTGATGTGTGTAACCTGTCAGACTTTTCTTGTTATGGCGCATCATTGTTTTTGTTAAAATTATTTTTAGGAACAAATGAAAACAATTTTTGTTTAGAAAGGAGACTATTTAGACACAAATAATGTCTAAATAAACCCAAGTGTGAAGACAAACTACAACGTGAATTGTTCAAGGCATTATAAATATTTTATTTATTTGTTTGTTTGTTTGTTTATTTTTATTTATTACACATTTAGGATCTGCCCAGGAGTACTTTCAAATAAAGAGTTCTTTGAGTCTATATTTCCCAAACACTAAGGCTGTTTATTTTAGTTGGACAGCATTAAAAAAAATAATTTATTGAGATGAAACTGTTATTGCTAGATCACAAACCCTTTAGGTTCCTTTCTCTCTTCCCCAGAATCAGACCATACCTCTCTGTTTGTCAAAAAGCTGGCAGGCCCCTGCTGTGAGGGTCAGAAGGGAGCAAGCACCATCCTTCTCCATTGCAACTGCAAGACAAGTTCATGGTCTTCTGTCTGTCTGCATGGCCAACCGTGCTGTCCCATTGAATCTTGCATGATGTTCTTTTTCCCCTAATTGTTCTTCCATTAGGATTGTCCTAATCCTGCCAGCCTCTTTCCCCTGGGTCATTTTGAAGGGTAATTAGGTTTCAACTCTTTCACCTAACACCTCTGGATTTGGACAGCTCTGCCTTTTTGTTATAACACATGTATCATAAATGGACCATTTTGAGATGAGGAACTTACAGGCAGTGAATATGCCACAACGCAGCGAGATCATCCTCTGGCTAGTTCCACAGTATTTCCTCTGAAGGAAAGCAAAGCTCCATACCCAATAAATACTGCTGCCCCATTTTCTCTCTTCCCGGAGCCTAGGCAAACACCTATCTATATTCTCTCTCTCTTTGTAGATTCACCCATTTAATATGTCTCATAGCAATGGCTTACCATATGTGATCTAGGTGTCTGGCTTTTACTTGCCATCATAGTGGCTGGAGTTTTGTCTACTTTGTGTCATGAGTCGTTTCTTTCTTTTTACGGCTAATCCCTATTTGTGTGACTGCACCACACTTTGCTTATTTACTCATCCAGTGATGCAGATTTGACTGGTTTCACCTTCTGGCCCTTGTGACTAGTGCAGGCGTGTCCATGAGCTTGCGTGCTCACTTGGAGTTCTGCTGGACCAGTACCTTGTTCTGAGACTGTAAGGTCTTGAGATAGCTCTGGGTTAACTTTCAAAGAACAGCCACATTTCCCACATTTTCCACAGATTTTCCAAAATTACTTCTAACCTGTGTCTGCTATCTAAATCAAATAATTAATTTGGAAACATACATTCCTCGATGCTTTGATTTTGTTATTAAAAATAGATTATCTTTAGCATATCTACCACTGTTTTTCAGAACTGCTTAAAAAGTAAATAAATAAAATAAACCCAGAAAAAACAAAACCTTGGCCAATTGCTGTGTTCCTCTCCTGAGAGTTGGCAAGATTCTTTGGAACAGATTGCTGAAGTTTATGTTCTAGTCCTCTGCTCTCGGACAATTAGCTTGTTCTCCCCTGAGCTTAGAGAAAGCCAATTTAAATGTTCAGGCTCCATATCTACTTACCGTCTGACTTGATAAAAATATAGAAAAAATAAGCCCCAAGTTATACTGAGTGCTCAATAGCCCTTTACATAATTAAGGGATGATACATGCTTTATTCTTGACATGAAGAAAGTGGTTTCTTTCTTTCTTTTCTTTTTTAAGACCGTCTGAAGCAGTACCCATGGAATTTTCTTTTTTTCTCTTTGCCATGTTGCTAGAGTGTTGAAGTTCATCTAGGAGATTCTCCCTTCATGCAACATAGCTGTGACCTATAAGGGTCAGCACTGCTGTTCAAAGTGTGTATTGTTAGTGTTAGTAACTTTCGGTCACTTCTGCTTCCTAAACACTGTATTTCTGAAGACATAAAACGGGAGGCAGGCACACTCTCTGTGAAGCCAGAGTGGGGCTTGGTGCTGTAGGATGGCAACAGCAGCTTTAGCTCTCAGGTGTAGCAATTATTCGGCACCAATACATTCTCCCAAGGGTCATTGCACTTAACTGGAAACACCATGGACCAACAGGAAAACCCATTACAGCCAATGACATTGGAAAGTGCAGCAGCTCAGCTCAGAGCTGTGAGAGCCAATGTCAGTATGGCTCATGTTGCTACTGGCAGTAATGAAAAAATGGCAGTGGGCTTCGCTCACCTATAAGGGAACCATGCTGAGGTTCACACACATGGAAAGCCATTTAAAGATTATTTGGCATGGGTTCTTCAGAACATGTGCCGCACAGAGGACAGATATTTTCTTAGAGAAGTCAGAATGAGTTTACCTATAAAGCTGCAAGGATGTGTCTTACCTACAGCTCTTCCATTTGATGGCGCTGTTTGTGTGGGTTTGTCCCAAGAGACACTTAGGAAGCCCAGGCTCCATCTACTTTTAAAAGAAATGTTCTTTACTAGGCAATGTTTAAAGAACGTCTGCGTGAGGAGGTCAGCTACAAAGTCATTTAAGAATTTTAAGACTTGAGACTGTAGGGATAGGCTAAGAGAAAACTGGCAATATAGGATGTGGGCCTGAAGAGGCTGTGTCTGTGTGAGCTGGTGTGGAGCTGATGTTTGCTCAGAGGACACTGGGTGCGCAGACTTTCCCTGTGTTTGACCGTGGCTGGCCAGGGCACAGCAGCCCGCCATTTGACAAGACCAAACTAGGTGCTCCGCATAGCGAGGAAAACACAGAGTTTCAGGTACTTGACTTTACCCTCTTTAGCCAACTGTGCAGCATTGTGTATTCCCAGGGAGACAGCTCAGGGAGCTGCCCTGCTGACTTCCAGACCTGGACACTCCTGTACCTTGTGCTGGGGATCTAGTTTCAGCTGGGAGCCTTGTGAAAGCAAAGCCAGTTGTGTTGTTTGGATCAGTGTGAGAAATGGGCTCCAGCATCCTTCCATGCTACAAGGATTCTTTCCAACTTTCAAAGTGCTGTGCTACCAGACTGCGAACTTAAACAGTATCTCTGTGAGCCATGATGTGCTTTTATTTTTGTTTGAAATAAAATTAATCAAATTCCTCTACACTGGCACAGGCTTCAGCAAGTACAATGGAGCTATTGCAACCAGATATAAATAAAGTTAAAATCATGTTTTTCAAGTATCTTAGGTTTTAAAGTTATTCTATTTGCTAAAGCAGAAGGGTATAATTTATGGGTGACCCATGAAATTTTATGCCAATGTAAAGATGATAAATTAATTTATGGAACAATTAAACTCAAAATTTTTAAGTTTTGACTCTGGAGAAGCAGCTTGGGGGCAGAGTGCTCGCTTAGCATGTGCAAGAGCCTAGCTCTTATCCCTAGTACTGGAAAAATTAAACTATAACACAGTTCTCTCAGAAGTTATATGAGGTGCTATTTATGCTGTATCTAATATATGAACTTTTTTTTTTTTTTTTTTTTTTTTTTTTTTTTTTTTTTTTTTTTTTTTTTTTTTTTTTTTTTGGTTTTTGGTTTTTTGAGACAGGGTTTCTCTGTGTAGCCCTGGCTGTCCTGGAGCTCACTTTGTAGACCAGGCTGGCCTTGAACTCAGAAATTCGCCTGCCTCTGCCTCCCAAGTGCTGGGATTAAAGGCGTGAGCCACCACCACCCGGCATATATGAACTTTTTAAGTGATGCAATATTTTCTAGATTATCTATTGCTTGCTGTCCAGTGAAGTAGATGAATCTTACAATATAACATTCTTACATATTATAGATGTGCTAGTATTTAATAACATTTATTTATATATTTATATTTAACATATAAGCTTATATGTTAAAAATCACAATTCTTGTTCTTTTCAAGTTTTGGGCTCCATTAATTTGCCTGTGTCCTTTGGGTAGGAGGTGTGTTTTAAAGGCTACGATACATGGAGTCAGGGCTGGCTTTGTTTAGCTGGAAGCAGAGATAGAATTAGAAAAGCTACATCACAAGAAAGCACACAGCTTCCCAGAGATAAGGGAGTTACTTGTTAAAGGCCAGAGGTGCAGTGCAGACAGCATGGACCACAAGCCTGGGGATGAAGTCCCTGCTTTCCTATCTGGTTCCTGACCTGGGTCTGTTATCTGTTTTCTTCAGAATAGGTTATGCGAGAACAACTGCAAAGCATGTGAGACTGGAATCCCCTGTGAACTGTAATTTACATTAGAATTTTCCCACAAGCAGCAAGGAATAGTTTTCTTTGAATCGTAGCTTTTTTCCAAAACTTTTAGAGGCCACCGTTTAGATCAGCCAGTTGAAAATATGACACTGGCTGTAATGATAATCAATATGGACTATTGCTAGTTAATTTTATGATTAGTTTTTACATAGTGGATTTAATTAAGTATTGTTTCACATTTGAAGACCCTCTCAGTACTTCTTGCTTGATTTTGTTAAATTCCCTCAGTGTTCTCATTTGTATAGTTGTCAGGGACAGAACCTTCTGAGCTCTCTCTCCAGGCTCTTCAGATTATCTTTGGATCAGTGTTTACACTGTGACAAGATTAACCAGTCAAGCTAATTAATGCATCCACCACCTCTCAGGTATGATTTCCCTATGTGGTGAAACCATCTGTTACCAACTGTGTCAGCACATTTCAGGTATGTAGGGCAACTTTCTTCCATCATTTAGCTGGATATCAGATCTTCAGAACGTAACTGTCCCATGTAACTTGTTTTACTTTATAGACTTACTCCAGGTATTAGACATGAGTGACCTGGCCCCAGCTGTGGTCATCTAATTTGCATCCCATTAGTCATTAATATTATACTCAGGAATTTAGTGGGAGCTTAACATTGAGGTTTTATCCTGTTGACATTCAGTGATAGCTAGGGTTCTGTGACAGGTCCACCCTGTTTCTGTTCCAGCCTCTTGTCCTGAGCCTTTAGACCTTTTAATCATAATAAAATTTACATCTTGGGGTAAACCCCAAATGCTGGCCTTCCACCGAAACCTTTTCATCTCATACAGATCTTAACACGTGGCTAACTGAGATGCCTGCTGTGTTTTCTGATGTTGTAGCCATAATGGGTAATTCAAACCTTAGATAAAACTCAGGACATGCTGATTCTAATCTGTTTTTCTATGAGCCTGGACTCCAATTTGGGTCATTCACAATCATGCATATAAACAAGAAAGCACACATCACCTATAACGTATTATCACTGTTGGGTGGCAGAGATGAGAAGCAGACAGGCTTGAGTGAAAAGACACTCCTTGTGCTGAAAGATAATGAGATACATCTTTTAATATGCAGAAATTATCGAGTACATTTGGAGTCTTCCAGACGCCAAGAAGAGTTGTAAAGAGAAGTGCGATGGCTCTCGTTAGTGGGGAGGAAAGAAATGACAGAGAAGTCAGCTTCGTTCTGGGGCTGAAGTGGGCATACTGTATACGTGGTGAGTCTGTCAACCACTGGCTGAAGAATGCATGCTGCCTTGACAAGAATTTTGCCTGTAACTTTCTTGATAATTGATCAAACCCCAGGCAAATACTCTATGACATGATATAGAATCCAAGGCAATATAGAGGGGTGGAGCAACATGTCCTCTTGAAAATGACCCCTGTGTAGTGTAAACAAGGAACACATCTGTGCAGACTGCGGTGAGAGCCTCACTGGGGATGCTGTAACTTTACTTGGTGATTTTTCCTCCTCTATTATCTGGGAACAGAGGCCCCGTAGTATGTACACTATGATTAACATATACAGATGTCTCCGAATATTTTTAGACAACATCTTGGGTTTTCTTTTACAGCTTCTGTTCCAGACATTGTCAATTTTTATTTAGCTAAACATGTTTGATGTATGGTATATCACAAAGCTCTGTTTATTTACAGACAGAAGGACAGCATTCCCAACTGAATGAGAAATACTAGAAATATTGATAAAGGAAGGGAAATTAAACAAAAAAAAAACCAAGTATGCAAAATTAAAGATTGATAAACTGGGAAAATATCCGGAGGGTTAAGATGTGAAAGTCTCTTTGAAATCTTTTTTTTTTTTTTTTGGAAGGCTAAGCAAGGCCAAAAAGAGTAACAGTCTTGGACCAGACATCTTACCACACAACTTTCCCAGCTGTTCTGAAAGAGAAGAAAAGCTGCCTGGCTCTGTGGTTGCTGAAATCCTGTAACCCAGGTTTACAACTCAAACCCCCAGGCTATGTTGTCTTGGTTTTCTTACAATAATATCATCTTTCTTTCGAGGACACTCTTGTGAGTGTGCTAAGCCCCTTTGTTTTAATTACCATAACTAGCAGACATTGCTGTGTTAGGTTAGATTTGTTCTGGGAAAGCTGTTGTTGAGCTTGGAACTGTAATATAAACTCCCAGAGAGATGAAGCCATGTCTTGTTCATCTTTGGAACATAGGACCTAGCCCAGTGCCTGGACCTGCAGCCAGCCCTCATGAAATTCCTTTTTTTGTGCTAAACCCAACTGTATGACTGTCTTGCCCCATTGTAGAAATTAGAACTACATGGATATTTCCCCCCAGAAAGTCATTAATATGTTCATTTGGTTCCTTGATTTTTTTTTTTAACAAACAACAAATACTAACATTCTCTCTGTCTGTCTCCCTGACCCTAAGGTAGATAATTTGTTGCAGCCTCACTCAACTTGTCTCTTCTGTGGAAAAATAAAACTTAGATGTTTTAAAAACTCCCTTTCAGCCCTTGTAAGGTATCACAGTTTGGTTGATATGTAAGTGCGCAGTGTAAACTTCCCTTTCACCTAGCTACTTAATGAACCCTTGAATCCCCTCCCACACGCCTCCTTACTGTGGCTGGTGCTGGTACTCCATGGTAAATTCCTTGCAAGTAGTGCTGGTGTCTGTCCTTACATAGCAGACCATGTGTAATATAACTCCAAGGGAGGCGTGTGTGAGCGCTCATTGAGAGCTCTGCTGATATCCCACCTCTGAAGGGTTTCAACTCTGCTATAGAAGAGAAGTCACATGCAGGCTCCAGAAGAGTGTGGGAACAATGCAAGGGACCCCTCCTTCCACCTGCCCTCTGTGTAGGTCTAGAGAAATGGACACGGGAGGTCATCCTGTGTTCTTATGTCAGAGGATGTTTAGGTTTAAGTAAATGTTTCAGGAAACACCAAATACTCCTGGATTTAGAAGACAATGATTCTTAGATTCTAGAATGACATTATGTCACATATTGGCACTGGGTTATCCTTACCTGTGAATTATTTGTTAAGTAGGCTTCTAAAATGGGTTGATTTTTCACTTTTACCAGTGTGTATGGGTGTGTGTGTGTGCACTTGCGAAGGGGCACATGTGTACCACAGTGTATGTGGAAGTCAAAGGAGACTTTGCCAACATCACCTCTCTTTGTACCTTGTCAGTTCCTAGAACTGAGCTTAGGTCATTAGGCTCGGTAACAAGTGCCTTTACCCACTGAGCCATCTTGAAATCCCCATTGACCAGTTTTGAATATGACATCTTTACATATGGATTAATTCTAATTTTTAGTTGATTTTACTAAAAAGTGTAAGATCAGATCACTAATCAGTTAGGGCAGTATTTTGTTGTTATCTGGCTAATTACCTAAGTATTTGTGGACCCGAGTTTCTTGTTTCTATGGTTTCACCCATTTTTTACTTAATTTTCAAATTGGTGAGGAAGTGGGACAAAAAAGAAGCCTCGAGTCAATAGCCTCTCAGGTCTAAAGTCATCGCCTGTTTGTGCATAGACAGCTGTAGAGGAGTTTTGAATGAGATAGTGGAGCTTGGTTTGGGTTCTTCAGCAGTGTTCCTATCCAGGCACAGTGGGCAGCAAGTTGATGACTGTGTAGAGAACCAGGGAACATTCAGACCCCGAAATCCTGAGTGTGGCATTTGTCGCACACGTGCCTCCTAATAGACCAGTGGTTCTCAACCTTCCTAATGCTGTGACCCATAAATACAGTTTCTCATTGTTGTTGTGATCTGCAACCACAAAAGTATTTTGCTGTTACTTCATAACTGTAGCTTTTGCTACTGGATATCTGATATGTCACCCCCAAGGTTGAGAACTGCTGTTATAGATGCTTAATCACTGTCTGTGGACTATGATTTTAGAGCTAGAGAGAACCTTCCAGATGTGGAGTCCGAGGTCCAAGAGGCCTAAGGGCATTCTCATTAGTGACAGCTCAGAACTGGATGCAGTTTCCTCTCCCCTCCTCTAGGACTCCCAGTTCCACGCTGCCCTGAGGCAGGGGCAGGGCTGACTGCCCAACAGTCGAGCTGGAGATTGTGCCTGGGCTCAGTAAATCAGAGGCAGCTGGGCAACGGGTATCTTGCCAGATTTGTAATGTTGGTTGTCAGCAAACCAGAACTACAGAACCATTTTAGAACATTGCCAGCTAAAGTGCAATTTTCAAAACCATCATCAGGTCGCTGAAGCTGTTGCCATGGGCTGTGCACAGCTGGCAGGGCAACTGGTAATGGTGGCTTAGGCTGAGGACTTCCTTCTCCGACCACAAGTACCTAACGTCACCACTAGGAATTGCTCTCCTGTCATTTGCTAGGGTAAAAACCCATGTTCCCTTCAGGGCCTTTGATTCATAGAACATCTTTTAGAAGGACATTTATTTATTTTGTCTCTATGTAGGCTCCGCCTGAGAATTAGTGAGGCGGGCAACAGGGTTAGGTGTGGCTAGCTTAATGATAAAGAGTGAGTTGTGCAGAGCAATAACATTTTTATCTCTTTAGAGGCATCGGCATATCTGAAGCACTGTGAGGTTGTCCAGGTGAGTTTATTAACTTCTGAGGAAGAATAAATAGATGAAGAGCAGATGAGAATCTTGGACAAAGGCCTGAACCTTGATCACAGAGAATTTTATTTATTTTTTTGATATTATAGTGGATAATAGCAAGAAAAAATTCATAAGGAGGATCATTTTCCAGAAAAAAAAATGTAGTGCTGATTTCTTATGTAATACTTGAGAAAATATCTCAAAGAAAATGTTCTGGATCTAATTCTAATATGTGGGCCAAGTATAATAAATTAGTTTGAAGCTGGACAGGCCTACGATCTGATCGGACAAGGACATGCTGGTGGGCAACCTGGCCATTAGGCTGCATGTATGAACACACTGCCCTTAGCAGGCTTCATGCAGGCTAACCACCGATTCTTTAACAAAGAGAGAACTGCATAAAACATTGATAAAAGGGGGTTTAGTTGGAGCAAACTAATAAGATATAAATGGCTTATTTAATTGTGTAAGCTTCTCGGGTCAAAGGTATCTTCTTCTTCTATGGCTCCTGGCTTCTGATATACAGTAGCAACAGCCCCAACGTCCAAACCACCCTTACTGTTCTGCTGTAGTAGACATAACTGTTGTTTGAGGAACTTACACCATCATAGACACTGTTAGTGGTGACCACAACCACACAACAAATCACTTTCATCTGGTCAAGCATGTAATGAAAGGATCCATTCCAGAACTGTCCTTCATAGAGACATGGGTCAGTTACTCATCCAGTTACTTCCTGGTATAGAACCTGTGTTCCCCAGGCCCTGAGTTGGCCAAGTAGACCTAGGATGAGCCTGTAACAACCAAGATCTTTCTTTGTGTTTGGGAAGATTCTCACTTGTGAAGTTTGTCTTAAAGGGTTATAGTACTCTCTTGCCAAGTGTACACTGAGGCACTGATGAAGACAAATCTCCAAGTGCAGAGAACTT
This sequence comes from Mastomys coucha, assembly GCF_008632895.1. Taxonomy (NCBI): domain Eukaryota; kingdom Metazoa; phylum Chordata; class Mammalia; order Rodentia; family Muridae; genus Mastomys; species Mastomys coucha. The sequence goes on from NW_022196906.1 coordinate 16,974,606, forward strand.
TGAAGAAATCTCCCTGTGGGTGCATTTCACTTGCTTGCTTGTTTACTCTATGAGATGGGATCTTACTCTGTAGACCAGTCTGACCTTAAACTAAAAATTCTCCCATCTCAGATCCCTTGAATGCTGGAAAAGATGCTAATCTCTTAAATTGTAACTTCTAGAATCTTCTATATGTATGCTAAATTGTCATTTCCATGTTTTCTTAACACAATTTTGATTTTAACTAGATTATTTGTTCCTTTTGGTTTTCATTATACTGAAGCTTTTTGTGCTATGGTTCCTCTTTTTGTATAGTTCTCTCTGTGTATTTATTATTTTCTCTACCAGACAGAAGCTAGTCAAAGGAAGTGGCTCTGTTTGCTTTTGTTCCCTAGAACTTCCCACAATGCCAGGTGCATTGTGTATGATGTCACTGTAAGTTGGGCTACATTGTATTCTATGGAAACAAGGCTCTTGGCATCCCCAAGCGTTAAAATATTCATTTGAGTTGAGTCCATCACAGATTAAAATTGATTGACATCTAAGTTGTGGTCCTTGCTGATTTCTTGGAGAAAAGGGTTGCCAGTGTGGGGCGCTTGGCTGGGTGCTCACTGCCCGCCTTTGATTGTGTCTCTGTGACTGGCTGGCTGTTTATTTTGTACCAGTTGTGATGCAGAAAGAAACTGTCTTTGCAGGAAAAACTTACTTTGTGTCAAACCAGAATTGTTCTACTTTAGAACTTGTATGGATTATGGATCCAAACATATATTCATTAAAACACAGACTAAATGTAATTAAAATTGGCTGCCCTTGTTTGGGTTTCCAACCACTGGATTTTTAGCCCGATCTTTTTGTCCTTAATTTTACTATACCTTACCCCATCACTGAAGTAATACAGTTTTATCGTGAAAAAACAAAACACTAAACTATAGATACTAGATTCTTTCTTTTTCATCCTGTGTCTGGGAGTGGTTTTGCTCTTAGTCTGGCTTTCTCTCTGGTTGTAGAATGGTCAGTGTAGTTCACCCCAGCTAGTATACTAGCTAGACAAAGAGTGAGCATGTCCTTCTGTGTCCATGTTCCTTATAGAAGGCAAGAGTTTCCTCCAACACCCCACCTTCACAACCAGCAGCATTCCCTCCTTCATCCTGTAGATCTTGTCTGACTATGGCTTCCCAAGAAACCCATCTTAAACCAGCTAAGTGGCAAGAATAACAAATTGACCAGTTCCAGTTTGCCAAGGGTTGGTTAGCTTGTTCATAAGGGTGTGGAGAATAAATGTTGGAGACTATAAAGTCTGTCCCATGGTTTCATCTTTGCTATTGTAGCAACAATAAATAATAAGTAAGTGAGTAGGTGTGTCTCTGTTGTAATAAAAATGTAGAATCAGAAGGCAGGCCACAGCCTTTGACAACTCTTCCTGTAGCGGGAACTCTGAAACATTACATTCCTTGGAGTTAACCAGGAGTTTGTTAAAACATGAAATCCCATCTTTAGAGTTTCTATGTCAACAGATTACAGGTAGATACAGAATGTGCATTTCTAACAAGTTTCCATTGTTAGGTGCCTATGCTTCTCGATAAAAGATAGAACTTTTAGAAACAATGACTTGGTCGAGCATTTCTTGGTGTTAGGAGTTGGGACTGAACTGTGTGCATTGGATGATGGTCAGTAGCACCCTTAGCCTCTATACTACTGGATTTAGTTCCTTCTTGACTCTCTAATAAAATGGCAAAAAAACAAAACCAAAACCAAACCAAAACAAAACAAAAAAAAACAGAGGAGGAAGAAGAGGAAGGGAGGAGGGAGACTAGAACATTGCTGTTTCCAGTGGCTTGAACTAACTGACTCCTTCTCTTCTTTTCAAGGTTACCTCCAGCATGCAGACATGAGTTCAGCTTTTCTTGGCACATTTAGAGCAGGGATTAGCAAGGTCATATGCTGTCACTGGGAATAAGGACAGAGTGATACCTGGACAGACAACCAACATTGTCTTCTGTCAATTACATTACAACTCTGAAGGGGAGAGGGGACAAACTGCCGAAACTTTCAGCAAATGAAACAATAATGCTCACTTTTTTACCTCTGATTTTCCTCATCAAAGAATATAACTTCTGAATGGAAGCAACTTTCTAGAAGCTGCAAGAAAGTTCAGGAAAGTAGGCATTTAAGGAGCAAAGTATCGTATTCCATAAAGCCTCAGGCAAAGGGGGCATCTCAATGTGGCATTTGTAGGATAATTTTCCTGAAAAGATTTTAAGGAAATGATCATCTTAAGAAAGTTTTATTAGGTTTTCAGGTGTGTATGAGTAGAATTCATCTTCTGCTTCACATAATGTATATGGCTAAAATATGGTTCCCTCACGTCTGGCTTTGGCTTTCTTGAGACAGAGTTTCTGTATGTAGGCTTGGATCCTCTCATGTTGCCCAGGTTGGCTTCCAATGTGCAACAACCCTACTATCTCTGCCTCTCACCTGGCTTGTGTGTGGTGTGTATATGTGTATGTGTATGTATGTGTGTGTGTGTGTGTGTGTGTGTGTGTGTGTTTCCATGCACATGTATGTATGCATGTGTAGGAAGTTTTTAATCTTGAATACTATTAGACTTCATGTTTTGGAAGAATAGTCTTCAAAGAGAAATGGAAAAGCAAAAAACAAGAAACAACAAAAATATAAGCTTGCTCATGAATTGTTAGTTATGAAAATGAGATTAAAACCCAAGCTGTCTTTGGCTTAGCATTTAGACTCTCCCATCTCCCATGTATTGGATTCCTATCTATTTATTCACTGGTCCTAACTTTTTTTTAAATAAAAGATCCAGAAACATGGAGCCATTGGTGTGAGATGGAGACTCTTGTTTTGGTTGTCATTTGTATTCTGCTAAGTTCCCAAGAATGGTTTTGGTTGCCTGTTAAACTTCTAAATAAATTGACCTACCTCAAAATTAAAATATTCTATAAGAGAAAAATACTTGCTATATTTTAAGATTATCCTTATTTATGAGTGCTGACATGAATTACTATTGCGCAACTTTAAGGAGACATTATTACAGGAATCTCTTTTATAGGCAAAGAGTCTCACCTGAGAATTGGAGCTTGATAGTGGTGTGGGATGATGCGAGACATTTGAGTGTAACCTGCCCGAAAGTCATTGAAGTCTCAAGTGCTTACAGCTTCACTGTTACATTTCTGTATTGTATTTTAAGGCTTGTCTAGCTAAGTATTTGTTGCTACAAAAAATAAATGAATGAATGAATAAATGAATAAATAAATAAACAAACAAATAAACAAACAGCAAGAAAGAAAACCAGAAAGAAAGATAGATTCAGCCAGGTGGATGGATTGATGGCCTCTGCTAGACAGTTAGCCATCCATCCTTGGCTGAGGGATGGTATCGCTGTGTGGTGTTGTGCATGAGAAAGCCCCTCAAGGTCTCAGTAATTGAATACATGGTTCTAGTTGGTGGTGTTTGTGAGGTTTTTATGCTGCAGCCTTGCTGGAGGGCATATATCATTTGAGAGCAAAAATCCATGCTACTTTCGGTTCTTACTCTCTGGTTTGGGCTCATGGTTCAAGAAGCAGCTTCCTGCTTCTGCTTCCCTGCCTGCTGCTGTGCCTGCTGCTGTGCCTGCTGCTCTGCCTGCTGCCTGCTGCTCTGCCTGCTGCTCTGCCTGCTGCTGTGCCTGCTGCTCTGCCTGCTGCTCTGCCTGC